>NC_059072.1:52717388-53025465 GCF_020497125.1 Mauremys mutica | reverse complement strand
ATGGCAGCATGTATGTGCTTGCACCATTTGGTGTATTACATTGAAATGGAAATCAGAAAAGCTCTGGACTGTGGGTGAATATACTTTAGAAGTTTCATAATGTATCACCAATGAAAGATGATTCATAGACTAAGGGGGAAAAAGACTTCTAAATTGTGGGCTAGATAGAGTGGCCTGAAATAGATTTCTTTAACAGCATTCCCTATGTGCCTATTCTTTTCTATTCTATGTAGATTCATATACCGTGCTCATCATTGTGATTAACACCTGTCATCAAACCCAGGAAAGAAACCAACAGGACTCCACTGGCCCTCACATACAGTCCCCAGCTAAAACCCCTCCAGCGCATCATCAGGGATCTACAACCCATCCTGGACAATGATCCCATACTTTCACAGGCCTTGGGTGGCAGGCCAGTCCTCACCCACAGACAACCTGCCAACCTGAAGTATATTCTCACCAGTAACTGCACACCTCACCATAGTAACTCTAACTCAGAAACCAATCCATGCAACAAACCTCGATGCCAACTCTGCCCACATATCTACACCAGCGACACCATCACAGGACCTAACCAGATTAGCCACACCATCACCGGTTCATTCACCTGCATGTCCACCAATGTAATATATGCCATCATATGCCAGCAATGCCCCTCTGCTATGTACATCGGCCAAACTGGACAGTCTCTAAGGAAAAGGATAAATGGACACAAATCAGATATTAGGAATGGCAATATTCAAAAACCTGTAGGAGAACACTTCAACCTCCCTGGCCACACGATAGCAGATCTTAAGGTGGCCATCCTGCAGCAAAAAAACTTCAGGACCAGACTTCAAAGAGAAACTGCTGAGCTCCAGTTCATCTGCAAATTTGACACCATCAGCTCAGGACTAAACAAAGACTGTGAATGGCTTGCCAACTACAGAACCAGCTTCTCCTCCCTTGGTTTTCACTCAACTGCCAGAACAGGGCCTCATCCTCCCTGATTGAACTAACCTCGTTATCTCTAGCTTGCTTCTTGCTTGCATATATAAATCTGCCCCTGGAAATTTCCACTACTTGCATCCGAAGAAGTGGGTATTCACCCACGAAAGTTCATGCTGCAAAACGTCTGTTAGTCTATAAGGTGCCACAGGATTCTTTGCTGCTTCTGTCATCTATTGTTTGTTTGCCGTGTGGTAGCTTTGTTGGTCCCAGGATATTAAAGAGACAAGGTGGGTGAGATAATATCTTTTATTGAACCAATTTGTGTTGGTGAAAAAGACAAGCTTTCAAGCTACACAGAAGTGCTTTTCAGGTCTAGTGAAGTCACTCAGAGTGTCACAGTTAAATACAAGGTGGAACACATTGTTTAGCATAAGTAGTTAATACATATTCTAAGGGACCATTCAAGGTGAAGTGGCCCATTAAAACCCCTGCAGTCAGAGGATAAAAAAAGGCGGGGGAGGGGGGTTAGTGGGTAACAGATTGTTGTAATAAGCCATAAATCCAGTGTTTTTATTAAGACCATGATTTTTAGTGTCTAGCAAAGTTATGAATTTAGGCTCGCAGGCATTCATATGCCACAGAATATGCTCTGAGGATAAAGTCCGGGATACACACTTGAAACCACCTTCACCAAACAAGGACGCTATAACAGATAAGTAGATTGTAGTTCTCATGGGGTATTTGGGTCATCCAAATACCCCAAGAGAACCTACTTCAATACAGAAAAAAAAATCCCCTTCCAACTGTAAACCCCTAGTTGTCACCTATCACCCTACGCTGGAACCCATGTAGGGCATCAATAAATAATTACAACCATACTCAGTGGGGACCACATACTAAAAGAAATCTTTTCCAAATCCTCTCTTCTGGCAATCAAACAACCCCCCAGCTTTGCCAAGCTCATCATCAGAAGGAAACTCCCCACAGATCAGGACCCACCAAGTCAAAGTGGCACCAGACCCACCCAGAATGACAGATGCAAATTATGCAGACATATCTCCATGGCTGCAATGATTAATACCTTCCATAACACACCTTTCAAGATCCCTGGGTTCTAAACATACTTATCACAGCCTGTAGTGTCTCTCATCTAGTACATTAAATGCCCCAATAACAACTATGTGGGTGAAACCAGATAATCGCTATGCTGTTGAATGAATTGAGATGGAAAAATAAAATGAAAGACATAAACATCATGTCACCCATGGGTGAACACTTTTCATAAAATGATCACTCCATATCTGATCTCTCAATCCTCATCCTCGAAGGAAACCTGCACAACACCTTCAAAAGATGAGCCTGGGAACTTAGATTCATATGTTTGCTAGACACTAAAAATCATGGTCTTAATAAAGAGATTGCTGTAATAAACCATAAATCTAATCTGTTACCCACTAATCCCCTTTTTATGCTATGACTTCAGGGGTGTTGACAGGCCACTTCACCTCGAATTGTCCCTTACAAAACATGTGAACTACTTATGCTAAACTATCTGTTCTGCCTTGTATTTAGCTGTGACACTCTGAGGGTAGGTCTACACTAGAAAATTGCATTGGCACAGCTGTACTGGGGTAGCTGCACCACTGTAGGGCTTCTGGTGAAGATGCTCTAAGCTGGTGGGAGAGAGTGCTCCTGTCAGCTTAATAACTCCACTTCCAGAAAAGGTGGTAGCTGTATCAGCAGGAGTTCTCCTTCTGGCATAGCGCTGTCTACGCAGGGGTTAAGGTCAGTATAACTAAGTTGCTCCGGGTGTGGATTTTTCACATCCCTGAGTGATGTAGTTATGCTGAAGAAAGTGTGGAGTGTAGACCTTTCCTGTACCTTTCCCAGACCTGAAGAAGAACTCTGTGTAGCTTGAAACCTTATCTCTTTCACCAACAGAAATTGATTCTCACCCACCTGGTCTCTCATCTATTGTTTGTTCTCTCACCCTTTCCATGGGGGAAGAGTGTTTTTGTTTTGGTATCAAGTATCAGGGGGTAGCTGTGTTAGTCTATATCCACAAAAACAACAAGGAGTCCGGTGTTAGTCTTTAAGGTGCCACTGGACTCCTTGTTGTTTTTGTTTTGGTATAATTTTTTAAGAATATGTATGCATATGTTGCTAGGTGCTTATATTAGTAAAGAGAGATTAAATAAATGAGCCCTGCATTTGGAATGGACAGCAGTGAGGTACCTGATTGTCCTTAATTCCTGTGTGAGTTCATTCCACAGTCTCCAAATGGATCCACCAAGAAAGCTCTGTCTCCTGCACATTCATGCTTTACCTATGGCAGGAAGTTCCATTGTGCCCAAGGAGCAAAGTTGTCAGTAAGGGTCTTTGTCCTGGGCTTTAGGTAATATTTTACCTATAGGGGGCTATTGCATGCCTAGAAGACAAGGACAAAGACTTTTAACTTGATTTAATAGTGTTGTGGGTTGGATGAAACATCATTGAAAAGGGTGAGTGTAACTGCTGCCCTTCATATAATACAGCTATAAGAAACAGGCTCTTTTATGAAACACCTGAAACAAAAGCTCATCTGAGTCTATTCAGAAATAAGAACTATGTGGACATAGTTCTGGGCATTATTTGGTAGAGGTATGTGTGTCTGTGCATGAGAGGAGAGGGAAAGAGAAAAATGGTCAGAAAGCCAAACTAACGGTAACAGAAGCCCTGAGAGAAATCTAAGAAAGAAAGTATTTTGGACACAGAGTGGTGGCTGGAAAGGCAGGTTTGGAACAGGGAGCAAATGAACTGTCTCCTGCCAACTGATTTTGTGTTCAGTAAAAGGGACTTTATGTACAATCTTTGTAGATAAACAAGATTGCCTCAAAGAAAATACCGTCCTCTATCATTAGTTTCTTCTCCTTACATAAACAACCTTTAGGGCTCTGAACATTGGCTCTCGGCTTGGGTCAAAAGGGGTAATGATATTCTATAGGGAATGATCCTAGACAGCAGAGGACAGGTTTGATGTGCTTGTGGAACCAGTGTGACTGAGGACATGTACAGCATTCTGTACTAGAATCATAGAATTCAAGATCAGAAGGGACCATTATGATCATCTAGTCTGACATCCTGCAAGATGCAGGCCACATAAGCCGATCCACCCACTCCTGAAATAATTCTCTCCCTTGACTCTGCTGTTGAATGCTCCAAATCATGATTTAAAGACTTCTAGTAGCAGATAATCCACCAGCAAGCGACCCCTGCCCCATGCTTCGGAGGAAGGCGAAAAACCTCCAGGGCCACTGCCAATCTACCCTGGAGGAAAATTCCTTCCCGACCCCAAATATGGCGATCAGCTGAACCCCGAGCATGCAGGCAAGACTCTCCAGCCAGACCCTCTGGAAAAAGGCTAACAATATCCTATCATTGACCCTTTGTACTAATTACCATTGTGGCATGTTATTGACCTATTGATAAACCCGTTATCCTATCATACCATCCCCTCCATAAACTTATCTAGCTTAATCTTAAAGTCATGGAGGTCCTTCGCCCCCACTGTTTCCCTTGGTAGGCTGTTCCAGAATTGCACTCCTCTGATGGTTAGAAACCTTCGTCTAATTTCAAGCCTAAATTTCCTGACTGACAATTTATATCCGTTTGTCCTCGTGTCCACATTAGCACTGAGCTGAAATAATTCCTCTCCTTCCCTGGTATTTATCCCTCTGATATATTTAAAGAGTGCAATCATATCTCCTCTTATCCTTTTTTTGGTTAAGGAAAACAAACCGAGCTCCTCAAGTCTCCTTTCATACGACAGGCTTTCCATTCCTCGGATCATTCTAGTGGCCCTTCTTTGTACCCGTTCCAGTTTGAATTCATCCTTCTTAAACATGGGAGACCAAAACTGCACACAATACTCCAAATGAGGTCTCACCAACGCCTTATATAACGGGACTAGCACCTCCTTATCTCTACTAGAAATACCTCGCCTAATGCATCCCAAGACCGCATTAGCTTTTTTAGCGGCCACATCACATTGCCTACTCATAGTCATCCTATGATCAACCAGGACTCCTAGGTCCTTCTCCTCCTCCGTTACTTCCCACTGGTGCGTCCCCAGCTTATAACTAAAATTCTTGTTAGTCATCCCTAAATGCATAACCTTACACTTTTCACTATTGTATTTCATCCTGTTACTAATACTCCAGTTTACAAGGTCATCCAAATCTCCCTGGAGGATATCCGTTCCTTTTCCGAATTGGCAATACCTCCCAACTTTGTGTCATCCGCAAACTTTATCAGCCCACTCCTACTTTTGGTTCCGAGGTCAGCGATAAATAGATTGAATAAAATCAGACCCAAAACCGAACCTTGAGGAACTCCACTGGTAACCCCCCTCCAACCCGACAGATCACCCTTCAATACGACCCTCTGCAGTCTCCCCTTTAACCAGCTCCTTATTCACCTCTGGATTTTCATTTTGATCCCCATCTTTTCCAATTTAACCAGTAATTCCTCATGCGGTACCGTATCAAATGCCTTACTGAAATCAAGATATATTAGATCCACTGCATTTCCCTTGTCTAAAAAATCTGTTACTTTCTCAAAGAAGGAGATCAGGTTGGTTTGGCACGATCTACCTTTCGTAAAACCATGCTGTAATTTGTCCCAGTTGCCATCGGCCTCAAGGTCCGTAACCACTCTCTCCTTTAAAATTTTTTCCATGACTTTGCATACTACAAATGTTAAACTAACAGGCCTGTAGTTACCCGGGTCACTTTTTTCCCCCTTCTTGAATATAGAAACTATATTAGCTAATCTCCAGTCAAACGGTACAACCCCCGAGTTTAGAGATTTATTAAAAATCATCGCTAACAGGCTTGCAATTTCACTCACCAATTCCCTTAATATTCTAGGATCAAGATTATCCGGGCCCCCCGATTTACTTCCGTTAAGCTGTTCAAGTTTGGCTTCCACCTCAGATACCGTAATGTCTATCCCCATATCTTCATTCCCATCAGTCCCTCTATCACTATTCCTTAGCCCTTCATTAGCCTCATTAAAGACCGAGGCAAAATATTTGTTCAGATATTGTGCCATGCTAAGGTTATCCCTAATCTCCACTCCGTTTAAAGTTTTAAGCGGTCCCACTTCTTCCTTCTTGGTTTTCTTCCTATTTATATGGCTAAAAAACCTTTTGCTATTGGTTTTAATCCCCTTCGCTAGGTCCATCTCCACCCGGCTCTTTGCCTTTCTCACTGCTTCCCTACACCCTCTGACCTCAATAAGGTAGGTTTCTTTGCTGATCCCTCCCATTTTCCGCTCCTTGTACGTTTTCTGTTTTTTCTTAATCACTCCTCTAAGATGCTTGCTCATCCAGCTCGGTCTAAAACTGCTACCTATGAACCGTTTTCCCTTTCTCGGGATACATGCCTCTGACAGCTCCTGCAACTTCAACCTGAAATAACCCCAGGCGTCTTCCGCCTTTAGATCCCTAAATATGTTAGTCCAATCCACTTCCCTACATAGTTGCCTCAATTTAGTAAAGTTAGCCCTTTTGAAATCGTAAACCTTAGTCTCAGATGCAATTTTGTTTATCCTTCCATTTATTTTGAAACGAATTAGCTCATGATCACTCGAGCCAAGGTTGTCCCCTACAACTATTTCCTCAACAAGGTCCTCGTTACTTACCAATATCAGATCTAAAATGGCATCCCCCCTCGTCGGTTCAGCAACTGCTTGATGAAGGAATTCATCAGCTATCACGTCTAGGAAAAGCTGAGCCCTATTATTATTACTAGCATTTGTTTCCCAATCTATATCCGGGAAGTTAAAATCTCCCATGATCATACAGTTCCTATTAGTATTTACCTCCTTAAAAACATTAAAGAGCTCTCTATCCATATCCAGGCTAGATCCCGGCGGTCTATAGCACACCCCAATCACTATCCCAGGGGACGCTCTAGTAGTTTTCTTCCCCAATGTGACCATTACCCAAACAGACTCTGTATTATCCATTGCATTGCTAGTTATTTCGTTACTTTTCACCTCATTATTGACATACAATGCTACTCCCCCACCTTTACCTTTGTATCGGTCTTTCCTAAACAGCACATACCCTTCCATACCTGTACTCCAGTCATGGCTACCGTTCCACCATGTTTCGGTTATTCCTACGATATCTGGTTGGTTATTCCTACGACATCCGATACTAGTTGGAGTTACCTAAGAGTTGAAGGATTCAAGCCCAGGTATATTTCATTGCCTGATCTTGCAAGGTGTTGGTTGCTTCTTGTGAGAGGCAGTGCACCCTGACTTCCATTATGTGGAGCAGGAGCAGGTCCTAAATGGACTATGTACTGGAGTACTCTGAAAAGCTCAAGAAAAATAAATCCTGCACTCTGCAGATCAGTTGTCTTGATGATTTTTTATCATCAAAGATGCAGTAACCCTTATTAAGGACTAGAGTCAGAAAGCCATTTGCAGTGCATGACAATTTTACTGAACTATCTAATTTATGGACTAGATAAATTCATGGAGTTTAAGTCCATTGATGGCTATTAAGGAATGGTGTCCCTAGCCTCTGTTTGTCAGAGGGTGGAAAAGATGGATGGTGGGAGAGAGATCACTTGATCAATACCTGTTAGGTTCACTCCCTCTGGGACACCTGGCATTGGTCACTGTCAGTAGACAGGATACTGGGTTGGATGGACGTTTGGTCTGACCCATTATGGCCATTCTTATGTTCTTATGTAATGCTATATATTTTTATGTGCAAGTAGATGGCGCTCTTCATAATAACAAACTATCTTTTGTACATGCATATATACAGATATCTTTGATGTATCAGTCCATAACAACCCTGTGGCTGCTTTTCCCCACCGCCACAGGGAACTATAAGAGCAGGATTCATTCATTAATATATCAAACATACCCACATGCCTAGCTTGACCAATTATCCAAACTTTAGGCATCCTAGACATTCAAATATAACCTGCCCCACTACAAATGCTGACATCAGGGATGGTGAGGCTCAAACTATTTCCCACCCCCCATCACCAGAGAAGCACCCTTGGAGACATTTGTGTTTTGATTTGTGGGTTTTTAGATGAGTTTTTAGTTTTTCACACTGCACTTATGTGAGCCTTAAGATTGTTTGCTGTTTGGAGTCAAAGCTGAGGCATCTGGGCTTTAATTTATTATTGCAAGGTATCTAAGTGGGTACAGACCCCACCTTGGGTATTTAACTTTAAGTATTTCTTAAATATTGTTCTATATTTTGGGGATTGAGAGGGCTGAGGTTAAAAGAGAATCTTAGTTTTCCTTACCTGTCTCTTTAGTTTGCAATACTGAGCCTTCCAAAAACATTCCGACAGAAAAGGTGCAGTTTGCGTCTGTAACAATCCAAAGTGATGGAGAAAGGTAAAGGTAGCCCCTTATTGTTTCATCACCACTGCAATCCTCTTTGACCACAATTTATCAGCAGCTTTAAAGGTTGCTTGAGCTGCTGATAAATTGTCCTCAGCCCACTGTCTTTCTTCATTTTCCGGTGTATCATTTGATAATTTTTTTCTCTGCCATTCAAGCATTACAGTCATATTCCAATTCATTTGACTCTGAGTTGGATTTGATAAACTCTAAAACTATCTTTTAAGGAGTCTAATCCAAGACATGTGGAAGTCAGTGGAAAGAATCTCATTGATTTCAATGGGCTTTGGATCAGGCCCTTATTAATGCATTATATTCTCTTCATTTTTCTTACACATACAACCCCATCTGTAAGAAAAATAATAGCATAATGATATGTATAATATACACACACTTGTCTGTAATAAAAATAATAACATTATATTATACATATAATTACATATGTAAATGTATAAATAATGCAATAAGAATTGACCTGACATCTTCAAGTTCCTTGTAGATGTTTTGAATAAGGGAAATGCAATTCTTCTTAGGAAACTTGAGATTTGTGGATATAGTACTAAATCATATAACATATTAGGTTTTTATGAACATTTAGGTGGTCAAGACTAAATTTTCTTTAATCTTAGAAATAATTTTAGGGGGGATAATTTGGACCACTTTTAACAATTATTAAAACATGCTGTAGTCCATTTAAAAGCTCTTCTCGGGCTTCTGCTTCTTTGTGTGAACATTGATAGTTATTTTCTCTTCAGTAATTGATATAGGATCATGTCTATAGGGAGAAATGAGGGAAATTTATCATATTAATCTTTTAAAAAAAAACACTTGCTTTTCCTATTATACTTAGAGTTATACAGATGCACAGAAAAAAATTGCCAAAGCCTCAATCTGATTTTTAATTCACTGGGATAACTGCATGTACTTTCCCCTCTAAAGCTTACATTTAGAGTGGATGGGAAGAAATTTGTCTTTTTAAAAATTCTGACAAATCTAAAGCTTTTTCTATATTAGGTCCAAATAATGTCAACGGAGGGTAGAGTAATGAAGGGCTCTAGAGGGTTCAAAGGACATTTTCCTTTTCCTTTTCTTTCTTTCAGTAAAATATTTTCATGTGCTGTATTTTTCCACTGAATATTAACAACATAAATACATTTTAGAGCCTCCCTATATTGCAATTAACTTCTTGTATTTTCTTATTTTTACGGATTCTTGGTACCCCTCTGGTTTTAGTAAGACCCAGGTCCTGCAATGGACTGTAAGGTTTGACCACTGAATTCATGTTGAGCCCTGCTGGCTTCAGTCCAATAAATCACTTGTAGGATTAGGGTTTAATACACGTTCCAAAATAATTTGAGGTCTTGGAAAACAGCGTTTTTGTCCCCAGTGGTTATCTTTTATTTTTATTATTTATATTGCGATAGGAACCCTAGTAGTCAGCCAGAACTTTATTATGCTACGTACAGAAAGACAGTCCCTTCTCTAAAGAGTTTACAACCCAAATTTATAGTAATTATAATCTATATTGTGGAATTTTGTCTTTGTTCTTTGTCAATAATCTGCAAGATTTCCCTGCTGATTTTAACTCAAAACTATAACTTTTTAAAAGTTTATCCTTATTTGTTTATTTTTTCCTCGCAGCACAGTATGATGTTAGGGGAAAAAAATGATGCGGTATGAGCGAGCCAGCCTGCTCTGCTAACTCAATTTTCTAATGTGTTGTGGTAAAAAGTCCCAAACAGATGTTACATTTCTATAATGATTTATTTGGCATTCTGGAAAAACGGTCTGATAATTTTTTTTTTTACTGAAAATGTGTTTTGTTTTTTAAAAAAGCACCACAGTAAGGCAAGAAGGTTAATATTTCTGCAGATTTATTACTCTTCTTACCATAACAAATTATTATTTTAATTAAAAATTAATAGTGTGCTTGTAATCCACATTGGAGGGAGGTGCTGATATCAGTTTTCTCTTTGCAAATTGTTTGTATTAAATGTGACATTGTGAGTAGTTCACAAATTTTAATGTTGGGGTCCTAAACCTAAATATTTTTGCAAAAATGGGCCTGTAATCAAAGTATCTGTGGGAGAGAAGGATATGTAAATATATGCTGGGGCATGGGAAGGGGAGTGGAACTAGATCAGAAAATTTTGTGGAGGAAGATGAGTGTTCAGGAGTGTGCACACATGCAGTATTACTGCTTGGTAAATGATATTAATAGAGTGACTATAAGTATCTCTTATAAAGTCTAAATTGGTATAGACAAATTTAATTTACACATCACAGTTGAATTTGGCCATCTGAATCTAAGGGAGTCTAACTTCAGCTGGAGGTGCAGATGAAGATGAAGCAACTAGCCCATTTCCCACTGAAGCCAATGGAAAGATTTCTTGACTTCAATGGGTATTGGAGAAGGCCCCAAATTAATGTCCCATTGTCTGCAGTTGCATCTGTGAACAGTTTCAACACTGCTGAAAATCAGACCCCAGAGTGTCAAGTCAGAAAATGAGGAATACACAAAGAATGGCTACCTGTGAAAAGTTTGTTTGAAATGACTTGCCTAGCACCACATAGGAACTCTGTGGCTTTGGCAGTGGCTGGGGTAGAATCCAGTTCTCCGAGGCAGCATTCAAGGCAGCCTTAACCATGTTGCCATCCTTTGTCTTCCTCATTTACTATAGACCTTAGAACTTCTGCAACAAATGAGTCAGACTCTTAGACAACAGCCTTCTTCACTACCTGATTCATTCCCAGAACAGATCTGTCCCCTGCATCAAGTGAGGCAGGGATCCTGTGAAAAAAATAGTGTGTGAGTATATAATTAAAGAGTGTATCATAATGTATTAGCACAAGGAAGCCAAATTAAGGTTGCACAGGCAGCCTTAATTCAGGTATTTCCTACCTTTTGAGTGCTGACTTTGTAACCTTAATATGCTTTAATGTAGGAAATTAGACAAAAAAGGTTTAAAAAACAAATTGAAAACAACAGCACCTTTAGAAACACAACACAGACCTCTGCCACTTGAGCTGATGGAATAAATGACAGCAGTAATAGGTTTTCATCCTCTATGTGTACCTGCACTATACAGGGATGAGATGCAGTTTGATAGTTCACAGATATTTGCTGAGAGAAAAGGAAGGTTGAGAGTCATGTAATTTTGGGTTCCATTCTAGGCTCTGCAGGGGAATGTGCTCTAGTGGGCACACACCCTTCTGCCACCTTCCCGTCCCCCCATCCAAGCCTGACACCATCTGCTCTGTCCCATTCAACCTGTTTCTGTCCCAGTCGCATCTCTTCAACACATGTACACACTCCAGTTCCTTATTCCAGTCTCCTTGGCTAGCCAGTCCCAGTCTATCCTCTACCCTCATGGCTTTCATCTGATTTCCGTCTCTTCCCCTAGCACAGACCCTCCCCATCCCTATTTTATCCTGGCTCCCATTCCCAGTCTGCTTGCCCAGCCTTCTACAATCTTCCTTCTCCAGCTCCAAGTACCAGTCTCTTCCTCAGTTTACTACCTCTGTCACCCTACTCCCATGGTCTGAATCTTGTACCTTCTGCATTTCATCCAGGCCATTCTCACTCCATGCTGCCTGGGTGCTAGCACTGAGGTCACAAGAGAGTCATTTCAGTTTTGACAAAAAAGCCATTTTTGTCAAAAACTTTTGATTTAAAAAGTTCAACCAGCTCTAGTAAGCACAGACTTCAATTTAAACCCGAGTAGTTCCACTGACTTAATGAGACTACATACATGCTCAAAGCTAGACATGTACTCACCTTGATGGATTCAGAAAACTAGGATACAGGAGTATGTTGAACCACTTATGGCATCTAGCAACTTCTTTATTGTGCTGTGAGGCATAAATCATCTAACTCTTGGTGCTAGACAATGATTAGTTTTAATGGTCCAGTGTGATCCAATATTTTCTTTAGTTTAATAGTTTAGCTTTCTATATTTTAATATAATTTTAATTGTTCTAATTCATTCATTTATTTTCAATTGATCTTTATAGGGGGTGTGGGGAAAATTGGTTTACAGTCTGCTTGGACCAGAGCATCTGATTCAACATTAAAAGTGGGTCACATCTGGACTCTTCCAAAAGTAATAAGGTTTGCCTTATTTGAAAGTATTTCTGGCTCTTATCCCTGTTCCAGCCTTATTATGAAATGTGTAATATTTTGTGAATGTATTTTCTAACAAAAGCAGGTGCAAAGTGGAGGTGTCTGTCTGATAGATATGATTGTACCATTTCGGACCAACAGATGGAAACTGCTGATTAACATAGTCACTTTTTCAATGTTAATTGGACTGAGATCACTCTGTATAATAAATTTCACTTTTAAAAAAGACTTCATAATGAAGTGTTTTTGAACACTGCATTTTTCATTAGCGTATAATTGAATCTACAAACTGCTGCCTCAGAATGCACAACAGGGTCCAAAAGAACATCACAAAGTGCCTTATTCTCACAACTTCTGAGGCTAAAAGAAGCTTGTACAGCTGGTTATCACATTTTTCTAAAACTTTGTTGGGATTTCTTTGTATTTCTTCCCGGGTCTCATATGGAGAGTCAGCAAAGGATGTGCAGAATAGATGTTAATAACTCCCACTATGCCTCTGAGTTTAGCCCTCATTTAAGACTCATTTTTACCCTGTCTCCCTCAAAACTTGCTGTTGAACCACTTTTTCTGCAAAATGATTGCAGGAATACTGAACCATGAAACTGAGGTTATGGAAAAGTGTAAGCACAGTGCCAGAATTTAAAAGAGTAAAAGGCCTGTGGAGCTGAGTATAGGATTTTTCAAGGCCCTGAGGGAGTCTCCGAATCCGAGCCATCAACATGGTATTGTTTCTTCTGAAAAAACCTGTAAAATGTTGTTTGATTACTTTTAAAAGAAAGATTCTCGTGTGGTTAAGAAAGACACTGAATGGGAACTGAAGGTATCTGGGTTCAGTTCCGGGTTATGCTACAGACCTCCTAACTGAACTTTTTGTGCAATGGGTAGGCAAATTCTTTGAATCATGAGGTGAGCCATAATGCCTTCCACCCTCTCCAGATTCTACCTTCCAAATATTGCCCTAATGAATACGGAAGATTAATCACCGCCAGCAATAATAACTAGCTTAAGGCCTGACGGCAGATTCGTTGTTACTAGGGAACACTGACTTCCAAAACCATACAGTAGTTTAATGTTTTGCCTCCATTATACATTTTTCTGCCTCCATTATTACGATCAGGTTGGAGGAAGCTAGGATGCCCTTTCTCAAGATGGTCCGCAAATTGATCAGCTCAAACACTTTGCTGAGAATGTAATATACATATACAGTAAGGTCTCACTTAAAGTCATCCCAGTTAACATTATTTTGTTATTAGGTTGCTGAACTATTAGAGAACATACTCGTTTAAAGTTGTGCAATGTTCCTTTATAAGGTTGTTTGGTTCACTCTGCTCCGCCTGCTCAGCACTCCTGCCAGAGAGCGGGGTCGGGATGCGGGGGCTTGCCCCATTCCACCCGCCCGGCATTCCAGCCAGGGAGCAGGCAAGCCAGAGCACTCGGCAGGTGGAATGGGGCAAGCCTGACCCCACTCTACGGCAGAAACGCCGGGTGGGCAGAGCAGAGCAAGCCCCCGTGCCCTGACTCCGCTAGGCCCCTGCCTCAACCAAGCTTCACAGTCATCACTGGTGAGTACAGTATTACATTGTTTGTTTCAAATTATTTAAAACTTATACTGTATATGTCTAGAATGTCTTTTGTCTGGTGAAAAAAAATTCCCTGGAACCTAATCTCTCCTATTTACATTAATTCTTATGGGGAAATCAGATTTACTTAACATCATTTCACTTAAAGTAGCATTTTTCAGGAACATAACTACAATGTTAAGCAAGGAGTTACTGTATCTGTAAAGAGAGTAATCTACGAAGACCTCCCAGTTGTAGATACTGTATGTCTACTAGTCGGCTTTGGATGTTAGCATTCTGAACCACCTTGCACATATGGGTTCCAGGGAAGGCATATCAAAAGGATGCTGAAAAAAGTGGAGCTCTAAGGCAACTGTACATGAGTCAGATACCCTGAAGTCAATGGAAATAGGTCAATCTACACCAGTAGAAGATATGGCCCTACAACACTTACTAACAGAGTAAAGATTAGCCTCCTTAGGAACTAAGAAGTCAGTCCTAACTTCAGCAGTTTTTGAGGATGCTCATCACCATCCAAAATATGCCCGGTACCTCAGGAAAAGGGTCATAAATGGAAAAATTCCAGAGACACTCTAAACCAAAAATCCATCCAAATTGTTTTCCTAGCAGAAACCCTAGACTATCAGTTATTTTTACAGTGCCATGAAAATCAGTCTGCAAATCTTGCAGCAAAAATAAAATGCCTTAAAGAAAAATAAAATATGGAGGGTCTAAATAATCATGATTATTCCTAAATGTTAATCAATGCTCTCAATGGGATCAATCAGAATGTTTTCTCTATTTTGTCCTAATTGCAAATAATTGCTAATAGCACTCTTAAAAATGACATTTTCATCATCTACAATATTATGCTTCACATATGAAAAGATTTTTAAACTGTATTTCACTAAAGTGTTTATGAAAAATGAGAAAAGGGGAATTACCATAGTAATCTTGAATACTTTTATATGTAGAGCTCCAGTGCTTCTTATCTGAAAGAGAATATCATCTAGTGAGCAAGGTGCCTGGGAGAACTGCAAAGCTGAATGGTTCCAGTGCTCATACTGAAAATGAGATGAGGCTCTTATCAGATAAAAGGCACCTGTAACTCTGCTTATAAATGTATTACACATCACTTCAACTTTATAAAAAGAGAATGTAGGGTTTGATCCTGAAAAGTGCTGAGTGCCTCTCTGAACCTAGCAGGAACAGGTCCTTACTCATTTATTACATCATTCTGCATTCTTTGCCAATCTAAAATTCCTACTGAATCCAATGGGAGTTTTGGAACAGCAAAGGGCACTGAAACTGCACATCCATGCATCCCAGTGTGTCTGTTATGGCCCTTGGGGGCTTTAAAAATAGGAGCTATTGTTGTAGGGCACATCCCTGCTTTTAGCCATGAACCTTACAACTAGAGCTCAGTTTTAAAGGCCCAAGGACCATAACAGGTACGTGGGGAGGCACACACACATTCCCCAAAGGCCCAGTGCCCTGTTACAGGTTTTACTGTAGGTAAGATTGGTAACAGTATGGGAAACAGAGCAGTGACTAAAATTAAGTGATGCTTATTCAAAGCATATGTGGCACAGAATAGAAAAAAATTAAGCAAATTCACATAACCTGCCCAAGTGATTGATTGATTGGTCAAATCAGAGTAGAATTATTTAAATTAACCTATAATTCCTGTCCATTAATCCAAAAATTGTATATAATGTTTATACAATCAGGGACAGTTTTAGATAAAATGGAGTCCTGGACAAAATTGTATTTTGGTGCCCCTGACCCCCGCTGTCTTCCCAGGCTCTCAACCTATCCTCCCATCACCACTGGCTCCCACTGCCTCCCTTGGCCCCACCCTCCCCCTCATCCTGGGCCTCGCTGCCACCCCCCAACATTGCACCAACTCCCTTACAAGGCCTCACACCACAGGCCCGCCCAGCTCCTTTCCTCTTGACCATGGTACCCCCCTGACAATGGCGCCCTGGGTGGCTGCCCACACCACCTACCCATAAGGCCAGCCCTCGTATACAATTAAAAATAATGGGTCAAATTCTTAAATCTTTATTCAGTCCCTGCTCAGGTAGAAATGCCATTGAAGTCCAGCCAGAATAACAGTAGGATTTGTTCCAATTAAGATATTAAATGTAAACTGGAAGCATTAAGACTTGGAAAACATCCTCTTAGACCTTAATCAGTTAGAACCTCTTAAAGTCAATTTGAACATAAATCATCTCACTGCAGGGGAGGAGGTTGAAGTGGGTGCATGTTGGGGTTGGGAGCTAGTATGTGAACCTATTGGAAAATATGACTTGTTTATTCTTTATATAATACAGACCAATTAGTATTTTAATTTATTAAACAGCCTCTACCACCAATATTCTTGAGGTGCTAAACTGGAAATACCAACAATGAAACCATCCTAAAATAAGCACTATAACTGTACTTCACATGAGATTTGCTATAAGTCTTTGATAGATAAAGTTGAGAGACTTAAATTAGTCATGGATTTTATTGTTGAGAATTGTGCCAAAGATTTTAATTGTCTTAAACACCTGGTGTAATAAAGTGTACAACATAATTAGCTTATTATTAATAGTACTATTTATTAAATTATCCACCCTGATTCCACAAAGAGAAGCAGATTTAAATATGGATACGTGGAATGGCAGAGTGGGCTTGCCTGGGAAAGGGAATTACCTTTATTGATTTATGCTCAACTATTAAAAATAACTGCACCACAACTAATTACCAGAATTCCTCCAAGATCTAACTGCCTATCAATCCAGTTAAATAGAACTTGTAAAGTGCCATCGAGTGTCTCCCAATAAAATTACATAACATCCTTGCTATGTTCCTGTTGTCCATTTACACTTTACATTCCAAAATTGGAGATGAGTGTGTGGTAAAAAAGGCAGGGACATGATGTGATTGTGAAGGTAAATTTAAAGAAAAAACATAACATGGATTATCAACTTGAGGGGAATGAAGAAATCATGGTGCTCTAATTCGTGCTTGTACATAGAGTAGGATTATAGTTGTGGAGAAGCATTGTGGAGATAACCCAGTGCGCACTGAAGCAAGTGGAAAGAATCCCAGTGACTTGAATGGGCTCTGGACTAGGCACTAGAAGAATTTCACTACATTGTTCAAATAAATTATTCACCAAATATTTATCATTTATTCAGTTTCTAGAGTGTGGTGAAAAACTTGTGAATATGTATGATTTCTTTAGTTTTAGGATAAAGTATTACTGAATTTTTCTTCATTATTCACATAACTCTACTAGTACAGCTTGAAATTTATCATGCTGACTGCATATAATACTTCTGCACAACTTGTCTGATTTCAAGAGTCAATAAAGGAATGATTTATATCTCTTTGGAAAGAAATAACCCAGAAGTACACTGGATTTCTACTGTGCAGCTGAAAGGAGAAAAATTAAGCAATCTAGAATTTTTCATAAGTACAAATGACAGTTTTAGGGAAAGTAGGATTTTAAAGAAGGACAAACCTGAAAAGAATACACCACTTTTTAATGTAGAACAGGGGTTCTCAAAATCAGATAACATCACTTGACTGTGTTATGATGAGAAGGTGAAAAAATTGCCATTATATATAGACCACAGGTCAGGGTTGGCAGAAATTGGCTCTTTTCTCCAGTTAAATTTGCAGAGGGTTAAATCTGTATATATGAATATGAACTTGACAAGGTATGTGTAAAAAATGGAAGTGACTATAAACTGTATACTGTAGCAGGAATTCAATTTACCTAGAAAGTATTTTTTTCAATTCCACCTAAGATTTTAAGTCTATATCCGTGGTTTGCACTCGAAAGACTAATCAACCAGAAGAGCTGAGAAGACTGGGAAGTTTGGATTATTTAAAAACAAAACAAAAAAGAACAGCAGCATTTATTAGTCCATGTACCAGAGGGTCTTACATCTCTGTGTATGCATTGCAAGAGAATAGTTGCCCCTGTATTAACCCCAAACTAATGGATCTCTGACCAGAGTCTGACTATGCCCTGAGTACCCCAGGCCAGAGACTTATCTCCCATTGATCCATATTGGCACAATCTGCTTTGCAGGGCTTTTTTCCATGCCTGGATCTCTGTGTCCAGACTTGACCATAATTACAGTCCATAAATGGGCATTCTTGACAGAGATGTTCTGGTTATCCACACAAAAAACAGATCCCTGGAGCTGGATGGGACAGCTCCTTCATTACATCCAGTTGGTACCCTCAGTGAGGTTGACTATGCTCTCAATCCATCCACATGGATTTGACCCTAGGTTTCCCTATCTGCCAGGGTGCCTCCATCTAAGGCCCCAGGCCTCTACCCGTTCCTCTCACAGCCTCTGGGGAGGCCGTCATGGAGGGCTGTTTCACTTTTCAGGCCCTTGGTTCAGGTCACACCAGCCCTATCGCTCTTGCCTGGTTACTCCTTGGCACACCTAGGGGTCATCACCCGAGTTCATTTTAGTGAGCTTCACTGGTGTCAGTGAGGCCAGTGGCAGGGGACGGGGAGGTGGGAGGTTCAGGGCCTCTGCTGACAGATGATTCTGAAGACTAAAAAAAGGCCAAAGTCTGCTGCACAAGGTGTTGCTGATTTTGTTGTTGGTCTGCTAGATCTCTTATCAGCTGCTGTTGCTTCTGTGGTGCCCGAGTTATTGCTGCTGTTGGGTGGCTAACTGTTTCAGCAGCTGTAGATTTTCCTTTACACATTTCAGCGATCTCTACAGATTCATCTTGCAGATGTACCTCCACTTGATAACTTCAGATGTGAGAGAGAACTTAGCATTCCTCCCGCCCCTTACTTTTGTGGCATTCTGACTGGGCTCAGTCTTCCCTTATTCCAGAGATGATCCATACAGCTGTGTTGTCCACCAGTTGTCAATGATCTGATCCTTACACAGCATCCTCTTGAGATTTGAAATTATGAGTTCTCATGGTTGAGTCTTCTGGAAGCTTTCCCCCTTTCAGAATCCCAGGGCACCAACAGACAACTTTGCAGCAGCAAAAGAAAATAAACAAAGGAGAAATAAACATACAAACAGTCCCAGCTGGGACACGGTCCTTTCTATCCATAAGGCCCCTGGATGGCTCATAGTTCAAATTAAAGTCTGCTGGTTGTCCAGCAAAAGTTATAGGATACATCCCCACTACTCTCAGGGGAGTTGGGTTCATTTGTAGGAACAGGCATAGGCTCTACTCACTACCAGGCAAGGTCATAGATTCTACTCACTACCAGGCCTCTGCATCCTGCTCCCCTCACAGAGCTGCCCCTTGCTGAACTGAGTTTCCTCCCTTTAAATTCCTCCTCCATTGGTAGGACTTCCAGGCCCAGTAAGATGAGGCTACTCCAGCTCAAAGTATCTCCTGAACCTCTTTCAGACTGGTGCAGGGTTTGTACATCCATCACATGAACTTTCATAGGTGTTCCAGAAGTTAATAACAGATGAAAAATTCAGAGATTAGGTCACATAAATAGGAATACTCATTTAGGTTTGTATCAGTATAAGGGACTTCCACATAGCATGGCTTTGGCACCAACTGTTTTCCAGTCATAGCTGGATATAACAATACGGATTCTACCAATGGTGCACTCAGCTTTCTGGGGAACTAAGGGAAGGAGTATGTCCTGAGATATAGTCTCTATTGGTGCTCCCCATAGAACCAAGCTGGTCCCAACACAGGGCCATGAATAAATCACACAGTCTAGCACTAAGTTATAATTGTGCCCTGCGCCTTCAAACTAGGACAGGGGTTCCTTGTATCTGCTTCCATGATTAGTCACTCCAGGTGATTAGGGGCATTCTTAGCCACCAGTTGGGGGTCCAAGCCACTGGTAATTATTGGGATGGACTGTCAATCATCTTGCTTATTTAATTTAGTAGGCCTCTGCAGGAACTTAGCATAACTCGGGCAAGGATGGGAAGGAGGTGGTAAACTTCTGTGAAAAATGGGAAGTCTGGATATATTTTAAGACTCTTGTTATGGGGAAATATAACTGCTCAAAACTTCTTGCTTAGCAATTTTGTTTTTAGTGGCATGTTTTTGTAACATCTGCTTTTTGCCCAATGGTTGATTTTGTTTGGTCAACTATGAAACACTTTTGATTGACATGTCTCTGTAACTTTTTTGAATATGAGGGGAATTGTGGGTTTGGATCAAGTGGATCACTTTGTGGACACATCGGAAATCTGCTGCTGAATCACCTGAAGATCACTGCAGATCTGTGGGGTAAGTATTAGTTTGGATTGTTCTATAACCTATTGTGTTTGTATGTGCTTGAGACAAAATAAAGCAGAGACTTTAAGTGAAGGCAATCTTGTGATAGTGCTGGAAGGCTTTAAGTAAAATCACTTGATTCTGTGTGATTTGTGCCATCCAAACCAAGGTGCTGCGTCTCCCTTGGTTTATTTCCTGATACCACCTTGCAGAGAGTCAAGTTACCAAGAGCTTTGAGTTTAAGGAACCCTAGGTAAAACAGGCACCAAAGCGTAGGGTTTTTTCCTATGTGCATTCAATCTGTCCTCTCAAAGCAAGAATCTTTCTTTTTACTTCACAAATTGTTCAGGAGGTGATGCAGTATTTTCTGAACAAGTCACTTCACATTTATGATTTGTCACATCACATTAAGCCATTATGCCACAGTGAGGCATCTTATTGGAGTGTGTTGTCATATGACATGATGCAATGTAACCAAATATGACATGATGAAATGCCAAGAGGCAGCTAGAATTACTCCCATTTTCAGATCAGGAAACTGTTGTCAGTGTGGACATCCATTCATGGCACATGTTGCTGACGTGCAATAGATGGCCACCATTATGTTCTTTGTTTCTAGCTTTACAAGGGTAAAGAACCCATAGAAAAAATGAGGACACACGTGTTATCCTCGGGATGCTATTTTATACTATATTACCTCACGCTGTTGTAATTTTTCTGTACTTTGTATGACTCAGACTGCTCACTGAATCAAGGTCAGTAAGGAGTGACCCACACTCATACATGACAGTCATTTTTTGGCTTATGGCGAGCTGGTGGTCTCAGACATGTCATTAGTTTTGAAAGGAAGGATGATTCAATGGTTAGGGTGCTACCAGGAGACCTCGGTTCTATTTCCTGCTCTACTACAGATTTCCTGTGTGACTTTTGGCAAGTCACTTGATCTCTCTGAGCCTCAGTTCTTCATCTGTAAAAGTGCTTCCTACCTGGTAGGAGTGTTGAGGGGATAAATGCATTAGAAAAGATTGTGAGATGCTCAGATCCTATGGTTATGGTGAACTTAAGGACCTATGCTAGTGATAATGGACATGTGTTCACATTACTAATGCCACCATGTGTTTACAAATGTTTGAGGTTGATGGAGAATCATAAGAAAACAGATTTTCAAGTTGGGTGAGGTATGTGTATGTAAGGGGTCTGTTCGCTCCTTACTAAAACTTTGTGGGTTTGTTTGTTTGACTCGCTCCCCATGCCAGAAAATGGGGGAGCGGCAAAAAGGAGTCAGGATCCTGGGACTGACCAACCAGAGAGTTCCAGAAGAGTAACTGTAGGAAGTAGCCAGAAGCCCATGTCAGTCTGATTGACCAGGCAGCCAGGCCAATCAGGGAGCCCCAGCTCAGGTCCTGGCCTCTGACCTTGTATGACTCACCACCGCAGTGCCTCCTACTGGCCATCCTGGGAATTAGCTCGGAGTTGCCAGTGCGCCCTTCTCAGGTGGTGTCTCACACGTTGTCACTCCTGTCTTCACACCCAGGACCCATGTCACTCCCCGGACTGCGCAGTCCTCTTCTGGACACAGCCCTCTGGCTGTGCCCCATGAGGTTCTTGCCCCACTTCTGGGGGACCGACTGTCCTCAGTCCAACCCCTTGCCTCAGTGGCAATCTGCAAATCCCAGTTCTAGCCACTTCTCTCAATGGCAGACTGTAGTCCATGCACAGGCCACTTCCCTCAGTGGCCAGTGGGGGCAGGCCCTAAACCAGGGACCCTATAGCCGGCAGCCACATATTACCCCTCCTCCAACTCCGCTATCTCCTTTCCTGGGCCACTTCCCCTGCAGCCTCAGCATCTCGTCTGCGCTTGGGTCAGGGCCTCAGTTTGGCAGCCTACCAGCCTGGAGCTTTCTCATACTTCAGTGACTCTGCCCAGCACTGCTCTGTTCATGGCGCTCCAGCCCTCCGAGCAGCCAGTCCTCCTCCCTCAAATTCCAGGGAGTGACTGCCTCTTCTTTGTTCAGCAGCCTCTTCTTATATGGGCCAGCCTGACCCTGACACTAGGCACTAGGGGAAGGCAAGAGAGAGGAAGCAGCCCTAGGCAGAGTGAGGAACTAGGTCTGGAAGCCATGATGGAAAGAGCAGTGTGAGAGGCCAGAGGGAGCTGCCCAAAGACAGCGATATGTGTGAGGAGACAGTGCATGGGACAAAGGTCAGTGTGGGGAGCGAGAAGCCACCATGCAGGGGTGAAAGACCTGGTTAGGCAGGGCCTCTTGGAAGGGAGTGAACAACAGCCCCAGAGATAGGAGGGGCTTGGAGGGAGTGGCCTGGGGAATCTGAGACAGGCTATAAGGGAACAAGTCATAGAGACCAAACTAAGGACAGTGAGTGAAGCAGCAGGGAGGGGATGAACTATGGGAGCCCAGTAACCCCCTACCCACAATCTGCCCTGAGACCAGCTGTTCAGGAAGCTGTAACTAGCACAGGTTAGTGGAGTTCCTGGCAGGCCCTACATCCATTGAGAGAAGGTGGCAAGTCCTACAGAGGATGTGCAGCAAGTTCTTTGGAGGCTTTTCCAAACTAGACCTGAGGCAAAGACCTGTGTGAGCCATGTATAGCCCTGGGCAGTGGCTGCCCCACCTCACAGCGTAGTGTGGGGGGGTTCGTACCTCAGAGGAGGATGGGTTTTCTCTTTATCTTTCCTTTTAATTTGACCCTTGACTACAGCTGCGGGGGAGGAGAGGGAGAAGGGCAGTGAATGGTGCATTCACCGACTTGGAGTTGGGTCTTCATTAACTAAACCCCATTGTGGAACAGCATCTAGTGACCTGTCGAACCAGGGTCTCTGTTGTGGGGGAAGATTTTGGCCTTGCACAAAAAAGAAAAACATGGGGGTTTGGACACTGCTGTGAGAATTTGTGTGGAACTCTAAATGATGCCATAACCTGGTGGGCAGGGCATTACCCTCATCATACACCCCTTCTGGAACTATTATTCCAAAGAGCCAAGTTTCACCACTCCACAAAACAGCTTTTACTGTTCAAAGTGAGGAATTTTTTGTATGTATACATTGTGACAAAGTTCTGTCCTTGACTCTGTGGGTCCTGCGTTTCCTGGTGGATTTTTGCTAGCTTCAGAGGCTCCCTGTGACCCTCCACGTAGCCCTTCTCTCTCTAGAGGCAAGGGTCACAGGTTACTGAGCCATTTTCATCATAAGCCAACAATGGAGGCGAGGAGAAGCAATTCTCCCTCACACAGTGTCTGTTGTCTCCCAGTCTCAGTGATTAATCAGGCAGGGGAGGGGGGAGCCCACCCTCTACTCCAGGCTCCAGCCCAGGGACCCTAAAATTAGCAGCTATGGTAGCTGACTTTTTGGAAATAGGACATGTACAATTCCCTGGGCCACTTTCCCACAGCAGCTCCCCACTCAATATTTCCTTCACCGTTACCTCAGGGCCTCCTTCCTTATACCTGATATGAATTTGTATTGCTTCATTCCTCCAACAACGCAGCTCCCTCCTATAGCTCCTGACACCTGCACCTCACTGACTAACTGGGAGGCTTTTAACTAGTTCCGGCCAGCCCTTGATTTGCTTCAGGTGTCTCAATCAATGTAGCTATCTCCACTGCCTTCTAAAAGGATCTTAATTGGCCCCAGGTGTCTTGATTAACCTGAAGCAACTGCCATTTGGTTACCATGGTACCAGGGATTTGTTTAGCCTGGGGCTAACATACCTGTTCCTCACAACTTTACTGTAGCCATCTGGCCTTGCCCCATCACAACATATAGAGTGAATAGTTTAGTATGTCTTTTCATCCGGGTGTAGGAAGTAGTGTAAAGTTTTCTTTAGTATATCTTAAAACGTTTCAACTGCTTAGTATATTTTGAAACCCACTAACAAGTTATTTCCCCCCATTTTAGGTTATTTCTAAGAAAGATAAATCTTATTTATTTGATTTTGTGTTTTGTGTGTGTGTCCTCTTTAACAGTTTAGTTCAGAATAAAGCTACTACCCTATAAGGGGAATATTACTTATAGGGAATCTATCTAGTAACCAGATGGGAGAACTCCATCTCACAGTCGTATCTGACACAAGTAAGAGCAGCAACTGGGAAGGAGGTACCATGACATGAGTGTGAGGTGATTTGGAAGCTCCCTTGCCATAGTCTCCAGTGTTCAAGCTCAGTCCTGGGAGCTCACAAGCAGCTGTGATGTCCCTCAATAGGTAGGATAATTGGATTGCATCCTTAAACTCAATCCCAGAGTATTCTGGGGACCCCAGTAGCCAAAGCCCTGCTGGTGTAGCCTCAGTAGGTAGATCATGGGAAGGAAATCCCCTGGAGTTACTAGTGTCCCACTCCTTGTCACAGGTGTGGAACCATGCCCAGCCTGTTACCTGTTTCTGGGTAATGCTGGGGCAGTGAGAGACAGGCTGATTCTCATCCCATCAAGATTACTTAGGGCAAGTCTACATTTAGGCTTAGTTAATCTACCTCTGCGAGAGATGGTCGCTATTTTGGCACTTAGGTCGGTATAACTATGTCGCTCATTATATCCCCAATATATTCATGTGGCTTTCTCTTTAAAATCTGGTTGATCAACTTATTAGGTTGTGTGATGGGATTAATATCATTGGGTTTCCTTTTGATGTATGGTTTTTAATGGGTGTATACTTTACTCATGTGCAGGTACCCAGAGAGCACTTTGACAGATGCTTTGGTTAAATAAATAGATACGTTGGTATTAATTTCTACCTTCTTGGCAGGCACAGAAGAGTGACCATGGTTTAAATGGGTATAGAGACTGAACTAATTCTTCACTCATAGGCCTTGATTACACTCAGAATGTTTAGGTAATTGCACACAATTGCTCTTGTACTGAGTACTAGCAGTGGTGAGATTGACTACCAGTATTTGTACCATCCTGTCCATCAAGATTTGTTCTGAGCAGGATTAGATGAGGTGGTGGCAGCTGGTCCACACTAATGATTCCACTATAGTTAACACCAGTCCGGCTGAAACACTGTGAAGAAATGGTTGTAGAGATCCCTAAAAATCTGTGTCTTCACGCTAGCCCTAGCATTTGTTAAGATGAACATATATTGTTAGAATAGAGAAGGAAAGCAAGCACTTCTATTGTCCATGGTGTAGATAAATAAAGGACTCTATTTTACAGTGCAATTTACAATACTTTCATAGGTATTAAATCCATTTAAAAAGGTTTCAAAGTCATGAGCAGAGGGATTAGGACAGAGGTTCTCAAAGTGGGGGTCGTGACCCTCAGGGGGTCGTGAGGTTATTATCTGGGGTGTCATAAGAACATAAGAATGGCCATACTGGGTCAGACCAAAGGTCTATCCAGCCCAGTATCCTGTCTACTGACAGTGACCAATGCCAGGTGTCCCAGAGGGAGTGAACCTAACAGGTAATGATCAAGTGATCTCTCTCCAGCCAGCCATCTCTACCCTCTGACAAACAGAGGCTAGTCACACCATTCCTTACCCAATCTGGCTAATAGCCATTAATGGACTTAACCTCCATGAATTTATCTAGTTCTCTTTTAAACCCTGTTATAGTCCTAGCCTTCACAACCTCCTCAGGCAAGGAGTTCCACAGGTTGACTGTGCACTGTGTCATGAGCTATCAGCCTCCACCCTAAACCCTGCTTCACCTCCAGCATTTATAATAGTGTTAAATATTAAAAAAAATGTTTTTAATTTATAAGGGGGGAGGCGGTTGCACTCAGAGGCTTGCTGTCTGAAAGGGGTCACCACTAGAAAAGTTTGAGAACCACTGGATTAGGGGATGTCTAGCAAATACCACAGTTTTCTGAAAACCCTGATGTAAAATAATCTCTTTCCCACTTTGTCAGTACACTTATTTGACTAATGGGACCATTAATGTGAAAAGTAATCTATAATTTTAGATGTGCTCAAACATATAATGAAATATTGTCTCTGTGTTAACAGTAATACTTGCATATATGTTTAAAAGAGAGTCATACTGAGGTTGCATGGTATAATTATCACCCATAATTCCTAGAAATACCTTTATTAAAAATCATCTTGAACCGATTTTCTCATTCTCAATCAAATCAGAAGGGAAAGTCACACATACTCCAGTCTGGGACTATTACTACTAAAGTTCCACTGTGAAACCTCAAGGCAAATAAACCACTAACTAAAAAGCTTAGCATTATGCAAAGTGACACTTCTGGCATGGTTACTCAAATATTAAAGCCCTTGTCAGGAAAGGAACCTGATCTAATTATTTCTGACAAAAGATGTGAGCTACCTACAAAAAACCTCAACATTTGTAACAGGTTGATCAAATTTCATTAACAAAGCATGAATATTAACCAGATTATAAAATACAGTTCAGTTTAATACTTAGCCTATAAGTGAAAGTACAATTACATTTAATAAGTGAAAGGGCAGGCTAATTAATGTTAAAAAACACAATTGCTCATCAATGTATTTAAAGGTTAATTACAATGAGGACACTATATGGACAATTTATTAACAGTTCATATTCAAATACTAAATATGATAGTAATATTATAAAAGAATGTAGACCCTGTGAGGTTAAGCCAAATCTACCAGCCGTTAGTTTCTGCTGATCTGGGTTCAAGTATGAATGTAGAATACAAATAAACATGGGCTTTACAATGTGTTTCATGTGTCTGACAAAGTGGGTATTCACCCACGAAAGCTTATGCTCCAATATGTCTATTAGTGTATAAGGTGCCACAGGACTCTTTGTTGCTTTTTACAGATCCAGACTAACACGGCTACCCCTCTGATACTTGACAATATGTTTCATAGAATTTGTCAACAGTGTAAAACCACTACACACTCTGAATAAATTGCCAGTCCCTGCTTAGATATTCAGGGCTATAATAGAAGGGTTGTTTTAGGACATGGAAGAGATGCATTGACATGACTATGCAGAAATGTTTACATAGCAACTATCCATTGTATCCTTCGTTCTAGCCCATTCTATCAATCCTTCATTTCTCTGAGCACTAAAATGCATTACATCCTCTTCATCTTAAAGAATAAATAAATAAAACACCTCTTTTTTATAAATCCTTAAAATTACAACCCTGAGAAAGTGTTTCTGCCATACACATATATGATATATAGTAAAGGCAAAATACTTGACTTCACCAGCTATGTGATAAAATCTAAAATGTGCTTCTAGTTCTAGGCAAAATTCTAACTGAAAATCTAACATTATAAACAACCTACTTCACTAATGTTGGAGGATTAGGGAAGGAAAATTCTTTCAAAATATTTGACCAAATAGAATTAATACTTAAGTATAAAGACCTCTTTAACATTTTGAGAAATGTGCAATACTTTAGAACACTTACAGTACCAGAACATTTATTTCATCCTTTAGATGCTAGTACAAGAGAAAATAGAGAGATTTAATATGAATTTAACATATCTTTTATTTATATATATAAAATATATATACAGTCAACATTTGTCTACTGTTGACATTAATTTTAGGTGTAGCATAGACACTTGTTTATACAAGTACAGCTTTCTTTTAGTACTGCCTTAAGTTTTAACACCATAATAAAAACCTAACAGTCATGCTAATAGATTAACTGAGAAGAGTTATTGTGTCAACATGTACTAGATTCTCAAAATAATCTAGCTTGGCTCTATCACAGAGCTGGTCTATGCTTTCCTGATGGTGCTAAATCAATGAGTACACAAAAATGAAGTCTCCCTGAGAATATACTATGCCATGGCTCAGTAAGATCCTGATCTGAAACTCACTAAAGTCAATGAGACTCTTTTTATTGACGTGAACAGATTTTGGCTCAGACCCTAAAGGTTTATCTACAATGAACACTTAGGGCTAGTCTTCATTGAAAAGTTGCACTGGCATAGCTACATCTCTCAGAAGTGAGAAAAATCCACCTCCCTGACAGACAAAATTAAGCTGATATCACCTGCAGTGTAGACAGCACAAAAACACTAGAATTCTTCCATCGACCTAGGTACTGCCTCTCAAGGAGACGGATTACGTACACCGACCGGAGAATGCCTCCTGTCACTCTAGTAAGTGTCTACAGTGAAGAAGTCCAGCAGCATAGCTGCATCTCTGCAGCTGTAATGTTTTAAGTGTAGACATCGCCTTAGTTTGTGGCAAGCCAGGATGTGAATATAGCCTGCACTAGCCTGCCACACACTAATGGCTGGTCTACACTGAAACCCTTTATCGTCATAGCTTTCTCAAGGGTGTGGTGTAGCCAGCACTAGACTGAAGAATTCTTCCATCAATCTAGCTACTACCTTTTGGGAAGGTGGATTAACTACAGTGATAGGGGAAGCCCTCCCATCTCTGTAGAGGCTATCTACACTGAAGCAATATATTGGCACAGCAGCTGGACCGCTATAGCATTTTAACTGTAGACATACCCTAAATGCTGTGCATACCCTGCTACCATGCTAAAAGGTCTGTAATGCGCTTTGAACTCCCTTCCTCTGAAACACAAGTAGGATCCACATAGCAGCATGTGGAAGATTAGTGCAGGGTACAGTCATACCCTGGTTTGCTGCAAACTGTGTTTGTTTAGACAAGCCCTAACTGAGCTTCCTCTCACAAAGAGTTATTGCATACTCAACTTGAGGTACCTTAAAGCAAACTGTTTTCAGAAAGTGCTGAGGTCCCATACTCTGGATATCAGGTTCCCTTAAAGTGTCTCAAGTTGAGCCCCCAAAACCACTAGTAACTTTTAAGAATCTTGGCTATGAGGTTTCTAGAAACAAATTAAGTTACCAAGACTATTAAGCTACCAAGACCAGGATACTCCCTATCCTGGTGAATGGATAGGGAGTAGGAGTAAGGGTGTGTGACACTGAGCCAGAAACAACTAAGCAACTATCAGGCTACATGACCCAGCTTTAATCTTTAGAGACATATCAAAAACTATGTAAATGGTAATTAAGGCCATTCCATCTTGAATAAAATAGAGCTTTGAAATGTAGACTTGTATTGCTACAGAATTAGAAGAAGATAGTGATTGTATTTGTCTATGTTTAGCCATATCTTGTTAGAGGTTAACAATGTAACCAGACGGTTCCTGTCTGTCACTATGTTCTATTGATTTAAAGATCAAAGGGAATATTCACATTTTGACAAAGCTTGGGTGTAACAATATCATTGTCTTTATTACTCTTTGAAGTTTGTAGTAAACTACTTGTAAATGATGAGAGATGGATAATTACCTTATGCTGATGAATGCAACTAGCTACCTGTGTATACATAGGAAATGGGAAATTTTACTTCAAAGCCACAATGCTTCACGCAAGGACTGCATGCTGTCAAGAGGCTGCCAGGAACTATAAGAAGAACTCTATGGCCCTGATCCTGTTATCTCCGATCTGCTTAAGCTTTATCAGGGGTAGTTTGAGCCTAGGTCACCCTGATACTGGACATTGGACTATAACCTATAGAACTAATTTTAAAATAACTTTTTGCAACTCTAAAGCCCACTATCTCTACTATGAAACTGACCTAGGAACTTTAGTCATACCTGTACGTATAATGATCTTTTAACCTATACTCTCTCTTTCTTTTTTAAATAAATTTTAGTTTAGTTAATAAGAATTGGCTACAGGTATGTATTTGGTAAGATCTGAAAAATTCATTGCCCTGGTGGGTAATGTGTCCGATCCTTTGGAATTGGTAGAACAATTTATATGATGAACGAGATTTTCAGTAATCCTCATCATATTTGACTTGACTGTCTGGATGGGTGCTCAAGGCTGGGTTGCTTTAAGGGAATTGTGTTTTTCGCTTCTTGGTAACCATTAAAGTATTGTAAGAAGCTGTTTTGTTGCTGGCTTGGTAAATCTAAGTATCAGAATAACCACCAGTTTTGGGTATCGTCTGCCCCATTCTTTGCAGTTTGCCATGAATGAGCAATCTCGGTGTGGCCCCCAGGGATCCTGCTCACAGGGTGATTGACATTTTGGCCAGGTTTCCTGAATGCTTGCATCCCTTGTATTTTATAGTAAAGGGACGTTTGTTCATGCAGTTCAGGTATTTGTGGCTAGTCAGGTGCCTGGACCTGATTTGTGCATGCAAATTGGGTAACTGCATGCATAAGTTAGGTTGTGCAAATGTATGTGCACAACTGTGCATGTCTGTCTTTAAAAATCTGACTCTAAATGTTCTTTAGCACCAGTACTGGTCCTTAACAACTTTTCATTCAGTGAATGGTGAGCGGGCAAGTAGAGAATGTTGACAGCTGCAGATGCTTGTCCTACATCAGTACTGCCTATGGCAAACTCCCAGACAAATTCAAAATATTGTATCAGTCTTTCGGCTGAACTTGTTTATAGGAGTAATATTTGTTAAAATTCTGTGATTAAGTAAAAGTGTTAAGCTCCCTGATGAACAAGCGATCATGTGTTACTGAGAAATATCAGACACAAGTGATAATTTAAATCTATTGGATTCTGTGACATTGTAGCCACCAGTATTTCACTAATAATATTTTAAAATAAAGCTACAAGGGTAGGAGACAAAATAAATTACAGTGTAATGGGCGTTCTAAGTGAGGGACTAACAACCCAGGTCAATGTGGAAGAGGAGGATCAGTCCTACCCAACAGCAGTTCAGGTCTAGTTGATTACATATGAAGAAAGATCCTTCTAGCCTTGATAGATGAAATACTGCAACTGACAGGCAATTAGTGCCTTTATAGTCTAATTTGTCATAGATATATTCTGCAGTTAAAATGTTATATTACTTATTGACAAGGTACAGTATTAAAAAAGGAGATTTTTACTCTACTCTCTACTGAACTTGACTGGATTTGGGAGATAGAGAATAAAAGCTTTCCATCAAGATACTCTTTGAATATGAAGCAGTGATTCCAGCAATGTTAATCCCAATTTCAATCTGCCCCCCTACTGTTCATGTTAGACACTATCACCATAAAGACTATCTACAAAACATAAAAAGCTGTCAAGTTTACCCTCAGAGGATCTCATACATCCTGTAGGTATCAGACAAAATCCATCTGCCATTTTTCTGGTAGAAATGAAATTTTAATACTCATTGTTCTTTATATCCATAGAAAACACTGAATGTTTAATCTGATTGTTTTTCTTTAATCTTTACTGTACTGAGGACAAGTTAACTCTTTTTCACTTCAGTGCACTGATATGCTGAGTACAGCTAACCTTGATTTCCTGTTCCTCAGCTCTGATTTGGTTTAAAGTCACTCCTCCATTTTGAGATCTCTCCTTCCAACAGAAAGGAGCCACCCCAATCCTACAAACTGTTTTTCAATACACTCTCCTGCACAGAGATAATCTGAACCCAATTCCCCCTCCCTTACACCTTCACCTTCCTTGCTTCTCCCAAGCCGTCTCATTTATTGGCTTCCAGTCTATCTATCCCACTTCATCTGCATTCTTTTTCTTACCTGAACATCCCCTAGCCTCAGCCAATCCATCTCTTCTCTGCTGGTCTTGAACTGATAGGTCAAGAAGTCGTATTGATAAGGAAAATTTAGAACATAGAGGAGAGCAGGCTGGATTTCAATGAGGATTTCTGAAAGCAAGAAGCAGGGGCAGGCATTGCTCCTAGCTATCCAAACTGGTGCCCCTTAGCTGAGCTATAAAAACCCTAGAAAATAGCCAATACATATGTATTAACTTCCTAGAAAGTAGCCAAGTTGCTGAGGACCAAGAGAGATTTTCCTGGCACCAGCAGATTTCCTGAAAGAATTTCTTCAATACCATGTCATGCTCTAGATATTTTAAAATAGATATTAAAAATAATTCAATAATGAACAACTTATGGATTGTCAATGTAGGACATAGGCTAGAAACTACAGATGGTCAAATAGTTTAAAAAATAAAATAATAAATACCTCATTTTGCAAATAAAAGTGCTGAATTCAATTTGCCATGATTCACAGTGGTGTATTATTCATTATTTGCAAATATGTAGCCAAATGCCAGGTATTGGTGTCAATGTTCAGAAATCCAAAATGTTACATGGATTTTAGCATCAATAATTATTCGTGAAAAAAAATACAAGAAATGCATTAGTTGCTATTCATCATTATTCTTTTTAAAATATCAGGAAGTGGAACCAATACCATGTGATTTCAGTGGCTGGTCGCTTAACATGAATTACAAACCCCAAAACTGCTGAAGTGAAAAGTTCATGAATAATCTATAGTGTGAAAATTATTCTTTTAAACTACTTGGCAAATCATTAAAATAATAAATGCATCTGAGGTAAATCAAGCTGCTCTATGACCAAATAGGAGATTATGATTGGGAGACAAATAGAAGTTCTGATAGTCATGATACACAAAATAGAAGTTGTCACATCAAAGAAGGAAAAATACATATTGCAGAGAGAAAGTTAGCTGCTGGAACAGAGAAAGAGTAAGAGCTAAAGGAGCTTGGAGCTCACTATTAGGAAGTTTTTCTTAACATTCATCCTAATTCTTCCCTGTCTTGAATGTATCCAATTTCTTCCACTTATACCACCCTCTACTAGTCTAAATAATTTCTCTTGCCCTTAGTATTTATAACCTTCATATACCACATCATTGCTGCACAAACCAGCCATAAACCTAGCATCAGGATGAATCACCTTACCTGGAAGAATCTTCAGTTTGTGAAGCGCCACTGTAGCAACTACATAATAATAAATAATAATAATAATAATAAAAACCCAAACCCCTCACCTTTATGTGGGAACGATGGGTAAGGGACAGGGACAGAGACAGAGTCAGGTTGTCCTTAACCCTGGCAATCCCCAGTTGTTGGAATGGTTCCTGAAGGTTATAGACAGCTAGTATAGAAAGACACACGGTTCAGGGAGCCAGTCAGCTGACTTAAAGCCACTTTTGCATGAACACAACCCTTGAACTGCTCTGATCACAGTGTAGATGTTGAGCAGATTCTAGACCAGCATGTTTTCCTCTGCCCCACTATAATATTAATATTCCCCCCTCAAAGCTTTGCTCAGTAAAGACCAGATTTTGCATTCTTTTCACGTTCAAAAGCCACTTATTTCAACAGGAGTTCAGCGTGTAAGGAATGCACAGCTAGCTTCCAAATTTCATCTGGATATGTAAATAGAGCAGAAATGAAAAATACCTTTAAAGGAATTGGTAAGGTCAGAGGACCTACAAAGTAATCATGTACATAGGCAGAATACCTTTAGCCTATCAAGGATGGAAGTTCCCTTGCACCAAGAATTACCCAGGAAAAAGTTCTACCTGACAGAATTTCTTTTATGTGGTTTTTTTTTATAGTGCAAATACGTTTACTTAGTAAATCAAGTTTCAGTTGCCTCTCTGGCCAGGGACTAATTTCTCATTAAAACTACTGTTTTCCTCCAGGAAGTTCTAAATATTTTTTAAAAATCTAGATGTTTCTGAAAGGTTCTAATATAATTGGTTTCCCTCACCCCTGTTGCTTACTTATTATTCATATTAAGTGCTTTTCACTAGTTTCTGATACATAACAGCTGTTTGCTTCAGACAGAGAATGCAGGATGAAAAATCACTTAATCCAGATTCCAAGGTATTTTGAATGCCTCGGCAGATAAAACAAAAGATACTTCAGACAGATCAGTCAAAACACTGACAGATTAGTAGGTTTTTTTTCAGAGATCAGAATTATCATAATCATCTTTAAGAATCTGATCTTGAGGCTTGCTGTCAAGAGAAATAATGATGTTTTAGCATTATATAAAGTGAGAGCAACAGGGGCTTGAACTACCAAACAGTCATGAAAACCAATGAATCGTGGAAGAGCACTTTTGGGGAAAATATCATCCCTCTCATGGATATAATAATATACTTAACCAGTGTAAGAAGCATAAGTGAATTCATTGTTCAACTGAATTCTGCTTGAAGGGGCTTCCCCGAGGCAAAATAAAAAAGTGGAAAAGAATTAAAAGAAATAACAAGAGAAACCACACCATTAATGTTAAATGGAAAGAAACCCTGATGGTTGTGGTTCATGTGTCATACAAAAACCAGCTCCTGCATGGTCCATTCACTGAGAAACTCACACCTGCTAATTTATGTGTCAAGTTGGGTTCCCCAATGCTAACATCACGAACTCTGTTTACCTTTATATTTATTGCTTAGCTTTTTCAGTTCTGTAGGCGCCAAATCTTCAAGAACATTATTTTCCTTCATGGCACCATTCTCATCACCAAATGTTCCTCCTTCCCCACAGGAATTCTCACACTTTTTCTTCAGAGGTAGTGAGATGGCCTTACATCCTAACTCTCTTCTATGGGCTCTTCTGAATACACCACTAAGCTGTGCTCCATAATTTGCAGCTAAGGGAAAAAATGTTCCCAAACGTGACATCTTTTGGGAGCAGCAGGAGGCAGCCTGACTCATTTTCTGGATGGCAGTGAAAAAGGAGAAGCACCCCCTTTCTTGCTGTCATAATCTGCTGCACTGAGAGGCCGTTAGTGCCCATAATCTGTAGTTTGGTAGCTAGGCAATCTACTGTGCTCCACAGAGTTGAAGCCTGACAATCCCTATCTGGATGGTCCTGAGCAGGGGCGGCTCTAGCTTTTTTTGCCGCCCAAGCATGACAGTAAGGCTGCCTTCGGTGGCGTGCCTGCAAGAGGTCCCCGGTCCCGCGGATTCTGCGGCTTGCCTGTGGGAGGTCCACTGGTCCCGTGGCTTCGGCATACCTGCCGCCGAATTGCCACCAAATCCATGGGACCGGCGGACCTCCCATAGGCAAGCTGCCGAAGGCAGCCTGACTGCCGCCCTCGCAGGGACCAGCAGGGCGCCCCCCATGGCTTGCCGCCCCCAGGCACGCGCTTGGAGCACTGGAGCTGCCGCTGGTCCTGACGAACTCTGAGGTTTATCCAGTTACTTCACAAGGAGTTTTAGGCCATTCAAAGCTGTTGGTGACAGTAGCAAAGGGTTTGCTTAATCTCTCCAGCTTCCCTGCAGTCTGGGGAAGATCCAGGTGGTTTCTCCCCCTTGACACCTCTTGTACATGGGGAGAGCAGTGCCCCTTATTTTGCAGTCCATCATCCCTAAAGCATTGGAATGTGGAAATGCTACCTTCTGTCATCTGAAGACCCAAGAGAGGGGCCCCTGATGGGGAAAAAATCAGCCCCTTAAGAGTCCTTAAAATAACAAAGATAAGTAAAGGGATCCCTAGGTCCTACAATATGGGGAGGACAGGTAAAGCCATCTTTAGGGGAGTTCCTGTGCAGGAAAAAGGGGTGGACTATGTGAACTACATAAGCACAGGTCTGCTGAATATACATGGACCTGAGCTGACATTCATGGTTGTACTAGAATCCTGAACCAACCCTGATTCCAAGCGGGTTTGAAATGCCAAATTAACATTTTGCACATGCTTAGTCTCATGTACTATGCTGGCCTTGGATGTACAGTATCTCTTCCTCTGTCATTTATTTCAGACTTAGATCTACTCAAATGGTCTTGGGTATCTTCTTTACCTTATGCTGTCTAGTTTGCAGAGAGTCTACCAAATTTAATATTACTGACAACCAACAGAGGTTCTCACTAAGGCTATGTATACAGTGGCACTAATACTTGAGTACTGGCCATATTATGTTGTGTTGGATACAGGTATAACACCGTGTACATGCTTATATGCATGTCCACACTGCCACTGCTTTTATGCGACATTAACACTACAATTTCAGCGGAGGTATCCCACATTTCTGTGCATCACAGGGAGACGCTCTAGGAACCACCTTGCTTTGTGCTGTTGGTATGGTCCCCTGCCATCACATATTGGCCTATGGCAGTTCCTGATCACATCCCTACTAACTGTTATTCACTGCCAAACTAGGTGGAAGACATGGAGCCCCTGGTCCTTGTTGTAGGGCGAAGGGTTAGGTTCTGGAGTAGGTGATCGGCAAGATGCTGAATGGAATTTAGGCAGAATTTTCTGACATGTTGAAGATGCCTGACCTTGAGAGTCAATGACAACTAATTCAGTTTACATCGTATGGATATAGTGAATGCTCGTGTTACCACAGCATGCTCTTGAGTGGACCATTGCTTCTGGTGCAGAAGAACCAGCACAGTGTGGTGGGATGACATTATTTTGGAAAACTGAGATGGCCAGCAGTGGCTTCAGAACTTCCAAATGAAGAAACAGATGTTCCTGGAGCTGTGTGAGGAGCTTGCACCAAACTTCTAACACTAGAACACTTAATTCAGGGAAACCATTCTGGTTCAGAAGCAGGCGGCTATTGCCCTGTGGAAGCTGGCAATGCTAGACAGCTCTGTCTGTTGCAAACCACTCTGGAGTTTGAAAATCCACTGTTGGTGTCATGGTTATACAGATTTGTGAGGCAATTATCACCATGATCTACCCATGGCTGGTGGGAATAAGAAAATTTCCAGAACCAATACCCGGATTGGAGAGGATGGAGCCATTGATTGGCACCAGTATTCCAATACTTTGCCCACCACAAGGGGCAAGTGAGTATGTGAACCGAAAAAGTTACTGTTCACTCGTTCTGCAAAGCTTGGCACCACAGAAGCAAATTAATGAATACAAATGTGGGAAACACTGGAAAGGTTCATGATATCAGGGTGCTTAGGAGATCAGGACTGTATTTAAAGGAGGAAGAAGGGACATTTTTCCCCAGGAACAATATCGTTCTGTAGAGTGTGTCTATGTCCACTGTTCTTTTGGGGGACCCCATATACATGCTGTTAATTTGGTGCATGAAACCATACCTCAACATCAATGACCCTGGAAAATGGAATTCATTTACAAGTTCAGTAGCTGCAGAATGGTCATGGAGTGCACATTTGATAGACTGAAAGCTTGTTGGCACTGCCTACGCACCCATCTGGATGCCAATGTTGCCAACACCATTAGCATAATCATGGCCCGCAGTGCATTCCTTAACATTTGTGAGGGTAAAGGGGAGTGCTTCTATCCTGAGTAGGCTCAGGAGAAGTCTGATTTACCAAATCTGTCCAGAAAGCCAAATTCCACCCATGTACATGCTGGTGCTGATTCCCAGTGGTCAAAGAAAATGAGGGATGCCATATGGGCACACATCTTGGAACAGCAGATGTCAGAAGACAACATTTGCCTGGAACACCCTTCACAACCTGTGCAGATGCTGGAAATGCACACGGGGGAACACAAACACACACTTGAGGATCTGCATACCTTTGTGAGGATTTTATTTCCCTGTAGCCAAAGGTCATTAGTTGTTCATTCCTGTGATGTTGCATACATTAAAGACAATTATAACAGGGCACCTCCACTAGGTTATCACTTTTTGGGAGCAGCTCCCTGCCAAGACCTGCTCACTCTCATACTCTCAGACTTGGCCCACAGGATCCCTCCTGATGAGCAAGAAGCCATGACATCTGCTGTGAGGTAATCTAAATTAAAGGACATATATATGCCCCACTCCCGCTTCGGGGCTCTGAGGACTCGTCCTACAAGTATGTCATGACTCCCCCCTGGCAGGACATTTTGGTCACTTTAAAACTTAACATCTTTCGTCTTTCATCTCTGCTGGTGGCTTCGCATGCAGGCTACAATGCAGGTCTATGTGGCCTCTTGCAATATATATGCCCACTCCAAGGTATATTACCTAGCAGAGAATGTCCACACTCTTGATCTAGTAAACATCTTCCACAGAAACTGCCCCAGAAAACCCAATCCATTAGTGCCCGGGTGTCACAACCAGGATGTGGGTGGTATTACCTAGTGGTCAGAGCAGGAGGCAGGACTCATGACAAGTCAGATACCAGGAGGACAGGGTCTGAGATGAGCCAGAAGGCAAACCGAAAGGCAGGTGTCAGGAGTCAGACAGTGCAAGGGAAGCAGTCCTAAGCAGGGGAAAGGGGGGGCAGTTGCATGGACAACTTCCTGTTCCTGGTTTAAATGAGAGCTGGGAACCAGTCAAGACCCTCAGCATTCCATCAGTCAGATCCCTGGACTTGCATCCTATGTCAGAGTTTAGTTTCTATTCTGGCAGCTGTTAGCAAGTGGGAATTGCCTCATTCTTATGAGCCTTGTGGACCAGTGTTTAAGACCCACAGTCCCTGACACTGGTGGGAGGGAGTGAGGGAATAGATAATAGGGTCTCAGACTTGGGCCTGTGAGTATCTATGCAGCACTCAGACCATGGCTGCCACCCAGCAGCTCACCAGAACTAGCTCTCCAAGGGTTCTGCCCACTAGCTCAAGGTCACCAAGGGCTCTGCCAACAAAGCTTCGGACTGGGGGAGATGTCTGGCCCTGCCGATTGGTTCGGATGCATGACTTAAGCCAGAAGCAGATACAGGAAGTTGTCTGAGCAACTAGACAGATCCCTTGCTGGCTGCTACCTTGCACCCTGCCTAGTTGCCTGACTCCAGAACCCTGTCTTCCCACCAGTTCCTGCCCTCCTTATCCAGGATCCTCCTCCACTCCTGGTCTCATCAACAAGGAAGGAGTACTTCAAGTATTACATCCTTATGCTACAAATATACAATACCACTGATTAGGGTAGCAAAAGAATTACTGCTACCTCAATTACTAAATGTAAATTGGTACAACTTCTAAGAGTAAAACGACAAGGGTCATCTTATAAATGCTATGTTTTCTCCTATTAAACAAGATGGAATAATTTCATACCATCTGCAGCATGCATTAAAAAATGTAAACAGTAGTACATTTGCCATCTGGTTGAGTGACTTTTTATGATACTTAAAAGCTGTTATCCATTGGCTGCTCCTTGTTTACCATCCGAGGTTGATACTCAAAACTATGATCAATGTCCTACTTAGTATCTACTCAGTATCTACACCACAGAAATAAAGCTGGTCAGCAATTGTGTTAACACAGCAGCTATAAAGAAGCAGTTAATATCTGAGCAAAAGTTAAAGAAAGAATACCGCTGGAATGCATAACACATGCCCAGTTTGGTTTGCTTCTTCAGAACAGCTGAAATTCAGAGCCAGCATAGGCCTTTCCACTAGTTAAGTCCCACAGACAAACTCAGAATAGAACTAAATAGTACATCAGCCTTTGTATAGGAGGGAAGTTCACTCTATGATATTAAAAAATGTCACCCTAAGTTATTAAAGATCAGCTCTTTCAGATTAATGTGCATACGTGTTTGTCTGATATATTGCTTGCTATTACTCTTGGAGATATTCACCTTAATGATTCAGTGGGCTCAGTTAAGTTAACATCACACAGTCTGTACATTTCTATTAAGACTCCCAATTAGTGGAATATTTAATGCTTTGTGCTGTGGACAGGGCATGACCTGTGTTTGTGTTTTACACTGCCTAAATTTCATGGTAAATCCCATGTCTTCTGGGAACTTATTCATAAGTAGAGCAGTTTAAATGCCAGCAAAATTATTTGTAGAATACATTATTTGAAGAATATTCCTGTTAATTGTCAAGTATTTTTGTTCAAGTGTATCTGATCAGCTTTAGAAATGATCAATAAAATTACTCATCTATTAAATTATTTAAAAAAATAGCATTTGCTGAACAATATATTCATCAGAATATATTTGACCAGTAAATAAGATTGACCATATCTATTCAGGAATGATAGTAATGCTGACTGATATTGCCTCATTATTTACCTGTATTCCCATGTTTGTCTGTATCATCTGTTGTCTCTTGTCTTATTCTTAGATTGTAAGCTCCTTCAGGCAGGGCCATCTTTTTGTCTGTGTTGTACAGTGCCTAGTGCAGTGGGTTCCTGGTCTATGACTAGGGCTCCTGGGTGCTACAGTAATACAGTTGATAATAATCTTAGCCCTTTGGTGTCTTCTTTTCTCTGCCTGTGGCAAATGGTTTAGTCTCCTAAGGACTTAAATGCTTTGGTCTAACTGAACTCTTTGGCCATAATATATGAGTATTTGGATGAAATTTAATGGCCTGTGATATATAGGTAAACCGGGTCTGAATGAGCTCTCCCTGACATCTAGTGAGCTGGGGGGACTTCAGGACCAGACCGTATCTGCATAAAAACACCTACTCTGCCTCTAGCAGATAGATCTGAGTTGCCAAAATGATCGATTTTGGCTGGTTTGGGGTTACAAATCACTTTAGTATTGAACGCAGGGGTAATGAAATGTTGTTATCCTTATTGTCCAAGTTAAGGGCAGAAGAATTGTGCTTAGCATGCCCTGATTGAGGGGGTCACCATCAAATGAACCCCATTCGCTAAGCAGAGGGGTAGGGATGCCAAATCTCAGTGAAAAAGGAGAGAGGATGGGAGAGAGGGTCTGTACCTGGTTGGGGGAGGGGGCATTGTCTCAAGGAGTCACAGACATCACTTGACCCTCCCCCTCTCCACTGTTTAAAGACAGCTGATTAGTCTCAACTGAGAATCTTTTGGTTTGTTAAGTGATCGCTAGAGATGAAACCACTGATTACTAAATCTAAGTGCTCAGGGTATGGCTACACTGGCGATTTGCAGCGCTGGAAAGCCTCCACCAGCGCTGCAATTAGTAAGTGGCCACACCTGCAGGGCACTTCCAGCGCTGCAACTCCCTGGCTGCAGCGCTGGCCGTACACCTCACTCAGCATGGGGAATAAGGATTCCAGCGCTGGTGCTGCAGCGCTGGTCATCAAGTGTGGCCACACACCAGTGCTGTGATTGGCCTCCAGGGTATAAGGATGTATCCCAGAATGCTTTTATAAATTACTCTCTTTGTTTTGTTATGCAGCCTCTCTTTGTTTTGTTGTGAACGAGCTCCGCGGAGCTCCGTTGCTGTTGCTGCTTATCTAAAACACAAACAGAGCTCCCGTTTGCTGTGATCATCTGTACCTGGCTGTAAACAATCAAATGAGAGGCAGGCAGGGAGCGAATGAAACAGCGAGGAGTCGTGTTGGCTGCAGGCTGTTTGCAATTAAGAGTTAAGACTAAGGGGTCGGAAAAATGTTCTGATTTTTCAAGGCAGGAAGCTAAACACACAGTGTTGGCTCCAAAAATCCACTCTCTCTCTCTCCCCCCGCTCCCTGTCACACTAGACCCCACTCCACCCCCCTCTTTTGAAAAGCACGTTGCGGCCACTTGAATGCTGGGATAGCTGCCCATAATGCATCACTCCCAACAGCGCTGCTAATGCTGCAAATGTGGCCACACACCAGCGCTGGTAGCTGTGAGTGTGGCCACACACCAGCGCTGCTCCTACACAGCTGGATGACCAGCGCTGCAAACCGTAAGTGTAGCCATACCCTAAGACTTAAATGTGCTGTGGGGCAATGTTTCAGTGAAAGAGACTGCACGGCCTGCTCTAGCAGTAAGCTTCAGCACTAACAGCTGAAATCACTGAGAGCAGGGCAAAATGATGACTAATGAAGTTACAGACAATAAGGGGGAAGGGATGCAGATCAGAATAAGTAAAGAACATGTCAGAGATCTGCTGACTAATTTGAATGACTCCAAGTCAGCAGGACCTGATGCTATTCACCCGAGGGTGCTGAAGGAATTAGCTGAATAAATCTCAGAGCCACTAATAATATTTGCAAACTCATGGACTGCAGGAGAAGTCCCAGAAGACCGGAGAAGGGCTAACGTAGTGCTCATCTTCAAAAAGGGGAAAAAAGGAGAACCAGGAACTACAGACCAGTCAGCCTGACCTCGATACCTAGGAAGCTACTAGAGCAATGTATAAAACATTCCATTTGCAAATACCTGGAGGATGAAGGGGTAATCACTAGCAGCCAGCATGGATTTACTAAGAAAAAAATCATGCCAAAGCAGCTTGATTTCCTTCTTTGACAGAGTAACTGGTTTGGTGGATAGGGGGAATGCAATGGACATAATATACCTGGACTTTAGAAAGGCTTTTGACACGGTCCCACAAGACATTCTTACAAGTAACCTGGAGAAATACAAGCTCAATAGAATTGCCATTAAGTGGATACATAATCCACAAACAAAGAGTATCTATTAATGGAGTGATGTGAGATTGCAAGGCGGTCTCTGGCATCATTCCATTAATTAGTGAGGTTCCACAGATATCTGTTCTGGGTCCGGTGTTATTTAACATCTTTATTAATGATCTGGATGTAGAATAGAGAGCATACTGATCAAATTTGCAGATAACAAAAAGCTGGGCGACTGCAAACACTTTAGCGCATAGAACTAAAATGCAAAGGGATTTTGATAAATCGGAGAACTGGGCTACAACAAAATGAAATTCAGCAAAGATACATGTAAGGTGGTACACTTAGGGAAGAAAAAACAAATTCACAAATACAGAATAGGGGATAACGGGTTTGGCAGCAGCACTGCTGAGAAGGATCTGAGAGTTGTGGTGGATTACAGCTTCAACATGAGTCAACAATGTGATCCTGTTGCAAAAAAAATGCAATTTTGTATTGTATTAACAGAGGCCTAGCATGCAAATAATGATGATACCGCTCTACTCTGTGCTGGTAAGGCCTCAGCTGGAGTACTATGTCCAATTTTGATCACCACTGTATCGAAAGGATGCAGAGAAACTGGAAAGGATCCAAAGGTGAGCAACAACGATGATCAAAGAGATGAAATGCAAGCCAGATGACCAAAGGCTGAAGGACCTGGGTACGTTTAGTTTGGAACAGAGATTAAGTGGGGCATGATAATGTCCTTCAAATACTTGAAAGGCTGCCATAAAAAGATGGAGAAAATTGTTATCTGTTGCCACGGAAGGCAGGACAAGAGGCAAGGGGAGTTTAAACTACAGCATTGCAGATTTAGATTAAATCTCAGGAAAAACTTCCTAACTGCAAGAACAGTAAGACAATGGAACAAATTGCCCAGGGAAGTCATGGAATTTCCTTCACTGGAGATTTTCAAAAAGAGGCTGGATTGCTGTCTGTCTTGGATGGTTTAGATTAGTGCTGTCAAGCAATTAAAAAAATTAATTGTGATACATCTCATGATTAAAAAATGTAATCGCGATTAATCGCATGATTAATCACACAGTTAAACAATAATAGAATACAATTTATTTAAATATTTTTGGATGTTTTCCACATTTTCAAATATATTGATTTCAATTACAACACAAAATACAAAGTGTACAGTGCTCACTTTATATTTATTTTTTTAAAAAAATATTTGCACTGTAAAAAAAGAAACAAAGTATTTTTCAATTCACCTCATAAAAGTACTATAGTGCAATCTCTTTATCATTAAAGTTGAACTTACAAATGTAGAATTATGTACAAAAAACAACTTCACTCAAAAATAAAATAACGTAAAACTTGAGAGCCTACAATCCACTCATCCTACTTCTTGTTCAGCCAATCGCTCAGACAAACAAGTTTGTTTACATTTGAAGGAGATAATGCTGCCTGCTTCTTGTTTACAGTGTCACTGGAAAGTGAGAACAGGTATTTGCATGGCACTGTTGTAGCTGGTGTCACAAGATATTTATGTGCCAGCTGCGCTAAAGATTCGTATGTCTCTTCTTCTTGCTTCAACCACCATTCGAGAGAACATGCATCCATGCTGATGACGGGTTCTGCTCAATAACAATCCAAAGCAGTGCAGACTGTTGCATGTTCATTTTCATCATCTGAGTCAGATGCCACCATCAGAAGGTTGGTTTTCTTTTTTGGTGGTTAGGGTTCTGTAGTTTCCACATCAGCGTGTTGCGCTTTTAAGATTTCTGAAAGCATGCTCCACACCTCATCCCTCTCAGATTTTGAAAGACACTTCAGATTCTTAAACCTTAAATCTTTAGAAATCTCAGATTGGTACCTTCTTAGCATTTTGTCAAATCTGCAGTGAAAGTATTCTTAAAACAAACAACATGTGCTGGGTCATCATCCGAGACTGCTATAAAATTAAATATATGGCAGAATGTGGTTAAAACAGAGTGGGAGACATACAATTCTCCCCCTAGGAATTCCATCACAAATTTTATTAGCAGATATTTTTAACAAGTGTTATCAGCATGGAAGCATGTCCTCTGGAATGGTGGCCGAAGCACAAAGCGGCATACGAATGTTTTGCATATCTGGAACATAAATAAGTTGCAATGCTGATTACAAAAGTGACATTGTAAATATGAAGTGGGCAGCATTATCTCCCGTAAATGTAAACAAGCTTGTTTGAGTGATTGGCTGAAGAAGAAGTAGGATTGAGTGAATGTGTAGACTCTAAAATTTTACATTGTTTTGTTTTTGAGTTCAGTTATGTAAGAAAAACAATTCTACATTTAAAAGTTACACTTTCATGATAAAGAGATTGCACTACAGTACTTGTATTAGGTGAATTGAAAAATACGATTTCTTTTGTTTGTAATTTTTACAGTGCAAATATTTCTAATAAAAATAATAATGCAAAGTGAGCATTGTATGCTTTGTATTCTGTGTTATCATTGAAATCAATATATTTGAAAATGTAGAAAAACATCCAAAAATATTTAATAAATGTCAATTGGTGTTCTATTGTTTAACAGTGCAATTAAAACAGCAATTAGTCCCGATTAATTTTTAATCGCAATTAATTTTTTTGAGTTAATAACATGAGTTAACTGTGATTAATCAACAGCCTTAGTTTAGACACAACAAAAGCTGCATCTTGGCAGGGGGTTAGACCAGATGACCCTTGTAGTTCTTTCTAGCCCTCTGGTTCTATGATTCTAAGGGGTGGGACATCAAGACGTGGCATTGTAGAGATTGCAGTAGAGAGGCAGGCAGAGAAAGTGATGGCTCAGTGGGCAATGGTGACAGAGTGAATGGCAGTGAAGTGGGCAGCGACACAGAGTGACTGGCAGCAACTGTAAGCTACCTGTGGCAGCGACATTAGCAGCTGAGGTACAGTTCAACCCCACCTCTCCTCCCCCCCGAGGGTGGGAGGTAAACTCATGTGAATGCACTTCTGAACTCTGGGCATTTCTGACCAAGGACAGCAACTCTGAGTGGGGTGCAGTGGCGGGAGAGGGGAATGGCATGTTAAAAGAACATTTGTTTGTCAGACTTTCATACCACAAGGTAAGAAACTGAGGCAAAAGACACTACCCAAGATACTCTGGGGTGGGTATTTGCACGGTATGACTGCATGTTTTTGAATGTGCTGGTGGTGATTTCCCAGACTAATGCTTGGTTCCCTTTCCCTTTTAATAAAAGTTTTCTTTTGTTATACACAGACTTAGTGCTTGTGAGTGAGGAAGCACTTCTTAGAGGTGCCCAGGGGTGGTGTTAAGTTTTCCCAGATTATTGGGTGGGGGCTTGAGCCGGTTCTGTGTTGTAATGTTAGGAGGAACCCCTAGATATTGAACCTGGCCCTTTTCGCTGCTGACATCACCTGGCAGAAGGATTACATACAGGAGGGAAGACTATATGACCTAATGGTCCTTCTGGCCTTAAAACTCTATGTCTAGGGTTGAAAACTTTCTAATCACACAAAACTGAACACCCTAGCCCTGGCCCTGCCCCTGCCCCGAGGCTCCGCCCCTGCTTTGAGGCCCCGTCCCTGCTCACTACATTCTCCCCTCCTCGGTAGCTCGCTCTCCCCCATCCTCACTCATTTTCACTGGGCTGAGGCAGGAGGTTGGGGTGCAGGAGGGGATGAGGGCTTTAATTGGGGGTGTGGGCTCCTGGGTGGGGCCAGAAATGAGGGGTTCAGGGTATTGGAGGGGGCTCCAGGTGAGGTGGGGGAGGGGGAAGGGCTCCAGCTGGGGGTGTGGACTCTGGGGTGAGGCTGGGGATGAGCGGTTTGGGGTGCAGGGGGGCTCCAGGCTCGTGGGTGGGGCCAAGGGACTCAGAGTGCAGGAGGGGGCTCGGGGCTGGGGGTTGAGGCTCGGGGTTGGAGCATCAAGCCGGTCCGGCTCTTAGGCAGGGGGGCCAGGAAGCTCTATGCGCTGCTTTTGCCTACAGGCACCACATCCCCAGCTCCCATTGGTCGTGGTTTCTGGCCAATGGGAGTGCTCAGGTTGGGGACAGTGCACAGAGCCCCGGGGACCCCCGGGGAGCTGGACCAGCTGGCTGCTTCCAGGGCACAGCATGGAGTCAGGACAGGCAGGGACTAACCTGCCTTAGCCCTGCAACACCGTTGACCCGACTTTTAATGGCCCAGTCGGCAGTGCTGACCAGAGCCGCCAGGGTCCCTTTTCGAGTGGGCATTCTGGTAGAAAACCAGATGCCTGGCAACCCTATCTATGACTCAAATCCTCAAAGGTCTTTAAGTGCTTAAACCCCAGTGGGAGTTAGGTGCTTAAGTACCTTTGAGGATCCAGGCCTATGAATCTTATTTCTATAAATATATTGTCTTCGTTTAGACTGTTCACGGGCACGAAAATCCACAAAGGATAGGATGAACTAAACAGGGTTTATTTCCAAGGCTTTCAAATACATACGGTGCTCTCAGTAGTACAGCTCAGCACACACATATTCAGAGAGAGCTATTCTAGGGACAATTCCTATGCCCATCTGAAAGGGATTGTGCACCAGTTATTTAACTCTGCATGAATATAATACATCCCCTCCATCACCAAAAAAAGTCTGGCGATGTCATTACTACCGTATATATTCCATCATAAGCCGGTTTGTTTATAAGCAGACCCTCCCAAGATGGATAAGTAAAAATGGAACATTTTTTTATGACCCGTTCATAAGCCGACCCTATAATTCAGGGGTCAACAAACTTTGGCTCCCGGGCCATCAGGATAAGCCACTGGTGGGCCGAGATGGTTTGTTTACCTCAAGTGTCCACAGGCACAGAGGTTAACCTAAGTAAACAAAGTGTCCCGGCATGCCAGCTGCTTACCCTGACCGAGACAGCAACTGGTGGGGAATTTTTTTTGGGGGGGGAGAAGCTGGGGATCAGGGGAGTAACCCCTGTGACCACCCCCCACATGACCCCACCCCTAGTCCGGGATCCCCACACTCTCCCCATCCCATCCCTTCCCACCTTATCTGGGGAGGACCAGGGGAGGATGTCTCTGACCTGGCTGGAGCTGGTCCGGCAGGCTGGGCAGCGTGGCCGCAGCCTGCTCCGGCGGGCCAGACTGGGTGGCACGGCCGCAGAGTGCTCCGGCGGGCTGGGCGGTGTGGCCACAGCCTGCTCTGGAGGGCAGGGCCGAGCAGCACGGCTGCAGCCTGCCAGCCCCAGAGCTGCAGCTGCTTCGGAAGCTGGGGGAGAGCAGTGTGGCCAGAAGTGGAGAGACTTTGGCCCCGCCACTTCCCTTCTGGCTCTGCTGGCTGTGCTGCCTCTCCATACTCCCTCTGTTGTGGGGAGAGTGTGTATCCCACCTCTCCCTCTCTACACCTGTTCATAAGCCGACCCCCTTCTCTGGTGCTTCCCTTTTTTATTAAAAAAAAAAATCAGTTTAAGAATGAGTATATACGGTAATATTCCTGCTTAATAACAGTATTAGGATGTGTCACAATCCTTCCACTCTTTGGATTGAAATCTTCTTCCATACCTGGAGTCAGTGTTGCTTCTTGTACTGTAGGCACAACCATAGTGTCATCTGGTGATTGTGCTTGTGTCAGTTGTAATTGTTTTGTCTTGTCTTTCTGCCTGGTTGTCAGTTCTAAGGGCTTGTTTCTATTACAGTTAGTGTTCTCTTCACTTGCCATTGCAGCATCACAGGTCATGTTCTTTGACGGGGTAACAAATCTTATAGGTAAGGGAGAAGCAATAGCTGCGATATACCGGTATCTCCACTTTAGTAAGGCTTTTGATACTGTCTCACGTGATTTTAACATGCTGTTCATTAACATTTATCTGGGGGAAGCCTCTGATTCCATAGCTGTGCTTCAGTGGTTTAGTCAACTAAGGGTCTTGACTTTCTTCATATGCCTTGGTATGTATCTGCTTGGTTATTAGTACATATTTTTCAGCTAGCCCATTGGACTGTGGGTAATACGGACTACTAGACATCTGTATAAAACCCCAGTGTTTGGCAGATCTGTGAAATTCCTGTTTGTATTGTGGTTCATTATCTGAAATGAGCTCATCATGAATACCAAGTCGAGCAAGTTATTGCCTTGACCGAAGAAACTCACTTGTTCTACACTGATTTGAATTTTCCTGTGATTTATTTTTATGTTGCACTTTCTGTATCTTGTGAGTAGTGCTATTAGGTTTTTGTTATGCTCCTCTTTGGTCCTGCTATGTACTAGAATGTCATCGACAATGACTTAGACTCCTTTTAGTCCTTGTAGTATTTCTTGTACCTTTTTGTGTAATATCTCTTATGCAGATGTCCTTTGGGACATTCTTCTGAAGCACCATTTTGCAATCAGAGTGTTGAAAGTGATTAACTTGCTTCTCTCTTTGTCCAGTCTGATCAGCCACTAACCAGACTGAGCGTCTAGTACACTGAAAACACTTAGAATCATAGAATCATAGAATCTCAGGGTTGGAAGGGACCTCAGGAGGTCATCTAGTCCAACCCCCTGCTCAAAGCAGGACCAAACCCAACTAAATCATCCCAGCCAGGGCTTTGTCAAGCCTGACCTTAAAAACCTCTAAGGAAGGAGATTCCATTACCTCCCTAGGTAACCCATTCCAGTTCTTCACCACCCTACTAGTGAAAAAGTTTTTCCTAATATCCAGCCTAAACCTCCCCCTCTGCAACTTGAGACCATTACTCCTTGTTCTATCATCTTCTACCACTGAGAACAGTCTAGATCCATCCTCTTTGGAACCCCCTTTCAGATAGTTGAAAGCAGCTTCAGATCGCTTGTGAGTGATGTCATCTAGGATGGGTTGACTATAGTGTTACTCATTATTGCTTTGTTTAGGTCTTGAGGGTCTTGCATTTCCGGATTTTTCTTTTCTACTGCAACCATGAAGCTAATCCATTCTGATGGTGCCTCTCCCTTTACGATTATACCCAATTGTTCCATCCTAGAGTTCTTTCTCCATGTTGGGCTTTATTGCTAATGTCACAGTGCATGCACTTGTGGCATTGCATTTGTAGACAGCTTGATTTTGCAATATCCCAGTAGACATCACACACTTTCAAACACATCAGGACATTTTTTTCTTAATTTCCTTTTCTGTGTGAGGTCCTTTTATGGATTCCACTGCCCTTAGGATTTTTATCAAGTTTAATGATTTTAAAACTGTCAGTCCTAATACTGCTTTTGCTGGCATATTTAATACATAGAAATCTAGATTTTAACATATTCTCTTGTATGTTCATTTAACATTGCATGTCCCCTCTATGAGGAGTATAGGGTCTCCATATCCTTCCAGTCTCACTGATACAGAGGATGTTAGTGTTATGGTGTGGGCTGGATTTTTCCTACATTCTGTCTCAGGGATGCAGTTTACTTGTGCCCCAGTGTCAATTCTGAATTTCATGGACTGATTTAAATAGTTACATACGCTTCATCACTATCCTTTTCCTTATTCTGTATTATAGCCTAAAATAATGCAGTGTCTTTGTTGTGAAACTCCTCTCCTTTTCCAGTTGCATGTACTGTATGCCCTGTATTTTTCTGTGCTTGCATGGCATACTTGCGCAAAATGGTTTGCTTTGTGGCACTTCATGCATATCTTCCCAAGTGCTGGTCATTCCTCTTGATTTGCATGATGCAATCCTCATCCACATCTGTAGCAAACTTGCTGTGTCTGTGTCTTTGTTACGTGCTATTTTTTTTAATGCTGCATAAAGCTGGTGCCCTGCTGTTGAACCCTTATCTTTTTGCAGTGTGCATGTCTGACTGCTGGTTGTACCTCTCTGCACATTGTGACAGATATTAGGAAGATATTCATTTGTTCTTTCAATGCCTGTAGTGCTCAGGCTATTCTAATGGTTTTTGCTAATGTTAAAGTGTCCTCCATTAGTAATTTTTTTGGTATTTCTTTTGTGTTTGATCCCATTAAGATCCTATCTTTCAGCATATTAGCACTGTCTGTGAAAGCACAATCTTCTGTTATCAACTATAGCTGGGTTAAGCACTTATAAATTTGTTCAGTAGGTCTCTGATTTCTCTCGTAGAAAAGTTTCCTTTGTATGAAAAGCAATAGGCCTCTCCAGACAAGCTGTTTGAGCTGTCTGCTTCAGAGAGCTTGCTCTTGGAGCAGAGGTTTTCAAACTGTAGGGCAGGGCCCGTAGGGGGGCATGAAGGAACATTTGGGGGGGCGAGTGGTGATGCTAGGCAGCTCGTGCCAACCCTGTGTGGCATGACCCAGGCTAACCCTCACAGGGGGCTGGGAGGGAGTGCCAACTCCACCCCCTGACTCTCCTCAACAGGCCATCCAGCCTGTGGGTCAGAGTCAACATCCACTTGTGGCTGCGCCAATTTCCACTCCCAGCAGCCTCTGTGTCCAGCACTGGCTCTGCCCCCTGAGACTGTCATACGTGCCTTCCCCTACCCTGGAAACCCAAGTGGAGAGGGGCAGAGGGCCAGGTATTGGCCCTGGCAGTGCAGCCTGGCTGCAAGGTAGAAGCAGCCCACTGCTGAGGAAGCCTTGGCCATGTCGTTGGTAAGTATCTGTGTATTTGAAACTTACAGGTGTAGGTAATGTAATTAAAGTTGTGTTAAGGTCTCTGTTAGGTTTATGAGTAAGCTATCAAGCATATTTTTGCGTGTGTCTATTTTTGTCTGGGTTGGTGGAGGGTGCGGAAACAAAAATTGCGAGCTCAGCTCAAAAAGTTTGCAAAATCTGCATTATGAGACTCATGCTCTGCAGCTATACCTGCCTTTTGCCCAAAATATGTTTGAAAGTTAGCAGCTTTCTGGGCTGCAGACCACTTAACTGCCTCAGATCCTGTGAAGATCAGCTCCAGTAACTCTTTCGATCTAGTTCATTTCTCTGCAGTCCTTCCAGTTTCAAAGTCCATAAGCAGCAAATTTCTTGTATTATTCTGTATGAAAGCCATAGTTAACTTGCTTTTAATTCTGACACCATATATTATCTTCATTTAGACTGCTCACAGGAATGAGATCCACACAGGATAGGGTACACTAACCGGGTTCTATTTACAAGGCTTTCAGATACACAATCTCATCTCAGCAGCACAGCAAAAGCACACAAAACTCAGAGAAAGCCAGTCTCAGAGTCACTTCCTGTGCATAAATATAGTACAAAGCCCACTTGATTGCCACTGAGAATAAGAATGAATTTAGAATTTTAATCAATTGCCAGGGTCACAGACAGTTCACAGAACTTTCTACTTTTAGTTGCTCCATCTGATTTATGTAAGATGCACATTTCAGTAAAATGTCCTTTATTGTGCCATAGTTTGTAATTCTTCTTTTTAAAGAGAATTTTGGAATGTCAGCCATAACATTGACATCACTTCATCTAAAAAAATATTTCTTTTTGTAAAATTACTTCCATTTTTTCTCACGTGCTAATCTGAGCAGTTTCCCTTAACATCAATGCAGTTTATTACATTGACATTATGACTCTGGAGTGTCACTTGATTGTATATCAGATAAGGATTTTGCACCTTTAATAACTGTTTCAATTCTTGAAACATCTGTAACTCAATATTTTAAAGAGGAAATAAATTGACTACTATTAGTAGGCCTCCTCTAATCAGGAATTAGTTGCTTTCAAATAATTTCATCACTTAGACCACAAAAAACTTGCTTATAGAGAATAAGTCACAATAATATTCCAAATTCTAGTGAAGTTACTGGCCAAATTCTCATTGGGGAGATCAAGAATAGGCCTGTTCTGCAGTCTCCTACTTATCAGCAGGGTCGGCTCCAGGCCCCAGCACGCCAAGTGCGTGCTTGGGGAGGCAAGCCGCGGGGGGTGCTCTGCCTGTCACTGGGAGGGCGGCAGGCGGCTCCGGTGGACCTCCCGCAGGCGTGCCTGCGGAGGGTCCGCTGGTCCCGCGGCTTCAGTGGAGCATCCACAGGGACACCTGCAGGAGGTCCACCGGAGCCGCGAGACCGGCGACCAGCAGAGCGCCCCCTGCGGTGTGCCGCTGTGCTTGGGGCGGTGAAATTGCTAGAGCCGCCCCTGCTTATCAGTTGGTTCTCTGGGGTTCTGCATTCTCCAAAACAATACTAGTGACCCTCTGACTATAAATTACACTGACTGAAACATAATTAAGATCAAGCTCCATATTAAATTCTGCTCACTTACTTTGTGTATTTTCTTTCTTTGTAATATTCTGTCCTGACAAAGAATTAGACATTAATTAGTGGGAAATTTAAATTTGTCTTGAATTTTTCATTATTTATATATTGACTGATTTTTAAAATTGACATATAAAAGGAAATAACCAGTAACTACATGATGACTCCATTGAAAGCAACGATAATTCATAGTAACAGTGAGATGAATTAATGACAATGCATCTATTAACCTGTGACAGCACTGTACCTATTGTATTTCCACTGAGATATCCAAGGTTATTTTCTTAAATAAAAGCTTTCTGACTGTAAGGAAGACCCCAAATTGCAGACTATCCTGTTTTCCCATTCTGGCTCTGATTCCATACTAATTACGCATGTGCACATTTCATGTGATGTGACTTGCTATTTTTTTGTTCCCCTGTACAATGGTCCCACAGTGAAATGTGCAGTCAGTCACTACTAATTGTAAGATGTGGAAAGGTTTTTCTGATGAATTTTTCTAGCTTTTCTTAACTTTCCTCTAAACCTTATTGCCCAATTTTAAGTGCTTTTGTTTTTCAGTGTTTTGTTGTTGTTGTTATCTGCTGCAAAATGGCCATGTCAATATTTCTCTATTTAATGCAGTTTCCTTATGAAGAACTTCACCCAATACTATTTTACATTTCATATCTATATTTATAAGGAGATTAGTTGCCTTTGTGATGAATTTGTTTTTTATCTGAGGAACAATGGGGTGCATTTTATAGATATACTCTTGTAGACTTTAAGTTGTAACTAACATTCTATGTATCAGGCTTTTATTGGCACAAAGGGCCAACACTGAATTTTATGATGATGTCAAGTATCTCCTTGCACCTACATTTGATGTATAAAGGTTTTTCATGCAATTTGATTAGAAGCTCCTCTACATCCTATTTCAAAGGTATTTTGAAAGTCATTCATATACAAAATGTCATCTCATTTGTGTCTCCTTGAAAGTTTTTCACCAGAGTGTTTTAGAAACTAAAGCTCATGCTGAAGATCCAGGCACACATACACATTTGACGACCAGAGACAATGCATACATTTGCTACAGGTTTCATGGAGAGGGAGAAAACAATTTGCTAAATATGCTAAAATAATTCTAAACATATAGTAAATGTAATTAATTAAATCAATAAACCATCTGCTACACAATCTAGAGGGTGTGGAGGAAGGGAGGAAACAAAGTTTGCAACCTGATTTCTTTCAGAACCTAACACTCAGAAATGAAGGTGGAAATAAAATAAGAAAAAGTAGCAAAATGTAGGTCAGTAGCAAAACATGCACGTAAACCCTGATTTGCTTATGGATATGTCAATATGTGCAGGCAAAACTGTGCACACACATTGGAAAGTGTATGTGTAAACAAAACAGGGCACACCTTAGCGCTTGCATTTGAAAATGCCCTAAACTATTCTAAAGATGGTGTTGAAAGAATGTAATGAAAAGCATGGGGCAGAAGGGCTAGAATGTGGCCTTAGCAAGCCATTACTTGCATCAGCAGGCCCCGTGTGATTGATTAACTGCTCACAATCTAGCTCTAAAAGTTGTCATGGACTCCTCAACCAGAATTCAGTTTAACCTCCTTTTAAAGGGAATTATTTTGTGACATTTTTTTCTATTACAGATACGTGTTCTTGGAAAACGTTAGTTTTTACAACACTGAATGCTATAAAACCCGAAGAAAGACAATAGATTAAAAATAGTATCAGGCTTTAGGTAAGAAATAAGAAATACACTGTAAAGTACTGTGAAAGACTATAATCTTATTGGGTAACTAGTGTGTGGCAGCTGTTTCATTACTGTACAGTGTCCATGAAATAAAGCACTCTTCTGAGTTTAGCTCCAAGGAGAGCTCTGTTTGTACAGTCTAGTACGTCTACACCTCATGTCAGGTCAAGTGTACTTACCACATCTGAGCATGACTCTGCATATTTTGTGCCTTTGTCCTTGAAATCCTTACCGGTGTGAAAAATGCATCCAATCAATTTTATCAACCCCTTTAATGTTTTAGAAAGTTTCTACTAGGTTATCTTAAGTTTTTCTCTCTTCCCATTGAAAGTAAGTCCAACTCCTTAATTTTCTTCTCATAACTTAGATCTTGGTTGAACAATTCTTATTCTAGTGCATAAAAAGTCATAGTACTTTTAAACACTAGCTAGTTCACTGCAGCATACTTAAGGCCAATTAGTATCACAGAAGAGCTGGGAAAAGAACTCAGAAGGACCTTCTGGCTCCCAGCCTTGTGCTTTATCAGTTAGACCAAATGCTTTTAGTAGCCAGTTGCACAGAAATGTTATTTTTATAGCTATTTGTGCCCATTTTGGGAGCATTTCATATTAAAACCAAATTTTGTTGTTTTTCCACTTTTTTGTGTGATCTTTTTATTTTCCTTATTTTCCAACACATTTTCTTTTTATCTTAGAGAACATATATTTAAATTTAATGTTCAATATAGGTTTATTTAGAATATCTCACCAGCCTATGAATGAATTAAATGTTAATGCTCTTCTTTCAAAAACTACACTAGAAGGAACCAAGGAGCCAATGAGCACTGAGAGATCCCTGTTACCCTCCCAAGAAATGGAGGGTATTGTACTGTTAAGTATCTGAGCATAATCTTCATAAAAAGTTATGAACATTTGCACAAAACCTTCATTATTAAACATATTGAGCCAAAGTAATCCCTAAAATAACTCTACAGAAATCAATTAAATTACTCTAGGGATGCATTGGATCCATTTTGTATGCTTTAGGTCATTTCCCATTTAGCTAAAAGATAACCTTTATTGTAATTTGACTGAATTTCATTGACCATCTAGGGCTAAATTATGCCGAGGCATGAACAGATATGGAAGGAGTTAAGGGGTGCAGAGCGACAAGAACCTTCCCTCGCTGTCTCTTTGCCCCTCAGCACATTGGATTAACCTATGTGAACCGTTTGCGCTACTTGGCTGGAATTTTCAAAAGAGCCTAAGGAAGCTACGTACCCAGCACCTATTAAGAGTCAATAGAAATTGGGCACTTAACCCCCTCAGGCTTCTTTAGCATCCCAGAATAGTGCCACTTTCATTGCTAACCCTTCCTAAATTGGGAGATGAGAATGTTGATGGCAGACACCCTACATGAAAGTAGATGGTAGAGACAACCTACATTTTATATTTAATTAATTTAAATCAGAACCAATTATATGATTGTCTATAGTAGTGTACATTTATATCAAGACTTTATATGTTAGGGGTCAATGGCAAGCTGCAATAGAGTCAGTGACAAGGAGCTATGCTATCCCTTCTCTCCAGGAGGCCCTGTGCTTGCCTCAGGCAAAATGGCTCTCAGGGAAGAACAGCAGTCTGCACTGATCCTACCATGGGCTGCAATACATCCTCTACTGTGCACTTGCTGATTTGGTTTAAAATGTGCAGTACCACAGAACACTCTATAAGGTTATGGGATTTCATTTAATTGAAAACAAAGTAATGACATACTATACTTAATGAGGCAAGCACCCTGCTGGGGTAAACTGATGCAGCTCCTCTGAAGAAGACTCACTGAAGTCACCAGAGCTCCAGAGTTCACATCAGCAGAGATTTTTTCCCATTGCTTTTATTTTACAGAACAGCAACTCTAACAACTTAAATTGCTGGCTCAGGATTATCCCTGATTTCTTCCAGTCCATCAAGTGCTCCATTTTCCAGTCATGCAGTTATCTACAGGTCCTAAATATGGGAAGCTGAACAACACATTTGCTTTACAGGTAGACACTGTGAATTAACTAAGAGGAGCTCAGGGTTCAAATTCTCTCACCTACATCAGTGCAACATCAATGACCTCATGGATGCCTGCTACATCAACATAATTTGGGAATATGTCCCCAGTTCTATAATGTAAGAAATAAGCTTAGTAAATTAGTTTTAAGATTTCTTATTTTTGATCTGAAAGTATTTTAATGCAATAATGACCTTGGCATAGGACATTAATTTCCTGAGGATTAATGGGCTCCACCTGAATCATTGGATTTCCCAAGATGTTACTAATTACCCAGGAAATGCTTTTAGCTCATAGCTGGTATAGGTTTATAAACCATTTTTAATGCAAAGAAAGTAAATATTCCTCATTTCTCCTATGACCCAGGGACTTCTTATTGCCAACTGGCAGATGGCACAGGGATTGCATAAGGTTTTAGAGAGATCCCATGGGTCGGATATATGCATAATATTTAATTGAAGCATGGCATGTAAGGTCTTTACCAAGAACCAGTACCCCACTGGTCATCATAACCATTGTGATATTTATATATAGATAATATTTAAGGAGTTATGTATCTATGCTGAAAATTATGTTCTTAAGATCTTGGAGTTAAGACAATTCACCAGGAGGTGATACGCCTCAGACATGTTCTCTTCAGACAGGAGGTAACAAATACTTATCTCCCTGTCTGGTCATATCTGTATTGTGTATTCTCTGCCTCACAATTAAAGCCTATTTGCATATTGAGGCAGGGGACAGTCAAAAGGTTGTAAAATCTACAAGAGAGAAAAGCTACAGGAAGAAACAAAACATCAGGATGTATATCCTGATGGGACTTTTGTGTAGCTAGAGAGGCAAAGGAACACACTGGATCCTTGACCTAGGAGACAAGCTGGCAGCCTGTCTGTCTCATGAATGAAGAATCACTGCCAAGCCTGTTTGTAAAATGCTGCAAGGATTTTGGGTGAGCATTATTCTACAAGAATGAGAACATCTAGTTAATTAAGTCTAGGCTCTAGAATGGGTTATGATTTTATTTTATATAAGTTTCCAATACATTAACTTGCTACTACTTGAATCTTTGTTAAATAAACTTATATATGATTTTACTATAAACGTATCTAAGTACTGTGTGTTAAGCAGAGCAGTGATTTGAAGTGGAACTAGTACAGTAGAGTGCACTGTTTCTTTGGACACAGTAAATCGTTGAATACTGTACATGTCTAGTGGATCAGGAGCTGGACACTCAGGGAGATGCTTGGAGGGCTCAAGGGTTGGAGTGTGCCTATCATAAACCTGCTGAGAGCCAGCGGGGCCTGCACAGGCCTATAGAAGAGTGTTTGTATTGCCTGTGGCTGGTGGAGTCAGGGGGATGGTTCCTAGTAGGCGCAGACAAGGCTTCCTCACACTAAGGGCAGGTGGTAGCAAGGTGCCTCACAACCCTGGGTACGTAACCCCAGAACTTGACATTACAGCAGTCAGCCATTTTGTTTGTCCAGCCACTGCTAGCTGAAAACCAAATACCACATAGCCAGCAATACTCTTAGGGCTCTGAGAGGCAAGGCTAAACAGCTGCATGATTTCAGTTTTGCTAATTAGAATGGGTGGATGGGACAGAGAGTTAATGTACAATGAGCATGGAAGGAATGTTTGGACAGCCGACCTTGGTTTTAAGAGCCCTGACATATAAGTTTTATTCTGGTTATGACTAGAAATACCAGAAATGTTTTGAGAATGAGTAATTTGCTGAAATTAGGAGAATTGGTGACCTATTAGGGGTTACTTTGGTGACCCTCTAGGAGTCACTATGAGTTATGTGTTTTGTTTAAGTTAGCTATAAAAGATTAAGCAAAGGAATACACTTTGGAGCAGTCCAAGGAAGCTTTTCTTTTCAGGCAAGGAGCTGACACCTAAACTCCCCAGTAGCTGGGTGGAAGGAGGGCCCCCATAAGCCTGGCTGTTGATTACTCAGAACCATCTCAGATTTTCACTAATTATAAAAGTTTGGGGTGTTGTGAACCTATTGCTTCAACATATATGTTTGTATGTGCTTCAGACCTAATAAAAGAGTACTTTTAGGTAAAAGCACTCTTGTTTGTACCATTTATCCGACAGAGGAGCTGTGTCCCCATTGATTTATTCCTGACACTACCTGGAGAGAAACAATTAAGTTACCACTTCTTTGGGATCTGAAAACCCTTGTTTACAGGTACCCTCCAGGAGTGTCACATCTTCTCACTAAGATGTAGTTTCAGCTGCTTTGGGCAGGATGAGATTGAACAGCAGTAGAACAGCATAAAGCTTTGCTAGTGAAACAAAGACATTTTTAGTAATGTGAAAAGGCCATTTGGCTGACATAGATTCATAGAGTCCCAGGCAAGAAGGGCCCATTGTGATCATCCAGTCTGATCTCCCATATAACACAGGCCACAAGACTTCTCTGAATTAATTCCTGAATGCATACCCATTTGTATTTTTAATTACTGAGTCTGAATCCTACTTTCCTGTACATTTATCATATTTTTACTGAATGTACTGAGAGCCAAGCACACATCTGAAGAGAGAATTTGGCCTTACTTCAGTATCTCTTTCAAGAACTAATTCTGCTTGAGTTCTTTATTTATTCATAGCTTTCTGATTTTTTCATTAGGCCCGTTTCTGAACACCTTGCCAGAAGAACAAGAATCTCTATTTTCATTCATCCTTTTCTTCATTTGAAAATGTCTACAGTGAACCAGTGAACCTTTTGACACTAAAAGGACTGTCAAAAATCAATTGCTTAGAATGGAAGGCTAGGCTTATGGTTGAAGCCCTCACTCAAGAGGTCTGAATTTATTGCCTAACTCTGCTACACGTACTCAGTGTGAAGTTGGGAAAGTCACTTAATGTCTCTGTGCCTCAGTCTTCCCACTACAGACAGGGGCGGCTCTAGGTATTTTGCTGCCCCAAGCATGGCAGGCAGGCTGCCTTCGGCGGCTTGCCTGCAGGAGGTCCCCGGTCCTGCGGATTCGGCAGCATGCCTGTGGGAGGTCTGCTGAAGCCGCGGGACCAGTGGACCTGCCGCAGGCATGCCAGCGGCATGCCAGCGAAGGCAACCTTCCTGCCACCCTCGCGGCGACCGGCAGAGCACCCCCCGTGGCTTGCTGCCCCAGGCACGCACTTGGCGTGCTGGTGCCTGGAGCCGCCCCTGACTATAGAAAGGAGATAGGAAGTCACCCTGGTTATCTCCTTCCTTTTGTCCATCTTGACTATAAAGCTCTTCATGATAGTGACTCTATATATGTACAGTGCCTAGCACAATGAAGCTCCAACACTGTTGGAGTCTATAGAGTCTAGTGTAATATATATAATGATTAATTAACAAAGGTGGGTTTTGTTTAAAGGGGGATCTGAGTTGTATTATTCTGGGCTATTTTATGGCAGTAACATCAAACAAGAGGGTGTTCTCATGTGCAGGCTTGACAGTACTTCAGACTCTCCTCTTTTCCCATCAGGACTCCTTTAACCTTTCCTCATAACTGAGTCATAAAATCATCTTCATTCTCTACTTCAGAAAGTACCTCAGAGACAGATTACAGTGACTGGGTCAGCCCTTTGTTTGGTATCTCATCCCTTTGCTGGTTGGCTGTTGCCATTTTCCTTTAAATACACAGTCCAGTATTTATTTCTATTTGGGGTATAGCTGCCAATTTAAACAGTTATTCAAAACTGTAACTGAAGCTCCAATCCAGGATTCCTTCTTTCCCACAAATACTCAACCTACCTCTGAGTTTGGTCTTGATGGTTTTTAGCCTGGAGGTTGCAATGTGTTTATGTCATGTCCTAAAGTGCTTGTTGAGAATGCTGTTGAGAATGCTGACACTTCCGGCTGTCTCATTACAAAGCTGGTCAACAGAGAGACGTTAGTCATGAAGACTCACACTGGGGCTTGCAATTTTGAAAATAACAATCCAACTTGTCTGTAGCCACCTGTAGGTAGGCAAAGTACCTAATTTATTCCTAGGGCATCATTAGTCCTTATTTTCAGAGGTGCCTGACTTTTCAAGTGAGTTCAGCCCATAATTGTTTCTTACATTGACCTGTGAGACAGATGTTTTATTAAATAGCAAGAGTTGCAGCTACAATAGCTTTTGAGAGACTAAATTAATTTTAATTTGAAAAAAGCTTTTTTAACAGAAAAGACTTGATTCTGCAGTCTTATGCAAGTAAAACTCCCATTAGCATCAACAGGAATTTTGCATATAGGAGGACTGTAGGTTTTTTCTTTGAGAAGTTGTTTTTTACTAAAAATCAAACCAATACATATACCAGCAATCACTAAGAAATCAGTGATGCATAAATCGTTAAGAAAAATCCTATGCACCCCCCTCTTTTTTTTTAAACTAACCCTTGTTTTGAGGGGAAATAAAACCAAAACAGCATTTAAGGATATATATTAAATTAATATACATTTAAATACATGTTTTCAGCCATAACTAAACCTTTATATTTCACATATTGCTAATAATAATTTAAAATGACTATAATGATGATTTAGAAATGTGTATAACAATTACAATGGGTCAAGTACTCAGTCCTTGCTTAGGCTGTATTCACATTGAAGTCAAAGAGTACTCTGGTCCAACAACAACAATAATAAAATAATGATAATAACAATAATATATAGATTCATAGGCCAGAAAGGACCATTATGATCATCTAGTCTGACCTCTGGTATAACACAGGCCTAAGAACTTCCCCAAAATAATTCCTCGATCATATCTTTTACAAAAACAATCTTGATTTTAAAATTGTCATTGATGGAGAATCTACCACTACATTTGGTAAATTCTTTCAATGGTTAATTTATCTCGCTGTTAAAAATGTATGCATTTCCACTCTGAATTTGTCTAACTTCAACTACCAGCAATTGGATCATGTTATACCTTTCTCTGCTAGATTGAAGACCCTGTTAAATATTTGTTTCCCCTGTAGGTACTTTTTAGCTAAATAGATTGAGCTCCTTGGAGCTATCCCTAAAAGGCATGTTTTCTAATCCTTTATTCATTCTCTTAGCTCTTCTCTGAACCCCCTTCAATTTATCAACATCCTTCTTGAATTGTGGGCACCAGAACTGGGCACAGTATTCCAACAGTGGTCACCCTAGTGCCAAATACAGAGGTAAAATAATCTCTCTACTTCTGTATGAGATTACCTTGTTTATGCATCCATGGATTTCATTAGTTGTTTTGGCCACAGCTTCACTCTAGGAGCTCATATTTAGCTGATTATCCTTCACTATCCCCAAAACTTTTTCAGAGTTATTGCTTCCTAGGAGATAGTCCCCCATCTTGTAAGTATGGCCTACATTCTTTGTTCTGAGATGTATACATTTACATTTAGCTGCATTAAAATGTATGTAATTTGCTTGTGCCCAGTTTTCCTAGTGGTACAGATTGCTCTGAATCAGTGAACTGTGCTCGTCATCATTTACCGCTCCCTCAATTTTGGGGTCATCTGCAAACTTTATCACTGTTTTCCATTAACCCATGTTAATTTGCATTAATTACATTACTCACTTTTAGTTCTTTATGAATCAAGTCCCATATCAACCACTCCATTATCTTGCCCAGGAGATGTCATCCTGAGAGGCCTAGAGTTACCTGGGTCATCTTTCTGGCACAACATTAGCTTTCTTCCAGTATTCTGGAACTTCTCCAGTGCTCCAAGACTTATTGAAAATCAACAGTAACTGTCCAGCAAGTTCCTCAGCCTGCTTCTTTAAAACTCTTAGATGCACGTTATCTGAACTTACTGAGTTAAAAATATGTGACTTCAGTAGCTTCTGTTTAACACCCCTCTGAGATACTAGTGAAATTGAAAGAATTTTATCATCAACAAATGATGAGACTATGTCATCTGCTTTTTCCACAAATACAGAACAGAAATATTTAGTGAATACCTCTGTCTTTTTTGTATTATTACTGATAATTTTACCATTTCCATCTAGTAATGTATCAATACCATTTTCAGGATTCTTTTTGTTCCGAATTTATTTTTAAAAAGCTCCTTCTTATTATCCTTAACTGCTGACCATTGATATTGTCCTTTGTCTCTTGGCTTCCCTTATGAATTTTCTACAATTCTTAACTTCTGATTTATATTCATTGCTATCAACAACCTGTTTCTTCTATTTGTTTTATATTTATTTATTTTCAACAGCTGCCTGTATAATGAATAGTATCTTACTGTACTGGGGAAAAAATCACTTGGAGAAGTTATGAATCATTATTCAGACTTTTCATTTGAAAATATGAAGCAGTATTTTAAGTGCCAAAGTCTGTTTATGAAATTACCTTAGCTCACTCTTCCACATGGGACAAGACACGTTCAATATATTATCTGTTAAGGAATGCCATCTTGGTACTGGATCTGTGATTCAAAATAGTGGTAGTTTAAGATGAAAAACATATGGCAATAGGAAATGTAAAGGAAAGAGGCTAAAATGCATATTAAGGTTTTCCCATCCGTTGGCTTACTAGTCGGATAACTACTGTAATAAACAAGGTTTTTTTGCAGCTTTATTTACTGTAGAACTGTTTCTGCCTATTGAGAAATATAACTTCTATGCAGCACTGATACACCCATATTAATCTTAGGTATGTAATGACTGATAGTTTTAAAACATGTTTTTGTTAACTTTGATAACCCCAAGTACCGTTTTTCCCCGTACAATTTTCATTTAAAAGGTTGTCCCTGGCTAAAACTCTGTTGAGTGAGTTTTTAGCTCAGAGCAAATGTTGACTGTCAAGTTATAACCCTTTAACTCTATAAAACACAGTTAATACTGGAAACACTACCAGACATGTAATTTTAAATATATATTGTACCTACACATCTACTCTGTCCACAGTGCTGTATTCGTATATGCTGTTCTATGTGCTGTTAGCCTTATTTTAAATTCAATTTGCTATTTAGATGAAGAGAAAACACATTTTAGGAATGCATAATCATATCCATTTGCCTTTTGATAAATAATTTATCTTATGTTGCACATATTCGAGGAATAGTAATCATTGCCTATCAGCATCTTGTGTGCTTTTGTGGCACCTACGGTTGGGAGACATGTTTCACTGCAGAAGATATTACAAGAATATTTATGATGTTTTGTACTGTCAGTGTCCTTGGTGAGCAAAGTTGTGTGAAAATTTCACATTCATAATGACTGCAGTATAAAAGAAGAGCCAATAAATCACTTTACATAAGCTAAATTACTTTTTTATTTGATTTACCAGTACTATACTTAATTACCTTAAGATCTTTTTTAATGACTTGTTTCCAAGAGTTAGCTGTCTAGATTTAATGCCCAATTGTGTGAAAGTGAGTGACTGACCTGCTAATAAATAGTTCTGCTAGTAAAATTTCTGTGGCCCATATGTTCCCCTCCCAGACAGAAAGCCACGGAATGGGAAAAGTTACCCAGAAATCTGAATGAATTTAATTGTCCCACAGATTTACTGGATATTCCATGCAAAGAGGATAGCCCAATGGACTGGCACAGTGGATAAAGTGTACTATCTCCATAACATGAACAGTATAGGACCAACATGTTTGAGAATATACATTGCATATACCATGGAACAATGCTACAGTCGGGAGATCCCCATCACCTTTGTTCTCATTCGTGGGCTGCCTCAAGCACTATCAGAACAGCTGCTTAGTGGCCATGTTGCCTTTAGCTGCTTACAGTTTGTGGCTCTCCCAATGGAGGTCTCACAGCATAGAACATGAATGGGCAAACTATGGCCCGCGGGCCGGATCCGGCCCTTCAGGGCTTTGGATCCGGCCCGTGGGATTACCCCTGGTGGTGCTGCGGGCCCGGCGCTGCTCTCAGAAGCAGCCCCCGGGCCGGGAGGCAAAGGGCTCCATGTGCGCATGCAGAGCCCTCTGCCCCCCCCCAGGGGCCGCAGCAATTCCTGGAGTGGCGTGGGGACAGGGCAGGCATGCAGGGAGCCTGCCCTGGCCCTGGTGTGCGCCACTGCCACCCCGGAGCCACTTTAGGTAAGCGGCACCGGGCTGGAGCTCAAACCCCTCCTGCCCCCCACCCCCAACTTCCTGCCCTAAGCCCTCTGCCTGTACCTCGCACCCCTCCTGCACCCAACTCCCTGCCCTGAGCCCCTTTCTGCACTCCTGTGCATTCCAACCACCTGCCCTGAGCTCCCTGCTGCACCCTGCACCCCGTGCACCCCAACTCCCTGCCCTGAGCCCCATCCTGCACTCCGCACCCCTCCTGTACCCCAACCCCCTTCCCTGAGCCCCCTCTTACACTCTGCACCCTTTCTCTGCCCCAATCCCTTGTCCTGAGCCCCTTCCTCCACATCCCGCACTCCACCCCCCCTGCCCCGGCCCTGCATACAATTTCCTCACCCAGATGTGGCCCTCACCCCAAAAAGTTTGCCCACCCCTGGCATAGAACATTAATTTCCCCTATTATATGAGTAGAAAGTCCATAATGTTGAAGATAGAGACATGATACTTGAGCAGCTGTTATTTGACTTTTCCTACCGCAACAAACACCCATTTTCTTGCTACTTCTCCTTTATCAAATGAGGCCAATGAACCGCATGCATTTTTTTTAAGGAGGGGCAACTGAAGACTGCATAAAGAGAAGAATATTTTGTGTAGACTTTTGACCTTCAGCATAGACCATCTAGGGCATTTCTGTGATTTTGCTTCCCTTTACACAATGGAGGAAGGATGGGGAGAATATGGACCTAGATGTTTTACTGTTTAACACAGAACCAAAGAAAACAAGTTTTCTAATAATAATACCACATTGTTTTCTGTTAGAGATATTGACCCTGACCCTCTCCTCTGTCTAGGGGGCACTTGGGCATCTCAAGTTTTTTGTGGGGGGATATAGGTGCAAAAGTAGTTTAAAGCTACCTTTGTATTCCCCCCAGCCTGGGCCCACCCAATACCAGCTTATTTCCCCAGTGTTTGCAAGTGCTGTAATGGCAAGCAGGGACTGATAGGCACAGGAACACCACAACCATTCACCTTTTATCCTGGCTATGCCCACTGTGCCGCCAAGGGAATATATGGCACAGGAGCTGTTACACTGGGTCTCTAATGTCAAGGTTCCCCCTAAACTGTGGCCAGCTCTGACAGCTTTAGGACAGCTAGTGGATTGATGCAAAGCTGTCTTAACATGGTGGGGGGGAGGGAATTGATCCTCTGTATATTTTTGGTAGATAACCCCTCAGATTGAAACATAAGATTTCACTAAAACCTCACACTGGCCAGAAAAGGGTTAACCAGCTGCTGTGGGCTCAGTCAGCCATGCCCCAATACACCTGGAAGAGGTGTCAGGCTTGGAGGGAGGGGATAAAGGTGAGAGCCCAGCTCAGTTGGGTGGTGGCTGAGAGAGAAGCCTGAGCGGGGCCAGTATCAGTTGTTCACTGTTGTCATTTTCCTATTACTCTTTGTCTTTATAAACGCACAATCGCTGTTTAAATTATAAAATATACAGGATTTGCAACACGGAGCAGTTAACTTTCCTGTGGGACCCTTGAGACAACACCTTGGCTGATGCACCTGTCAAAGTCAATGGAGCTACACCCATTTACACCAGTTGAGGCTCTGGTCCCTTAGCTTTTGAATATTTTTATTGCTTTTAATTATGCATTTCAATCTTGCATTAATCATAGCATTTTTTTACTTCAATTAATCTTCTTGGGTTTTTTAGAAGAGAAAAAGAGAACAGAAATTTCTGGTGCTTAAGAATGTTAGCATTTTAATTGTCCTATTTAGCTTCGGAGTGATAGGTGACAGGATTTTCCCCTTATTAAATTATATGTCAATACCCATTTCTACTACTCAGTGGAATCACCAACTAAACAGCCAAACCAAGGCCTCTTGAAATCAACACGAGTCATTCCATTGATTTCATTCTACTTCAGATCACGAGTTAAAGTCTAATCCTGCAAATGGATCTGCAAGCTCAGATCCTTATTCCTGCATGCAGTTTGATTAACTTTAGGGCCTCTGACTGCTTCAGTGAGTTGTTGTGCTATATTTGCTGTAGTAGGTTGGACTGAAACCTCCACTACAACACATTGCTTCTACTGCAGGTACTGCAGCAAAGGCAATTTCATTTAAGAAGCTTTTGAGGTAAACAAAATAGACCATTATATTTTCTGGTATATAAACATTTTATTTTTCTTTATAGAAAGGACACCATCATAAAAGGAAACATTTTATGGTCAAATTCCTGCAATTTTTATTCCTCTGTGGAAAATTAGAAGTGTGTTTTATTATCGCTTTAAAAAATTATTCTTATTGCAAAAAGAGTTCCTTAGTACCTAAAATGATGATGTTTGATATTTTTTGGAATTTAATGTTTCAAAGATCTTTTACCATTATTACATTTAAGCTCAGTGTCAGCTTTGGCTCTCATTATAACTCACAATTTTCTAAATAACTTACTCTTCACCTGAGGCTGGGTTACCTTTGAAATATAGTTTTCAAAACCTTCCATTCATTAAAGAGTTGATGACACTTCTACAAAGAATCCTGTGAATATTCTCCCCTTCCCCTTATTTTTCCTCATATTTTGTCTCCTACAGCAATAAAGAAAAAAAAATCAACTCTTCAAGTTCCATTGCTACAGAGTTCTGAGCATCATCTAAAGAGAAGAGAGGACTTGCTTTAGTATGTACTTAAAAAACCCCAAGAAATATGTTTTTAGAAGCATAATATTTTCAGTTATTAAATAAGATTAAAAATATTTTACATATGTGTTGATTAAAAACAAGATCCCCAGTTTCAAATAACAGGAATCTATCTCATCACAATTCCTGCAGTATATTTCTAGCCCAATGTACCCACCATAAAAATGCACACAATTTGTTAGCCTTTCTTCAGTTACAAAGTAAATCCGATGTTTATAAGAACTTCTTTAATATAAGAGCATTACACAAAACTGGTTTTTACCATGAAAAATTTAAAACATAATATCTGTTAAAATTTTTCAGTTGAAAAAATTTGGTTTTCTCACAGAAAGTTTTGAACTTCATTTGGAGTTATTAAACTAAGAAACTGCAACAAAATTGTAAGTTGAAACACAATGAAAAATTGTGTTTTGTTTCACATTTTCATTTTAACATTTCCTGTGCAAAAGTTTTTTTTTTGCATTAACACCTTCCCTTGAACGATATTAATTTTGACATAACTGTATTTTTCACCAAGAAATCTTTCCATAAAAAAATATTTCAACAAGGTCTATTTAATTATTTGCTGATTATCATAGTTCACTGGGGTCCTCTTGCCCTTTTCCTCTGTTAAACAGGTCTGAGGAAAGTGGAGGCCCAACTAACACCAATTATCTAATGCTTGTGTGAAATTTTCCCAACCCTCAGAAGATAATTGTTTCTGTACAAAGTAATTAAAACTGGAAGAGTTAACTTCTGCAATGTTGAGAGAATGTAATTTTATTAGCTGCTGGCAGGAAGATATTTTTAAGCAACATAAAATCAGCTGTATGAGTGACATTTTATAACAAAGCATTTATAAAATAAAATCAATGGAAACAAAACTCAAAACAAGGCAAGCTATTATATTCTGGGCAAGCTGAGAAAATGTTAGTGATTAACTAACAGACATACAGGTGAATGGCAAGACAAAGAACAAGCAAAATTGGAAAAAAATACAATGGAGTATATTTTAATAGGAAATAATTTTTATATTGTCATTTTTATCTTGCCATCCTCTTCATTCACAGTGGAACTGTTATCCCTTAAGTCTCAAGTCTCCAGATGCAGTACCCAGGAGTGAAAGTATCTGTGGTTCAGTTATACCTGGAGGACTCTCATGTCCTCAGAGAAAATGCTGTAAGAGAACTAATTCAAATGCTCTGTTTCATAAGCTGTTTGCACTGTTGTTGTAGCTGTATTGGTCCCAGGATATAAGCGAAACAAGGTAGATGAGCTAATATATTTAATTGGGCCAACTTCTGTTGGGGGAAAGGACCAGCTTTTCAGCTTCACAGAGCTGTTTCTCAGATATGCAGAAGGAAACTAGAGCGTCCAAGCTAAATGCAAGATGGGACAAAATGCGTAAGAGGTTCAAACATGTTAAGAGACTGCTTAAAATGAAATGGGCAATTTAAAAAGTATAAGCTTCTATTCAGTCCTGTAATATCTTTCTAGTATAGTTACATTATTGCTCACCCTCAAGCATTCCAAAATCCTGAGTCAGGTCCCCAAAATCATGAGATTGGTTTAAAAATCATGAGATTTAGAAAAAAAAGTTGTGATTTTTTTATTTCTAGTTTTGGAGCTTTTGGAACAACGTTTTGAAGATTTTCTCCACAATTGAGGGCTATCAACTTACTTAAAAAATGAAAGCTGAGATTCTTTTGTAATCACAGGAGTCCTGGACTTAAGACTTTAAGAATAACACCAAATATCACAAGATTAATGATAAAATTGCAAGAGTTGGCAGCACTGTATTATCAGTAATCACAGGGATGATGTCTACCATTTTCAGCCAGACAGACTGGCCCTTCAATGGCCTCCTCCAATGATTTCCTACACACCCAATCCAAAGGCCATTTATAATACCCTTGTGGTTAGGGGAATACTGGAACTGCCTCCTCAGTGCACCCCCCTCATAGAGGGGGAGGGGTGAGGAGGTGGGGCTAGTCAGCATGACTAGTTTAACAGACCTGTGTAGCAGCCTCCTCAGGGACGGTAAAGCATGTGCGTTTCCTCTGCTCACCAGACCTGGCTTTGTGCAGCTCCCCTGGAGTAGCAGTTTCACACCTCCCCTACACAGGCAGGTGGCTATCTGACATAAATTGTCTCTCAATAGATCATTTCCCTAGCAGTATTCCAGTATGTTCAATTTTGGCACAGCTCCACTTAATGCAAATAGCCTTGTTTCTATTTATGAGTCTACCACATCTATCTTTTGCTCCCTTTTAAAAATAACAAAAGTAAGATATTTAATGAGGGGGAGAAAGAAGGAAAAAGAAAATGTCCTCATGCCAGGAGAATGCTTTAAATTGTTGTGTAGTATGTGGCGGAAGATATGGTAATCGGTCCTGGCTAAAACCTTCTTTATGTGCCACGGCTGAGGAGCCATGCTTTGCACAGGGCAAGGGGAAAGGAATCCTTCATTCTCATTGTTTGCAGAGATAATCTATGTCTGGTATTTCACTCCTGAGGATGCAGTATCTGAGTCTGCTCTGCACTCCTCCTCCATGAGAGGGACACACATCTGGCTGCTGCAGAGCTGTGCTCTGCTGTCTGTAAAGGGTCCATAACCCCCATGTGGGCTTGTGTATCAGAACTATACCTGTTCCCTTCCACTGTACCTAGAGCCTCTGCTGCCATGGAAGAAGGGCGGGATTTGCTGAGACTGGAGCATACAGCATGTCAGTACTCACTCCATTGTGATGTAAACTCAATTTTCATAGGATCTCCTTTAAAAAGGTACTACTAATTTGGTAAAAAACAGGGATTAGTAGATTATAGTAGGCCATTGAATCCTTCCTGACACTCTTCCTTTTTTAAGCAGCATCAAGGACGGTGCATGCTAAATTAAAACCAGTTTTATAGATTCTTGCTTGTGTGACACTTCATGACAGTAAATGGAAAAATGGGATAAGAATGGGGTTTCCATACTGTGTTGTTGGCTTTAAATAAATGGGAATATTTTTACAGATTGATTTTACTTTGCCAGTGCTATTTTTGCAGCTTTATGTATTTGAATACGAGCTTGCCCAACACTGCATTTCCTTTTGCTTTATCCTCCTTGATCCTTCTGCACTCTGTACTGTTTAACTTGGCTTTCTCAGCCTTTGCTTTGTCCTGCAGCTTTTGTGCATTTTACTACTTTAGCATACATCCAAAGTATTTGAGTCTAGTTTGTTCCCCACTATATTAACATTGCATCCAGAATGCCATACAGCTATAAAAATTAGAGGGGTTTTTTGGTTCACTGGCAATTCTGAAAAATTAAAAACAAAATAATTTTGGGTCAAACTAAACATTTCATTTGTCCCGTTTCATTTTGATTTTGAGCATTTCTTAATGGTTTTTTTTTTAATTTAAAATAAAATTAGAGACAATTTTGGAATGAAAAGTCATTTTGAATTGAAAAATCTAAACATTTTGTTTCAAAAAATGACAACAACAAAAAATTTACCTTTTTCAGATTTTTGAGGGATAGTTGCGGGGAGGTGGGTTCAACCACAACAATTAAGTGAAACTGACATAAACATTTTGTGAATTCAGGTGTCACTGAATCTCAAGTGTTGGCTGAAAAAATGTTTGCACTGAAAAATTTCACCCAGACCTACTTGTTTATTCCAGCATGGATTTAGATTGTAGAGGAATACACTGACCAAATACGTATAACTGAAAACTAGAAACTAGTGGAGTTTTTAAAATCTGCATATATGTATATATTTTGTTACTTTGAGGTACAGTAATGAACCTTTTATTGTTCAGATATTCTCAGATTCTAAAGCAGTTGATACCTAGATTCTGGGAGCAGAGACAGTCTTCCTTTTACTTATTCATACAGCTCCCAGAACAGTAAAGCCCTGATCATTTGAGTCCTGTATGCTGTACTATAATACAAATAACTAAGAACAACACTCCTATATAATGTATGTATAGTGTATCTTAGATGGCAAACAACTATGGAAGATATTGAATTTAGCTATGTAAAATGGAAACTTCAAACATGAAGGAGGACAACCAACAGAACACCACCTCCAGGAGAAAGCACAACTCCAGGACCCACCGCACGGAAACTACATGATACCACAACATTATCAACATGTCAAGACTCCCCTAACCGGACCTGAAAGATCTTTATTCTCCAAGGCACTAAATTTCTGCCCTACCACCTCCATACTAACATGTGGAGAACTAGAAGAATTCTCCCACCACCTTTGCCTCAAGGAATTCTTTTACAACAAAGATGAGACTATTCGACAACTACCACAGACCTATCAACTGTCATAAGAAAATAGAATAATCTGACTGGACACCCCCCACTAAATGAGACCACACAGTGGATCATTACGTTGATTTCTTCAGGAAAAAAAATCACTGTGAAATCCTCAACAAATGTTACATTTCACCACAATCTCTCTATCACTGGAAAAACAGCTATACAGTTCTTGAAATCCAACCACCAGATAGTGATCAAATGAGCAGGCAATGGGGGTGTCATTGTAGTCCTTAATCATGATGACTACATCAATGAGGCCAACAGACAGCTCTGATACCACCTACTATAAAGAACTCAAAGAAAACTCCACACCACAGTTCACACAACAATTTAAAGATGCCATCAAATTCTTCCCCAAACAACTCCAAGAAAAACTCTACAACTTCATCTCCCATGAGCCAACCCTAGGGATCTTCTACATGAAGATACACAAACAAGGGAACTCCGGCAGACCCATCATATCTGGCCATGCCATTCTTACTGAAGGAATATCAGGACTCATAAAATCTATGTTCAAACCACTCAGCACACAAAGGGCCAGTATGATGGGATGTTCACCTCACACAAGCCTGAAAAGGGTTAATGCAGCTCAGATGGGGCTTAAGCAACCTGATAAGACATACCCGAGGGAGAGTTAGGGTTGATACAGACCCTGGACTTCAGACTTTGGGTCCCCTCAGGGAACTGATGGGAATGATCCTCTGGGAGAATAACATGAGAGGGAAAAGAATCCAGGAGAGCTGGCTGTATTTTAAAGAATCCTTATTGAGGTTGCAGGAAAAAACCATCCCAATGTGTAGAAAGAATAGTAAATACGGCAGGAGACCAGCTCGGCTTAACAGTGTAATCCTTGCTGATCTTAAACGCAAAAAAGAAGCTTACAAGAAGTGGAAGATTGGACAAATGACCAGGGAGAAGTATACAAATATTGCTCAGGCATGCATGAGTGAAATCAGGAAGGCCAAATCACACTTGGAGTTGCAGCTAGCAAGAGATGTTAAGAGTAACAAGAAGGATTTCTTCAGGTATGTTAGCAACAAGAAGAAAGTCAAGGAAAGTGTAGGCCCCTTACTGAATGAGGGAGGCAACCTAGTGACAGAGGATGTGGAAAAAGCTAATGTACTCAATGATTTTTTTTGCCTCTGTCTTCATGAACAAGGTCAGCTCCCAGACTGCCGCACTGGGCAGCACAGCATGGGGAGGAGGTGAGCATCCCTCTGTGGAGAAAGAAGTGGTTCGGGACTATTTAGAAAAACTGGACAAGCACAAGTCCATGGGACCGGATGCGCTACATCCGAGGGTGCTAAAGGAGTTGGCAGATGTGATTGCAGAGCCATTGGCCATTATCCTTGAAAACTTATGGTGATCGGGGGAGGTCCCAGATGACTGGAAAAAGGCTAATGTAGTTCCCATCTTTAAAAAAGGGAAGAAGGAGGATCCAGGGAACTACAGGCCAGTCAGCCTCACCTCAGTTCCTGGAAAAATCATGGAGAAGGTCCTCAAGGAATCAATTCTGAAGCACCTAGAGGAGAGGAAAGTGATCAGGAACAGTCGGCATGGATTCACCAATGGCAAGTCATGCCTGACTAACCTAATTGCCTTCTATGAGGAGATAACTGGGTCTGTGAATGAGGGGAAAGCAGTGGATGTGTTATTCCTTGACTTTAGCAAAGCTTTTGATACAGTCTCCCACAGTATTCTTGCCAGCAAGTTAAAGAAGTATGGGCTGGATGAATGGACTATAAGGTGGATAGAAAGCTGGCTAGATCATCAGGCTCAACGGGTAGTGATCAATGGCTCCATGTCTAGTTGGCAGCCGGTTTCAAGCGGAGTGCCCCAAGGGTCAGTCCTGGGGCCAGTTTTGTTCAATATCTTCATTAATGATTTGGAGGATGGTGTGGACTGCACCCTCAGCGAGTTTGCAGATGACACTAAACTGGGAGGAGTGGTAGATACGCTGGAGGGTAGGGATAGGATACAGAGGGACCTAGACAAATTAGAGGATTGGGCCAAAAGAAACCTTATGAGGTTCAACAAGGACAAGTGCAGAGTCCTGCACTTAGGATGGAAGAATCCCATTCACTGTTACAGACTAGGGACCGAATGGCTAGGAACCAGTTCTGCAGAAAAGGACCTAAGGGTTACAGTGGACGAGAAGCTGGATATGAGTGAACAGTGTGCCCTTGTTGCCAAGAAGGCTAACGGCATTTTGGGCTGTATAAGTAGGGGCATTGCAAGCATATTAAGGGACATGATCATTCCCCTCTATTCGACATTGGTGAGGCCTCATCTGGAGTACTGTGTCTAGTTTTGGGCCCCACACTACAAGAAGGCTGTGGAAAAATTGGAAAGAGTCCAGCAGAGGGCAACAAAAATGATTAGGGGTCTGGAGCACATGACTTATGAGGAGAGGCTGAGGGAACTGGGATTGTTTAGTCTGCAGAAGAGAAGAATGAGGGGGATTTGATAGCTGCTTTCAACTACCTGAAAGGGGCTTCCAAAAAGAGGATGGAGCTAGACTGTTCTCAGTGGTAGCAGATGACAGAACAAGGAGTAATGGTCTCAAGTTGCAGTGGGGAAGTTTAAGTTGGATATTAGGAAAAACTTTTTCACTAGGAGGGTGGTGAAGTACTAGAATAGGTTACCTAGGGAGGTGGTGTAATCTCCTTCCTTAGAGGTTTTTAAGGTCAGGCTTGACAAAGCCCTGGCTGGGATGATTTAGTTGGGAATTGGTCCTGCTTTGATCAGGGGATTGGACTAGATGACCTCCTGAGGTCCCTTCCAACCCAGATATTCTATGATAGGCAATCCCTTATTGGGGATGGAGTCTAGCTGAGCAGGAACAAGTGGACTTGGAATAAGGGCAGAAAGAGAGGGAAGAAAAGGATTGCAGAGTAGAAACCTGCAGTCATTCTCTGGGCTTGGAGAGGGAAAGGAGGAAACTCAGAGGAGAGTAGAAGCCCTGGGATCCTGGCCATGAAGGAATGGTTTACTCAGAGGGATGGTGGAGCGGAAGTCTGATAGAGATAGACAAGGAAAAGGCCCAGGGAAACATCAGCAATGTTTGAGACTGCACAGAGCTTGGCCGCTGGTTGTTGGATCCCTGGGCTGAAACTCAGAGTAGTGGGTGGGCCTGGGTTCTCTTACCAGCCATTGGGTAAGTGGTGTAGCCTTGAATTGGAGGACTGGGAACATTACCCAGTCAGCCAGTGCAGATGGGACTTTGGTATCCTGGATGGGGAAAGCTATAGTGGCCTGGCCAGAGTGCCAGGTCATGAAGAGGGAGCATCCTGACTTATAAAGAGGAAGCACTGTAACTCCTGGAGCATGGGAGGGGATGCAGGGCAAACAAGAGACAGGAGGGGGCATCAGACCAGGCAGAACTATTCCCCAGACACAACCATGAAGAGGCATCCCATCGGGATGTAGAGAATCCCATGTCAGCCAGTGCAACTCTTTTTAAGCATCAATATAATATATAGGTTCAACTATGTTTGATAATAATAATACCCTCCAGCCTATTTCTTACCTCTCTCTACCCACCCTTATCTGTCATTGCCTTCATTTTTATACCTCTGCCGGTTCTCTCCATTGCTGCTCTGAGTGCCGCCTTCTCTGCAACTCTGTTGACCAAAACAGAGGCTGAGATTAAAGCAGCCTGGATTTTTCGGTTTTAGGTTCGTCCCCTACCCGTATCTATCACCGGGGTTTGTATTTTTACAGAAGACTTTACAAAATAAAGGTACAACAGAATCTATTAAAGGGCGGTAATGGCAAGGACTCCCAAAATAACCAAGATGACAACAACCAGATAACAAAACAAGGCAGGCTGTAACAATAGGAAACTGTACAAACACACAATGATTACAATACCATCTTCAGCAGCTTGAAGTGCGGATGTTCTTCTTCCTTAGGTTGGTACAGTGCGACAGGACCACTGGATTCCCTGGATGGAAGCAGGATCTTGAAGCAGGGCCGGACGCACTTCTTTTAGGTAAGTTGTTGAACTCCCCCTCCCTCTACCTGCGTCATCGTGCGTGTAGTAAGCGAATCTTACAAAAGATGGATTAAATGTGTGTAAGTGAGTAATCCCCTACTTAAAGTAGCCCATGTGGGGTGAATGGCCTACCCTTAATTGTCTCTTCTGCACTCTGCCACTCAGATGGGCAGCCCTGATCTGATCTGTACACTGCCTTATATAGACTTTTGGTTACTCGGCAGATTAGATGATTGACAGCCACTCTCTTTCCCACCTTATAATGGAAAAGGCACCAAACTGGAGTGGGGAGGGAACAAGAAGGCTCACAAACATGGATGCCTAGTTGTCCTTTAGGGGATCCAGGATGGCCTTAGGATTTTTACCTCTACAACTCTACCATCTGGAATAAGCTTTCCAGTATTTCTGTGCTTTATTTACTCTTATTTTATTTCAAGTGTGAACTGGAAATATACATTTTCCCTTGTCTATACTTGATTTCTCACTCTCTCTGACACTTTCTATTTCTGTAATTATGTTATTTCACTGAGTAAAGCCTTTTATGATAATTTATATGAAATACATGATGGAAAATAGAGTGTTGCTGTAATAATATTAAAATTTTAAATCCCTCATCTACAGGAAAATTAGACTATTTTTTGCTAGTAATGTGCTACTAGAGCCTGCCTTTTTGATTTACACTTTACTTAATTAATTCATTTGCCTCCACATTTCAGAGAACTAGTCTGCAAGTGTCTGTTGCAGACTCTGTCCATACTGACTGTGAACATTCTGTCCATCAGCTTGCTTTTCAGCTCTGTTTTCTTTTATCCCTCACAAGCACAACTTGATACACAAAAGAATGGCAGAGCATGTGGCAGAGCAGCTGATGATTCAGAATGACAGACACATAAACAAGCTACTGAGTGCTAGGATGTGGTTTTGTTTGTTTTGTTGATTTTTTTTTGCAAGACTCTGCCAGAGAAGTGCTCACATTGTCCTATTTGCCTTTGTCAATAACATATATACAAAATGAGGGGAAAGGGCCATTTTTAAAATATTTCATGTTTGTAATTTGTCCCCTGTATCTAGACTAACAAGTTCCCTGTTAAACAGAATGGCAACTGTTTCACCAAGAAAACAAAATGCAAATATGGAGGTGTAAAGCTCCATTCCACAGAGCAGCAGCAGTGCTGTGAAATCTGGTCTTCTCCCAAGAAAGGGCAACAGGGGATGGATCACTTGCTGATTACCTGTTCTGTTCATTCCATCTGGGGCACCTGGTATTGGCCACTGTCGGTAGACAGGATACTGGGCTAGATGGACCATTGGTCTGACCCAGCATGGCCATTCTTATGTTCAGGGCTCTGGCTGGTAAGGGGATGAGCAAAAAGGAGAAACTGGTCTCCCCACATGTGCAGAGAGATGAAAATAAATCCTACCCCAACTTACTGTTGCAATACTCCTAGGAAGAAGGGGCAGGATGTAGCACCGAGAGCACCAGGTGGTTGCTGCAGGGGGACATGACAGGTTGAAAATAAGCTCACGGTTGGGGCATGGCCCCAGAGAATAGCCTGAGCATGTGACCCCAAGGAACCTGTATAATGCTGCATGTGATGGTCAGCCAGGGGCAAAATGGAAGGAGGCCCCTGATTGGTGACTGAGGGCATTGGGAATATTTGTTTCTGAACAAGGTAACCATTCCTGAGTGTTTGTTGCTAATAACGGCATTGGAGAAATTTCTGGGTGAATTTCTGCCTCCCCAAAGACAGTAGGAGGGATCTCCATTCAAGGCAAGGGGTGGGAGTTTGGAACTCACTGCTAGCAAGGGCTGTATAAAAGCACTGGTACAATGTGGTGACTAGAACTAGATGACACAGTGGGTTAATGTAATGGCTCATGTATGCCTTTTTGCTTCTTTAGATATAAGTTAACATTGTACAATACTTGGGAGTCTCAATCTCCCAAATCCTTTATGGGTCCTTCTTTGCATCACAGAAAAAAAAACAAACAAACCTGGCTCGATTATCTGTTCTCTACAAACTCCATGTGTAACAGGATCTGAAGAATAATGAGCAAAGATGGCTTTACACCGGCTTTGTTCATCTTATTTTTGGGGAGATACAAGGGGCCAAGCTCCCAGAAAAAAATAGAGCAGTCCACTTGACTATGGCTACAAAGTGCTGGTCTAGCAGCCAAGAATATTTGGAGCATAACAGAGCACTCTGTCCCCACCTTCCTCCCGTAAGCCCCAGGCATGCCCCAGCACCTCATATACTTTGGGCTTTGCACAAGAACCTGGATAGTAGTTTAGATGTTTTGCACTGATCCTGTTAGACCTCCATGCATGGATCCTCCATTGTCTTCAATGGGAGTTTCAGACAAAGGGCTTCAACTGTTACCCTAAACACAGAATTAGGATACCCCCCAGAATAGCTCACCTATTGCACCCTCCTGAGCTTATCAAGGGTTCCCTCAAAAACAGCCCACTTGTCCACTAATCTGTTCTCCTAAGGGATGGGTCTCCAGGATGACTGAGGAATATCTTGGGCTTGCCAGAGGGTTCATGTTTTAGAAACTCCAAAGAGCAGCTCAGACTTGTTACTCCCAGAGGACACGATTACAGCCTTCCGATAAATGATTGACACAAGCATTACCCTTTTCATTGGTGCAAATAATAATCCCTAATGCAATAATAATCTAAAACACAAATAACATAAACCCTTAACACAATTCCCTCATTGATGTTATAAAACACAGACCCCTTAAAACAAGCTAAAGAGCACACTATACTATATTGCCTTACAGGTATACTAATTGGATGCTCCCTGCTTACAACGATCAGTTGTTCACAGGTAGCTGAGGGCAATTTTTAAAAGGTAAAATGTTCTTTCCCCCTACAATCAGCACACGTACCAGGTGTACACATACACACACTAGCATAGTATAATATAGTGCAGTACAGTGTTATACTATATTGCCATGATTTCATCCAACATTTAAAAAAGATAGTGAAAATCATGTATGGGGGAATGCAGTATCTATGGGGTAAGATGCCACTTCCAGGAAGAGGTTGTGAGATGAGAACTACAATAGAACCATGTTAGCAATTGCAGAAATAAGGTGTGGTTAAGGTGAACAGATGGCTAAATGACATGATGCTATATTGTCTTAAATCTGTTCATATTTCAATTAAAGCTATAGTATACTATGAAATAAAGCTGTTCCTAACTTGTGATGAGTAAAGAACAGAGAGATATACACAACTTTCATGTATCAAACACTTCCATCCACACATCTGACAAAGAAAATTAAAAACAATGGATGAAATTCTGGCCCTAGTGAAGGCAACTGGCCTGCTGGTCTGGTGGCCCTAGTGAAAACAATGGGGCCAGTATTTCACCCAGGAAGATTAATCATAGTATCACGTTATTGCTGGTGTTAAGTTAGCCATGAAATCAAATGCAAAGGAACAGAGTAGAAAAACATGATATTATAAACATACTCAGAAGTGCCTCATTCCTTTAAAAAAGAGGCCTGAAAAAGCTGTAGGCATAATGGCCCTAAGCATATGTCCCCAGTGGGTAGTGGCAGCTGTGTGACCCACGCACAAGAGACATGAATGCATATGCAATAGGGCCACAAATAACAGAGCAGCATTCTCAGCAAATCACATGGCCACAGCATTCTACTATTACACAACTCATAACACAAATGGAAAGTTGTATTTTTTCAAGTGTCCTGAATACCCATGACTGTTTCTATTCCTCTCCTTCTGACAGGTTGCCTTCATAACTAAAAAAGGCCAATATGTGAATCAATAAGTACAATAAGACATCTGTGATGGACAGACTTTTTTTCTTAGTGTCACTTTGAATTGATAGAAGAATGGGTGACATTAGGCATCAGATGACTTTTTCTTTAAAAGGAAAAATTATGCACTTTAGAAAGATATTTTAAAACATCGCACATTTGAACTCCCATCTGTGTTTTGAAGTAGGTATGTGCAATCTTCACTCTCTTCCTTTTTCACACCCTGTTCCTTACTGCTCCATCATATTAGCATTTAACAATGTACATTGACATTTTAAAAATCCTGCTTTCATGCTGCTCTTTAACATAAATGGAGTACACTAGGACAGGGATTAGAGAGCAATATGCAAACTCACACACAGCCTTCCCTCCTATGCACCAGAGTCCATAACTGTTGCAAAAGAAAAGCTTTGAGTTTGCAGTTGCATGCTTGCCCCACAACTCATTTGGTAATGTAAATATACAAGTAATTAAAGCCTGTACTTAAAAAAAAAAAGTGGATGGGGAGGCAGATCCTTGCTGGTGTAAATCAGTGTAACTCTAGCCCATATTGTTTATAAATCAAAATAGTGTAAAAGGAAAGAGCATGATTCTGCATGGCCTTGCAGTCTGTGCAGTCATTTAAAGCCAGGCTAGTTTGTATAAGGGGTATGTAAGATATTATCATTTTGATTTGATACCTACTTTGCAGAGTTGCTAAGCAAGGTCCAAGGCAGGGGAGAATCAGATCCAAATAACATATCTCAGTCTCACAAGGCTCCTGCTTTACTTTTAAAGGCAGAGGGTCAAATTCAATGATATTACAATGACTGACACTCAGAGAATCTAGCCCAGAATTTGTACATGCACAACTTGAGCCACCATTTTTGCACCCAACTAGGATAGACATTCAATATTAAAAAGATAATACAAATTGCAGTCTTGTGTCTCAGTTTGTGCTTGCAGTCAATTAGCAGAGGTACAAGTACTTAGATGTACAGTTGTAATTTAGCTAAAAGGTGCTTGCTTCACAAGCTCATTGTGCCTGCAGGAGGGACATGAGGCTTCTGAATATTAACCCCACAATGTTCAGTAAAGTTGCTAAGGTAAGTACAATATTTGACCACACCGACAATCACAACAGTGTCCTATGGGGAAAGCCCAGCAAAATATTTTCCAAGTGTGCTTATGACATACTGGAACTAATTTGAGATTAATTGCTCATTCAGAACAGGACCAGATTTTGATACCACTCGAATTTCAAGATGTTCTGCTGAGGCCTCCTAGAAAGAACTTTGTTAGATATGTGCCAGGTTTGTGATATTACCTGCAAGGCAGGTGCAGTAGCCCAAGTCAGGCAGTGACACCTGCTTGCTTTGTTTTGTTATCCTCTGATGTAGTGTGTTCCATTATTATTTGTCGTATTGTAGTAGTACCAATGAGCCCCATTGTCCTTATACACACTGTATTAACACGCATAGCAAAGATATTGTCTCTGCCCCAGTGAGCATAAACAGAGCAAAAAGTTGCATTTACATTTTCAAATGCCTTCAGACAGTGCAATTAAGTTGAGGGCCCACTGATACTCCCATTGAAGTCAATGGCAAAACTCTCACTACCTTCAATGTATCAGGACCACAAATTTTGTTTTTTGGGGATATGTCTGATTCCATTTCTGTCCATCCTCAACAGAGGCCTGGTCTACACTAGGGGGCGGGGTCGATGTAAGATACGCAACTTCAGCTACGGGAATAGTGTAGCTGAAGTCAAAGTATCTTATTTCGACTTACCTCCTGACCTCATGGCGCAGGATCGACGGCCGCGGCTCCCCCTGTTGACTCCGCTACCGCCGCTCGCCCTGGTGGAGTTCTGGAGTCAATGGGAGCGCGTTCGGGGATCGATATATCGCGTCTAGATGAGACGCCATATATCGATCCCCGATAAACCGATCGCTAGCCGCCGATCTGGCGGGTAGTGTAGACATACCTTTAGGTTCAGCAAGCTGCTTAGACTCTGGTGGATGGGTTTCTCTCATCCACATTTCTTGGACTTCTTTTCTGTAATCTTATTGCATCTTCTAATTGCAAATGTACATGTTCAGATTGACAATACACAGGGCCAGATTCTGCCCACATAATTACCATTAAATTAAAAAAATCCTGTATTCAGAGAACTCAAAGATATGTATGAATGTTTTATTTTGAGGCATTATACAAATTAAATACAATCCCTTTAGTATGATATTAAATTTAGACAGTCTTCTAATTGCAAACTATTTCAGATTTCTTAAACAAATATTTGGGCCTATTTCCAGGTGCAGAATAAATAAAGAGTAATCATAGTTAACTACCCGCTGTACTGAAACCAAGGGAGTACATGCTTCTGCAGTGCTGCTTGATCTTTTTGTAGATTACATATTTCACATTGGCATTGAAAAGGTTACCGTAAGCACATCAGAGAAGACAGCTGAAAATGCAAAACAGAAAGCAGAAATTGTAGAAAATGGTGTGCAAGATGTTTCAAGCAACACAGGCCGAAATACAGCAAAAGACAGCGTTTTTATGTAAACAGTTTTATGGGAATAAGACGGGTTTAGTTTTAGCCCATTTTTATAAAGCTCTGTGGAAAACAAGTATCTGCTGTGCTGCCTTCCACCTGACAATAATACATTGTTGCTATACTGATCCTTTCTTAACAATTGCCCTACTGATTGTATCATTTCATAAACTATAGGTTTAATTAAGGTTTAATTAAGGTGTGTGAAGTGTTAATACAGTGTGACTCTATTTTTCATGCCAAAAAATATAGAAAGTGGGATTGGTAGGAAGTTACTGTTTATTGTAAAATTGCATTGTAATTGCTGCAGCATGCAGTTATTTAGAGCTAAGCATATTCATTAATGCAGGCCTATTCTTGCTATTTTTGCTCATGCTGACAATTCAGTGCCCAATCTTGCTAGCATTACTCACTGAATAGTACCTTCCAATTGATTTTCATGTGAGAAAAGGTGGCAAAATTGGGCTCTCAATTTCTGCCCTATGTAACTATTTAGGGTCAGTCACAATCACAGTAGGGAAAGTGAAACTCATGGACTGCTTCCTCCATGCATGTAGGAGTGCCTATTACCATAAAGGGGCAGATAGGAAGAGGAGCCAGCCTGTGCATTTCCCCCACTGCACATGAGGTCACCAAATGAAATTAATAGGGAGCAGGTTTAAAACAAACAAAAGGAAGTATTTCTTCACACAATGCACAGCCAACCTGTGGAACTCTTTGCCAAAAGATGTTGTGAAGGCCAAGACTATAACAAGATTCAAAAAAGAACTAGATAAATTCATGGAGAATAGATCCATCAGTGGCTATCAGCCAGAATGGGCAGGGATGGTGTCCCTAGCCTCTGTTTGCCATAAGCTGGGAATGGGCGACAGGGAATGGATCACTTGATGTTTACCTGTTCTGTTCATTCCCTCTGGAGCACCTGGCATTGGCCACTATCAGAAGACAGAATACTGGGCTAAATGGACCTTTGGTCTGACCAGTATGGCCGTTCTTATGTTCTTATGTGGTGAGGGTGGAAAGGGTATTAAGTATCTTAAATGGCATAAGTGGGAACCAGTTGGGATAGTAGCTCCTGGAGGATATTGGTAAAAAAAGTTGAAGATTCAGGCTCTGTAGTCCTTGAGTTTCCTAGTGAATTAGAATTTACTGACGCACTGCCTATTTCTGTGAATGGCCCTTGCAGAGTCTGTTTTACAAATTGCACTCTTCAGTGTTTGCTTAGCCGTATCTGGTAGTGAGCAAAAGTTAGCTATGATATCTGTCCAGAGGGCTATGTGAAATGAATTGTTGGTTTTAATCCAGTTCCTAGTGGAGACATGTCCACTTCACCAAAATATTCCATGACAATTAGCACGAAGCAGCAACTTTAGAAGAGAAGCAAATGATTCAATGGGCTTAGAGTGTGAACTATACTTTCCTACTTAGAGATGGTTCCCTTCCAGTCAGAGTTGAGTCCCTCTGCACTGGCACAGAAAGAAAGCAGCTGCTTGTGCCTGCTCTGTGGATAAGCAACCTTATCCAAAACCCATTGGAGGCAGTAGGAGTCTTTCAATTGAAGTTAGTGGGCTTTGGATCAGGACCAAACAGAGAATTTAATTCTCCATGGCTGTCGATCTGACATATTTCGCCAGCACTAAATTCAATTAAAAAAGAGAAAAAGCTAAGCTCAAACAACATCATAAAGGAATCCAGCTTGGAGATTGACACCAGCCAATACATTCCTCTCTTTCCTCCCCATTCTACCATCTGTCTTGGTTTTATAGCTGCTACTTTTTTCATCATCAGACTGACGATGAATATCTATAGTCCATTTGCAGAAGGATTTTTTTTATATTTCCACCTATCATTAAAAACCAAAATCAGGATCTGTTATAATAAGATATAATATTGTAGTGAAGAGGATCTGGTAATGAATAAAACTCACATGAAAGCTACAATCATGTGAACAATTCAATTTTAAAGCAGGAGATTTTATCCTCGCAGCTGGCCCATGTAGTTCAGGATTTCAGTAGCGCTTCACCATAGTCCTGGACACCAAAATCTTTACTTAAAAAGTAAGCCGCAAGTTATTTAATGTTCTTGATTTGGTTTTATAACAAAAGGAATAATTCTAAAGCCCACTTGGGGGTTTTAAGGGTAGTTCACCTATACAATAGATATATCAAAGTTAGGATTGGAACAGACTTCAGAGGTCATCAAGTCCAAACCACTATACCTAGAGCAGATTATCGCCTACCCTGTTCCCCAAAGTGTTAACTGAATCGTTTGATGAACACTTCTATTGATGGTACCTCAGAAACCTCTCTTGGCAGCTCTTCCATTGTCATATTGCTCTTGCTGTCAGTAACCTCCTATCTAATTTAAACTTGCCCTCCTCCACTTTAAAGACATACTTCCTGCCAAACATCCTTGGTCGTCCTGGAATATCTCTTCCCTTCTTATATTATTTTCCCTCTAGGACAAAACTAGGGTACTACACATTACCTCTTTCTTTATTTCTGTATACAATATTTTAAATGTTTTAACTTTTCCAAAGCTTTCCACTCTCATCAGACTTGTTACTCTTCCTTCTCTTTACTTTACCATTATCGCTTTAATTGTGAATTGGCCAGGACTGGACACTGTATTCCAGTGATGCCTTAACTATGCATAGGTGAGTTAAAATGTCTCTAACCTTACATGCAGTACCTCACATTATTTTCCTTTGTAATCATTTCATAGTACAACACAGAGGGCTACATTCTCAGCTGGTACAAACTGGAATAGCTCTACTGAAGTCAATGGTACATTGATCATTAACCTGGACTGTATGAAGGTAAGTGTAACAGTTAAAAATCTCCAGAGCTCTAAGAGAGAAGATACATAAATACGATGACTCAAAGGCACATTCTGTTCAGTGGGGAAAGTGATAGAGGAAAGGAGAAAAGAATTTTGGCAGATTTTGTGCGTGAAATGGGCTGCAAGCTACTGCAGTTGCAGAAACTGAATGCTGCTTCAGGATAAAATATAGTTTGCACTAATAAAGTCTTTTCCCACACATTGTGACCTTTCTAAGTTGCAGGAGTTAAATGGAGCAGAGGTTGAGAACATCCATTTTTCTCATTACAGCTGCAGCAATATTATAGAGCACATTGTTAGTGAGATGGAAAAGAAATTAGCAGCACATTTGTACAATGTGGACTTTCTCACTTTCTGTCTCTCATGCACTCTCACAAGCTCTCTCTCTCTCTCATACTCTGATTCTTGATGAGAACACTCTTTTCAGTAAATCAACCATTAAACTTTATAGCCATGCACAAATTGACAGTAAAAATGTCAACAACATTTTCCTGGGTCCTCCAGAAGCAATCAAGGTAAATATAGCAAGGCATTTGCCCCCATTCTTTCCTTGAGTTTCTAGCGCATAGAAAGTTAACAGAGGATGCTGTAGCCATAAAATTAAATGTCTGGCATTGCAAAAACATGAAGCAGCTATAAAGCCTGGTAAAGAGATTGGATTATGCATGTTATGACAGATAAGGTCCCTTTGGCATATGCCATTCAATGTGTTGCCTCTTGTACTAGAAGTAGTAATTGGTAATGTGTTGACAAAATGTGCAAAGAATAATTTCAAAATGTTCTTGTGGAAATTGTGTGTAATTTTTAACCATTTAATAACACAAGAGTTAGTGCCAACTACCTGGACTTGTCAGTATAAGCCCACTATTCTATGTAAGATGGAGATTCAACTGTCCTAAAATTGCTATATCTTTTCTTTTCCAAGGAGAGCTAAATCTTTTCTTAGCATAAATACTTTAAATTTGTATGAGATACTATCAAAATATGAGTCATCAATGGCTAAAAACAGCTAGACGTAAAGAAACTTTTAAGACAAAACCTTCCTATCCTTCAAAGGGTTTCCCAGACCCAGTGGGAATGGTTGGATTCTGCTGCGGGTAAACACAAGATATCTGGGATTGATCATGGGCATTCCTACCCGTGGAGCATCATGGAGCCCAGTGTTCTTATAACCTCCTTACATCCCAATGAAGTGTAATCAGAGTGGTTAGAAAAAGGTGAGAAAACGATACTACCATTCCACTAATCTACAGACATTATCCTCAAGTTGCAGTGACAACCAGACATTACTGCAGCTTCCAGGCAACATTAGCCATGATGGAGTGGATCTCCTGCCAATGTCTATGAAAGCTCTCAAGAGAAGCCCAGCTACATGCAGGGACAGACGATTTGCCCTTTAGTTACAAGTACTAACATAGGATCCAAAGGGTTCTGGTTCCACTGAGCTAGCAGTGCAGGCTTCTCGGGCCTTGGGTTCCTGGGGCATTTGGGGAGGATGACAAAGAGGAGGAACTGAAAACAGAAAACTGAGGCATGGAGACAGTAAAAGATTTGTCCAAAATGACATTGGAAACATGCAGTTGAACCAGTGGCCCCCTCAAGTGCCAGGCTGTTGCCGTGACCATTGGACCTTCCTTCTTCCATGTACATAGAGGATGGAGCTAAGGTCGTGCATGAAACATTAACTCTCTTAACGTGGCTTTTCTATGGATTTTCTACATTATTTTAAAAAGTAAAACATGGGAGAAAAGAAAAACCATAAAAGGGAGTTTCACTCTCCAGGATACTGAAGCTTTGCTGCTTTTCATAGTTCCTCAGGTCTATGGTACGGAGCCATTCTTTGAAGCCCCTTACAAACTACACAGTAGCCCACCCACAACCTTCACACTGTACAAGGTTCACTTTACTCTTTTCGCTTCAAAGCTAAGGAAACCCACACAACAGGCACACCACAGACTGCCTCAGGGCTTATCTACACTATTATAATTAAACTAATGTAACTACACCAGTGCAACCCCCTAGTGTAGATGTTATGCACTGGTATAAAAAGTGACTTGCACCTCCTATCCTGGTGTACCCTTTTTTATCTGGGGTAAATTGCAGTGGTGCACTCACTTTTTACACCAGAGGGTTGCAAAGATCCCCAATGAAGACATGCACTTAGTGGCAAACTTTACACACTTAGTGGAAACACATGTACAAGGTAATCAAATATATTGTTGCACACACCTTGGACATTTTAATTTTTTTTATGAAAAACTATACAACAAAAAGGGCTTGATTTTTAACAACCAACCTTCTTTCAGTTTTCAGCCTCTCCCTTTTTTTCCTCTTCTCCTCACTTACCATTTAAAGAAAACTTGTGGGGTTCTTTTGGCATGAAATTATTAAAAAACAAAACCCAAACCAGAAAATATTTCAAAAATTTCCATAAAAAATTATATATTGGCTTAAACTCTAAAACAAAATCATTTTGGGCAGAGACACCATTGGAAAATTTTAGATCAATATATCAATATTTGAATGTATTATAAGCAAGTAAAAGTGCTTGCTTAAACTGGAAACCATTATGCAACCTGAACTTTAGTGATTGATGCTGCACCTGCTATGCTGCAATTAACCTTCATAACATCCTTCTGAGTTATAGTAAGTATTAGCCCCATTTTTATAGATGGGAAAACTGTGGTTAAGTGACCTGTGCAACGTTACAGAGAAGTCTGTGTCTGAGGCAGTAATAGCACTGCAATTTTCTAAGATCACTCCCAGATTTTACCTGCAGACTGTCTTCATGCAAGGTAGTTAGTAGCATCAGTATTATCCCCTCTTGCTATTTGACATCCCTCTGATATGAAAATAGGGAGCAGGCACAGAATCCAGAGTGCCAAAGGGAGCTATGCTGCCAGGGGAGAGGTTGGGCCAGAGACTCAGAGTGGAGGGAATGGTCCTTTGTGGAGATAGGCTGGGGTCCAGCTGCTTTTGTTTGGACTCCTGATATATATTGTACCAGCTGGGTTTTACCAATGACACACCTCTTCCCACTCTGTGCTGGCCTAAATATTTCAGGGACAAATATAACTTTAACTCTTTTAGTTCCAATCCCCAGGGTTTAACCCTCCATGTTGTTATTCCCCAGCAAGGGTGTCATGTGTCCCTGTACTTTACATGGATTTTGAATTCCAGAATGGTAGTAACCTGGTTGTCTGACTGAGATTTCCACTTATTTTACACTACACTTGCCTTAGATACAAAGTGATGAATTTTGAAATATAAAAATATGTCTAAAGGACAAGCTTAGCCCTTCTGCCTTCACTTTATCTGATTATATGTTGAATGATCCTACCTATAAGCATAGGTGCCGACTCCGTGGGTGCTCTGGGGCTGAAGCACCCACAGGGAAAAAGCTCCCCTCCCCTCCCCGCCTCACCTCACCTCACCTTGCCTCCGCCTCCTCCCCTGAGAGCGCCCACGTCCCTGCTCTCTGCCTACCTCCCAGTGCTTGCAGTTTCAAAACAGCTGTTTCATGGTGTAACATGCTCTGGGAGGGAGGGGGGAGGAGCGAGAACATGGGCACGCTCAGGGGAGGAGGCGGGGACGAAGCAGGGCCGGGGCGGGGATTTGGGGAAGGAGTCCAATAGGGGCAAGGAGGAGGGGGAGTTGGGAAGGGGTTGGGGCAGGGGCAGTAGGGGGTGGGAGCAGGGGTGGAGTCGGGGTGGGGCCGGGGGCAGAGTGGGGTCGAGCACCCATTGACGCCGGCAGAACTCGGCACCTATGCCTATAAGTGACATTTCAGTAACATTTACTAGAAAAATCTGTCTTTACTGTCTGTTGTTGAACCTGTGCTTTTCTTGTCCCAATGAGTTCCACTACTCCCAGTTCAATATCTTCATCAATGATTTAGATAATGGCATAGAGAGTCATTTATAAAGTTTGCAGATGATACTAACCTGGCAGTTGCAAGTGCTTTGGAGGATAAGATAAAAATTCAAAACGATCTGGACAAACTGGAGAAATGGTCTGAAGTAAATAGGATGAAATTCAATAAGGACAAATGCAAAGTACTACAATTAGGAAGGAATGTTGTGAGCAAGACACAAGAAGTAATTCTTCCGCTGTACTCCAATATGATTAGGCCTCAAGTGGAGTATTGTGTCTAGTTCTGGGCATCACATTTCTGGAAAGATGTGGACAAATTGGAGAAAGTCCAGAGAAGAGCAACAAAAATGATTAAATATCTAGAAAACATGACCTATGAGGGAAGATTGAAAAATTGGGTGTGTTTAGTCTGTAGAAGAATAGACTGGGGAGTCATCATGATAACAGTTTTCAAGTACATAAAAGTTTGTTACAAGGACAAGGAAGATAAATTTTTCTTGTTAACCTGTGAGGAAAGGACAAGAAGCAATGGGCTTAAATTGTAGCAAGGGCAGTTTAGGTTGAACATTAGGACTTCCTAACTGTCAGGGTGGTTGCGCACTGGAATAAATTGCTTAGGGAAGTTGTGGAATCTCCATCATTGGAGTTTTTTAAGAGCAGGTTAGACAAACACCTTTCAGGGATGGTCTAGATAATGCTTAGTTCTGCCTTGAGTGCAGGGGACTGGAATAGATGACCTCTCAAGGCCCCTTCCAGTCCTATGATTCTATGATCAGGTTTTATACCTTTGTTTTTAAAATCAGTAAACTGACATTCTGTCAGACAGCATATTGGTATTTAAACTTTAATTGCTTGTTCTGATGTTTGACATTGTCTTTGCCCCAGTAATCTAACAGAACTATTGATTCCCTATGAACCCCACTTCTCTTTGTACTCCTCTGATAGAAGCTTGTTAGCTGCCCCATATCTTAGATCAAGAACTTTAAGACAGCTTGTCTTTGGAGGAAGGAAGATTGCACAACTCGTATTGAATTTTCTGTCTTTGTACATTACAGAGGCTCTGATCTACTAGTTATTTCCCGACCGCTTTAAAGATCTATTGACTAAGTTGTATCGGTTACTGTTTAAAAAAAATCCTTGGTTATGCTACAAAAATTACAGCCTACATTTTTTTTATTATTATTACTGAATTGCTGAATGCCTGATTCTGCATCCTTAACCAAAGTCATTCTGAGTCTTGCCTTTCAACACATATGCCCCCCAATACAGGACTTGCCCCTGTCCGGGTCACTACAGTAGGGCTACCCATGTGGAAGGCAGTGTAGATTCCTAGTGAATCTGGCCTGCTATTGTTTATTAGCAAATACCATGCACTATCTAAAATGTGCATTGTGGCTGAGTTAATGCACTTACACCAGTAGTGGAAGTATTTGAATTTGTTGGCTTCTTTTGTGGGCTTGATTTCTCACTCTTAATGTTGTTTTAATATAGCGGGTTTCCAAAATGTCCTCCAAACTGTTTGACATTCATATATTATTGTATAATTCTGTAAAACTATGATATATTATATACTTAGTTAATACAACAAAGAGTGTTTGTTTTCCATGTTTCCACTCTTGTGATTTTGACTATTCCACCTGCTGATTGAATGGGATTCTTGAATGTCAAGGTCGTTTATTGAACCTGAAGCATCATACAATTGCCAGGATCTCACCTGGACATTGAAAATATACACATGCTTCATAACCCCATCCAAGTAGTATGTGTATTCCTGATTATTGATAGTAGTCTATATGAATCTTCATTTTAATGCTTTCTTTGATGTGGTAATTTATATATTAATCTTAGCAAAGCCGGTTAACATCTCTGTACTTATTGCAACATGATTGTCAATTTAGACAAGCAGGAAGGAGGTCACCTGGAGAATTTGGTCTAAAAATGCCACTTAACAGGAATCTATTGTCTTCATGTGAAAAGGTTATAAATATATTTAACAGAAAAGGATTAAGTACGAAGGCAAGGAACAACTGGAAATGCCTAGAACCTATTCCCCCACTGTCCATTATCTCTTTTTTCTACGCAATACTGTTTAGAATACTGTGCTAGAATTAAATATCATTTATTCTCTTCTAGTTTCCACATGGCTAAACATTGTATAATATAATATAATTAGTAATAGTTAATAAAGAGGCTATAAAATAGGTCAGAAAGCTCAGGGACCCAATTCCGATCACAGTTACACCAGTGAAAATCCCAAGCAACTCCACTGAACTTGATGGCATTACTCAGGGTTTACGCTCGTGGAAATAAGACTGGAATCTGGCCAATTGTTTTACACTTCTGTGATCCTTGAGTTGACTCCTTCATCCCCCTATTGACTGACCTGATGCAAAGCACAACAGTTCCAGTAACTTAAAGGAAGAGAGTAAAAACTCTCTAGCTTTTGTATTCACTTAGGCAAGACTAGAGAATTCCAGTGACCAGCATGAAAAGAACAATATGCTAATTTTAATTATTTATGTGTTTGAGTCTGAATTGTAGAAAAAGAGAATATTACTGAAATATTCATTTTAATAGTAACTGTCTTGACAATACCTAATTTGTTAGCTAATTAGGTTTCCATGACCATTTTTTGTACTGTCACTTTGTATTTGGATTATGCACACTTCATATTGGAAGTCCCCTGGTGCATTCAGCAATCTGAATGCAGCATATACTGCAGTTTGGAATACTTGTCTGCATATTAAAACTAGTGTAAAGTGCTTGCTAAGTGCCATTATGTGAAAGGGGCCATGTCATTATGATAATAGGGCACATTGGTATGTCATGGGAAATTGGGAATGAGTGTAACAGTGTAGGGACTGGCAAAGGGTTAAGACATAGTAGGGGAGAAAGTATTTCCTGATTGCTGGCTGGAAACTTTGTGATGCTGCTAGATATGAGAAAATGGATATTCCAGTGGCTTGAAGGGCTTATGTAAAAGAAGGAATATTAGTTTTCGTACTTATCAGAGCAACGGCTACTGAAAGACCACTGGGAATATTGATAATCAAAGGAGCTGTTAGATGGGAAGGGAATATGTGTTTTGGTGTTGTGGCATGAGTAGAGCTATGCAATATGCACAGGACGAGATCCTGAGATGCTGTAAACTGAGCTATGATGATTTACCCAAACTGAGAGTATGGCCCACAATTTTCATGTTTTCATTCTTCTGAGAGTGGCCACTGCTTCATTTCTTATTCTATGACTCCTCTAATTTTGTTTTCTTCCCAGTTTGCAACAATCTATATTTTTACATTAAAAACATACAAAAATGAAAGGTACTGATTTTTTTTTTAATTCCGAAGCCCATCGGCATAAGAGTCCATTTTTATTTGGAATAAAGAATTGTTTCACTTGAACAACATGAGCACTAGAGCAGAACTTTCCACAAAAATGGACCTATTTTTGATTGTGTAGTGACCGGCAAATAAAAGCCAGCATTACGTTATGAATATTTTGCTTTTTATGTAAGTGAATCTGTTTCTCTGTGTAGCGGGCCGGTGTGGCTCCCCTCCTCCCCGGAGAGGGTTGAGCCCCGGACACAGGAAGAGGCGGCGCTACAGAGTGGTGAGCCCGCCCCTCAGAGGGTCAGGCGGCGACCCGGAAGGATAAAAGCCAGCCCTCCAGCTCAGTCAGTCTCCAGCCACCGCAGGGAGCAGACTTGCCTGAGGGAGCTCCTGACGGGGAAGCCGCTGGAGCCCAGAGCCCTTGCCCGGAAGTACCCCTGACTCGCTACTGGGAAGACCTACTGGAGCTTCCCCGCGCCACCTACGAAGAGGAGACACTAGGAACCTCCCCACCACTGTGCTGTTACCCCGAGGAACCCCCAGAGTAGAATTGGCCAGACTTTCCCGAGGACTTACCAGATCTACCCCCCAGCCTGGGGGGTGAGGAACCCATGCAGTGGGACTTCCCGGGACTGGACGCCGTGGACCAGGTAGGCCCCGAGGGGGATATTGGAAGTGGCCCGGGGGCAGCTGACCTCAGCCAGGCTGCTGACCAGACCATACCCATGTCAGTGTTTTGCAGTCAGGATCCCCACTGACCGTCAGCGGTAGCAACCGCTGTTTAAGGCCCCGGGCCGGGACACAGTGGAGTGGGTGGGCCTGTGTCCCCCCGCCACCCCACTCATGGGTGGCAGTTATCCCCCTCACGTTTAGTGCTCAGCCCTGCTACAAGAGGCCTGAGCCTTCCTTGCACTGTTTAGTGCTCAGCCCTGCTGCAAGAGGCCTGAGCCTTCCTTGCACTGTTTAGTGCTCAGCCCTGCTGCAAGAGGCCCGAGCCTTCCTTGCACTGTTTAGTGCTCAGCCCTGCTGCAAGAGGCCCGAGCCTTCCTTGTACTGTTTAGTGCTCAGCCCTGCTGCAAGAGGCCTGAGCTTCCCCCTGTACTGTGTATTGCTCAGCACGGCTACAAGAAGCCTGAGCCTTCCTTATACTGTTTATTGCTCAGCCCTGCCACCAGGGGCTTGAGCCCTCCATCTACGGTTTACGGCCCCGCCTTGTAGCCCAAGGCCGGAGCCCGGAGACTCTGACTCTGTTGCCTAACCTTAAAGGGACAGGACAGAGCCCCCGTGAGACCAGCGGGCCAGTGTGGCTCCCCTCCTCCCCTCAGAGGGTTGAGCCCCGGACCCGCCTGTTACACGCTGTGATTAAGATTAATAACTAATGGGTATGATAATGAAGGAACATATTAAGTTATGAAAAGCTTTAGTTATGAAAAATATAATCAATGTTACCAGTGCTGAAAGTTCTGCTATTCCTTTGGACCTGGTTTGGATACTGTATTTTGTTTTATATTCACAAATCAAATTAAGAATGAAAGGTTAAGTTTAACTTCAGAAAATATGGGCCTTTTTTTTTCTTCACATTAAAAGAGTTAATAGAGAGGGTTGACAGCTTTGTGGTTAAGACACCAGCCTGAGACTCAGGTTAAAACTGAGAAAATAATTGATTTTTTTCCAATCAGAGCTGAGGTGAAACATCTGGAAAAAAAATTGGTTCAGTTTGAACCAAAACTGAATTTTAAAAAAATTTCTCACTGAAACAAAACAAAACAAAACAAAAGGGTCATATCGGGTTGAACAAAATGTTTCAGTCATTTTGAAATTAAAAATGTTGACTTTTCATTTTGAAACTTTTCACTGAAACCAAAACTTTGTTTTTAATTCATGTCCCATCACTTTGGGATGTTTTTCATTTTTTTGTTTTTAATTGCTAAATTTTAAAACAAAACATTTTGAAATGAAAAGGTGAAACATTTCATTCGGAAATGGTCAAAATAAAATGTTTCTAAATGGCCAAAATGTTTTGTCTGTTTTGAATATTTTACCCCCTTTGGCCAAAATCATTCACTGAATGTGACCCAAATTCATAAATAGTTTCAGTATCTCCGACTTTCTGGTGAATGTATTATTGCTGAAAATTTTTCACCCAGCTCTACTCAGATCTTAGGTTAGTGCCCACTTAGACCACAGAATTTCTGTGTGACCTTAGACAAGTCATTTAAACTCTCTGTGTTTTAGTTCCCCATCTGTAAAATGGGCATACTACTACACTCTACTTGATGAGTGTGGTGAGGAGAAATTAATCAGTGCTTGTGAGTGCTCAGGTGCAACAGAGATGGGACCCATAAAAGTAAATAGAAATAGCTGACTGATTATTTAGTGAACTACTTCTGGTATTTCTGTTTTAATATTTGGATTACTACTATATGTGATCCAGACACACACCTGTGTGTCTCTAGTAATGTTGCCTGCCTAAAGGACTCTAGGATACTAAGCAACCATTGCCAGTTAAAGAGAAGCTGGTGGAGAGGGTGACTATCTACATTTAGAGAAAATAAAGGACACTTCACCCTTCGTATGCTTACTGATTGACAATATACCTTCCATCTCATCAAATACCTCTCTTTCTGAGGTGGATGGCAGGAGATCCTACCATCCTGTCATGTGGTATGATGATAGTCAAGAGAAAAGATATTTAAGTCTTTAGCCTCTTCCCATGGAAGTTAAAAGCAAAACTCTTATAGATTTCAGTGGTTCAGGATCAAGCCCCTGTTGATCAACTTGATATTAGGTATTTTTGTCAACCATGTGTAGAGTTTTAAAAAATTTCTTGCCCATCTCAGACTGGAAACAAAAGAGATACCTGTGACAAACTCCAGACAGAACGAGGTGCTAGACAGTGGACAGAAGTGTTGTCAACGTTATCTAAAACGAAAGTAATTTAGGTCATGTCATTCTTCCTTCTCTCTTCTTCCAGAGAAAGGTCACCTAACACTATGCCTCAGGAAAGAGTTTCTGTCTCCTTTCGTTTGTACTGCAGATTAAAGTAGCATTGCTAAAATGAGAAGCTGATGAAATGATGTTACATGCAAAAGCATAATAGAAAGGGAGCGTGAGGGAGAAAAAATGATTTTGAGAAGAGGTGTTGGGAGGGGCAGCTGCCCATACTCTGGGTCCCAGATTGGTGCTACTAGGTGCAGGGAAGGTAGGAACTCCTTCTCCCTCTGGCAGCAAGGGACAACCAGGGGATGTATCTTGGATAAGATAAGAGGGCTATTTTAATCTACAAAAATGAATAACTGTGGCAAGATGAGCAGAGCTGAAGACAGCCCATGAAATCCTGGCCTCAGCGAAGTGGATGGCAAAAATCCCATTGACTCCAATGGAGGCAGGATTCACCAAGTGGTGTGCTGCTCAGGTATTAACAGGGGCTCCCTCACAAATTCTGTGTTAATCAGAGGTGTATACCCCTGTACTGGTGGCTGGGTGGTTATTTAGGGAATGGGTCATTCTTGCTCTGCTATGCTGGGATAGAGATCAAGTGTGGGAGCAATACAACTGATGTGAGATAACACAGCTAACCAGGCTTTTTTCCACACTCTTAAAACTCTAGGCTATTAGAGGCAGGCAAACGGGCATCGACAGGATTCCTTCTCAGCCCAGCAATTTGGCAGACAGGAGCGGTCTTGGAGATAAAATGTAGCCCTGAATAATGGGTCAGATTACAGCTTGGTTTATGTCCAGCAGGAAAATTCACTTGATTTATTCAAGTGTCAGCATTTTCCATTGGCGATTTACAGGAGTCATCCTCCTTTCACTCTTCAACCTTCCAGCTACTCCAAGAAGCTGGTAGGTAATACAACTGGTAGTCCAAATAATCAAGTCAGATTATCAATGAGAAGAAATAATTTTAGGTACCCACAGATATAAGTGTGCATTTTACTGCCTTGCCCTCCCTACCACATGCTCATTTACCTTTGTAGCATAATGTTTTGAGAATCATGAAATTAGAGTAGCATTTTTTAAGTAAGGCACTTTGAAGATGAGAGAAAACAAAAGTCAACTTAAAAAAAGCAAATGAGAAATAGAAGAGAGGTAATGGAGAAAACAATGACTTATTGTATGAAACATATTTGGATAGAAAGGTTTGAGAAATAGGCACTAAGAAATAAATTGAGAAATATGAAAAGAAAAGGAGATACTATAGAGAACTCATCTGTATTTCATATTTACTGATTGAATTGCATGTCAATAAGAGATATGGTTTGAATTTTACACTTTCATTCCAGGCAATCCTATTTTCACACAACCCACAGCTGCTCAATCTCCAGCACCACACAGCTCAGCTAATATTTTTTGTAATGAAATAAATTATTTTTATGGTGTTCTCCATTTTCTCCTATAACCTTAGCCTCTTGATCTCTATTATCAGAGTTTTGTTTCATTTTCTTTAAAAAGTAATATTTTTTGAAAATAATAATGCTACCCTTGTACATAATGTCTTTCATCTAGAATAGTACCAATATTCTCTAGTCTACAGACTGTGCAAACAGAACTAAATCCTGGAACTACAGCATAGTCCAAATGGCAGAGGGGTGTTATGGGGATTTGCTCAAGAGTTTGGGGATAGGAAAGGAGATGTATTGCAGTATCCTCCACAACTAATGTATCCCTCCACCAAAAAGGGAAAATGCCCAATGGACCTATCTAATAATGGACACATTGGACCTGTACTACTCCTGCTCTCAAGCCCCTCTATGAATGATGTAACTAGTACCAAAATCCTACCTACCCTCTCTCTCTGCAGGAAAACAGTGACAGTTCTGCTGTGTCAATGTCCTTCCATGTACGTGGAAGAATGGTCAAGGGTTGGTCAATGAGGATACCTTCAGTTTATACTGATATATAACAGCCCTGCATTTGAAACACTACAAAGAAGTGATTGTAAGAGAGAAAGCAAATAAAAACTTCTCCAACTGGAATGATTATAGGAACATTTGTGCACACAATGTAATTAACCAAATTGGAATTTTGCCAGGATATTGGGCTAAAATCTCCAAAAGCTCATGCAAAGAGGGCAAATAATCTTAAAAGTATAGATATCAGACATGAGAAAGCCCGTGTAACGCTGACAGACCCCAGTCGCCAGCGTGGGGGATCAAACCAGGGACCTCTGGGGCTTAGTGCATACGCCTCTAAAGCATGAGCTGAAAGTCCACGGGCTGTTAGCTAAGGCTAGGGTGGCCAGATGTCCTGTTTTTAAAGGGACAGTCCCGTTTTTTGGGACTTTTTCTTATAGAGGTGCCTAATACCCCCCACCCCCTGTCCTGTTTTTTCACAGTTGTTATCTGGTAATCCTAGCTAAGGCTGTAGAATAGACTCGTTTAACTCTCTCTCTAAGTGGTGTCGGTGCAACTAGATGGGGCAGAACACCACACCCAGGAGGTGTATGGATTACATCCTTCCCCTAGTTGAGGAAGCATGTCCCGAGCTTCAGTCTTCCCAGTTGAAATCCCTAGCAAGCCCCCACTTGTAACACTGACAGACCCCAGTTGTCAGTGGGTGGGATTGAACCTGGGAACTCTGAAGCCTATTGCATGAGCCTCTACAGCATGAGTTAAAAGCCAACCGGCTGTTAGCTAAGGCTGTAGAGTAGACTCATTTTATCTCTCTCTTTAAGTGGTTTCAGTGCCACTACATGGGACAGAACACCACACCAGGAGGTGTGTAGGTTACACCTGCTTAGATCATCCTTCTGCTAGTGCACTATTTATTACTACAATCAAATGTTAAACATATATATTTAGGTGATAAGTGCCTTAAATATATACAAGGCCAGGGAAGTAGACAGTTTATTGTTTTGTCCAATATTCTTACCAAAGTCCCAAGCAAGGGGACTTTCTCCACTCTCTTAGAGTAAGTCCATACTTACCCGCCGGGTCGACGCGGAGAGTTCGACTTCTCGGAGTTCGAACTATCGCGTCTAATCTAGACGCGATAGTTCGAACTCCGAACGCGCTCCCGTCGACTCCGGAACTCCACCACCGCAAACGGCGGTGGCGGAGTCGACGGGGGAGCCACGGAGTTCGATCCCGCGGCGTCTGGACAGGTAAGAAATTCGAACTAAGGTAGTTCGACTTCAGCTACGCTATTCGTGTAGCTGAAGTCACGTACCTTAGTTTGACCCCCCCGCCCATAGTGTAGACCAGGCCTTAGTGAGACTGTTCCCTAGCCTAATGCATTACAAGTCAGGAGGATTTTTCATAAGGTTATTTTCAGCCCATAATTTCATACCATCACTCCCATATGTATCTGTGTACCACATTAAATAATTAATCTTCAAATATTTTAAGAGTATTATACTATGTTCCACATTAGCTATTTCTTATACAAGCGATATGTACTTTCCTCATAATTTTTTCTTTGCAATCCACTGGTTATTTTTATTGTCTTTTGCTGAATATACTCCACTTTTTTAGTACAGAGTGAGATTCTGTGTTGTGCCACCCGTCAGTCTTTGCCATCAAATCTCCTAGTAACATCAGTTAATGAAATCACTGTCTGTTTGAATAAGAGCTGCAGGATCAGGCTCCATGGTGAAATAATCTTGAGTTCTTTCTGAAATTATAAATTAATTGTATGATAAACTGCATGAAATGGCAGGTTTGTTTTTGGTTTTAATCTTATAACAGTAAATTTAAAATATCTGAAATGTACAGACAAAATCTGATACTTTTCACTGCTACACCTGTGAAGGAGTGGCACCAGAAATTCGGGGGGGGCAGCATTTTGTGCGCTCCCCACGGGGCACGTGGGAGCTTCCGGTTCCACTCCCATCGCCCTGCCAAAGAAGGACCCTCCGCCAAAATGTTGCAGGCGACAGCGGCAGTCATTGAGCTGCTCAATTGCCTGCCGCTGTTTTCCGCGGCACGTCAGCAGAAGGTTCTTCTTCGGTGGCGCGACGGGAGCGGAACCGGAAGCTCCTGTGTGCCCCGTCGGGAGTGCACAAAATGCCGCCCCCCGAATCCTGGCACCCTAGGCGACCGCCTAGGGTTGCCTAATTGGAAGCGCCGGCCCTGCACCTGTGTGACTGTACAACTCCAGTGGGGTTTTATCAATGGTAGTGAGGGCAGAATTTGACCAAATAGCTCTAAAATATATCTGTTAAGTGTAGAAACTACTAAATAAAAAACTGAAGAAATGTAACAAAAAAAGTATCCCTACTTACCAATACCATTCTTTTGAGTCCATCAAAGATAATTTCCCCCCCAGATAAAACATATTAGTTATTATATTATTAATTTATTTGTAGGGACAAAGGCTGTAGTACTTACCCAGACAAAACGCCTGGCCCATGGTGATTAAATAATAGTAATTTATTAAAGCACTATTTTCCTGTAGCTGTGTAGCATATTATAATATTAATATAAATTTTATAGATTTACAAATGATAATCTAAAAAGAAATTATAAATCTAGTCCAGAAGAAAGTTTACACCTTGTAAAGATAGTGTAAACACCTATAAAACCACGTAGAATCCTATTAAAATCTCTCTCAACATTTTATAATGTCATCTCAGAATGTACAATCCTAAGTTAGTTATAACAATAAATAATTCATACTAATATAGCCCCATTTATCTTGAAAGATACAAAAGAACTTTGCACATTGTATTTTATATAGGAATCATTCATTCATACAACACTGAAATGTGATTACCTCTGGATGCAAAATAACAGCCTTTTTCTTCCAGCAATGCTACATGACCATTATTAAGAGATGAGAAGAATAACTTCTTCAACTGAAACTACAAGGGAAAATTTGGGTAGTGAGGAATTAATTATCTAGCTTGGAATTTGGCCAGGATTTAGTGAGCAACACCTTTTCACTTAAGTTATGACCTTACCTAGCTAATTAACTGTCCAAAAACATTGATTATATTTGAAGTTTAAAGTTTTCCAATGTAAAACCCAATATACAACATATTAACCATTACTGATTTCATTCCTATTAGTGCAATCTTTACTTAGTCCCTAATCCTGTATATTGTTGACTTTTATAGGAGCCAGACTGGGCCTATTAGTCCTTATTCAGGCAGCACTCCCACTGAAATCAGTGGATGATTTGCCTGTATAAAGATTGAAGGATTTGGCTCCTAACCTTTAAAGATGCAGCAGTCCTGTATATTCATGGGATCAATTCCATGCAAGGCACCATTCTTATGGATTTAAACCTTTTCTTCCTTGTACAGAATGGAATTTGCTAGGACTAGATCCACAAAGGGATTTAGGTGTCTGTCTGTCACCTTAGGCAACCTAAGTCCAAAACATATATCCTCAAAACACCTTCTCAGCTGCAGCCTAACCCTGTAGGCACCTACATTTCCACCAGTATAAGTTCCCTAGGCACCTATATTTCTTCCAGTCATCATGTGAAAATCCTCCTAAATCCTAATGCCACTGACCTGCTCAGTGCCAGAACCCAGGCATGATTGTCAAGCTGTACTGAAAGAACAGGAGACATTTGATACGGGTTTAATTAGTCTGCAACTTTATTATTAGATGTCTGGGACTACCTGGCAGATAAAAGTGTACAGTGCAGGTAACCCCATCTTTATTCCGTAATTACATGGGAGGATTCCACCAGCTCCTCCTCTTTTTCCATCCAGGTTCCCCCAGCCAATCCATTGCTAGGACCTTACCATCCATCCCCCATTGTAGGAGGGCTAAAGCAGGCTATAAGAAAGGGGGTTTGGCTCCCTCATGTACCATTCATAGGAGCCTCCAACTCGCCCCACCCTCCCGTTTTTCCTTTAAAAAACACCTCCTTTTAAAGTCCTTTTCCAAGCCATTTATCTGGTCACTGTATACTTTACCTATGGAGTACCTGCACTGGGCACTCACCTTAAACTTACAAAATGAGTTGTGACATATAGCCTACTGCCCTTCATGCCACACCTCAACAAAGCCCTACCCTAACACACTGTGGGGAAGGCAAAATACCCCAACTCCACTGTCAAGTTTCCCTCCCCCACTCTGAACTTTAGCGTCCAAAAGGTGGGGACCTGCATGTACCCTTCTAAGCTTAATTTCTAGCTTAGATCTGATAGCGCTGCTACCAACGAAAAATATAGTGTTTTGGTACACTTTCCATTCGCCCCAAACCTTCCCTGGGGAACCCAAGACCCAAACCCCTTGGGTCTTAACACAAGGAGAAATTAACCATTCCCCCCTTCTATTCCCCCCAGACTTTTCCCTCCCTGGGTTGCCTTGAGAGGCTTTACACAGATCCAAAACTCCTTGGATCTTAAAACAAAGAAAATCAATCAGGTTCTTAAAAAGAAAGCTTTTAATTAAAGAAAAAGAAGAGGTAAAAACTATCTCTGTAAAATCAGGATGAAAAATGCTTACAGGGTATTTAAATTTATATAGTCAGAGAAATCCCCTCTAGCCTCAGGTTCAAAGTTACAGCAAACAGAGGTAAAAATCCTTCCAGCAAAAGAAACATTTACAGGTTGAGAAAACAAACAGAAGACTAACACGCCTTCCTGACTAGGTACTTACAAATTTGAAACATGAGACTGATTCAGAAAGATTTGGAGAGCCTGGATGGACGTCTGGTCCCTCTCATGTCCTGAGAGCGAACAACCACCAAACAAAGAACATAAACAAAGACTTCCCTCCAACAAGATTTGAAAGTATCTTGTCCCTTCATTGGTCCTCTGGTCAGGTGTCAGCCAGGTTTACTGAGCTTCTTAACCCTTTACAGGTAAAAGAGACATTAACCCTTAACTATCTGTTTATGACATCCACCTAGGCCAATCTGGTGGTAAGGGAAAAATTCTTTCACAGCCCTGCTACAAAAGGGGTGGCCAGCGCAATGCCCACAGCAGGTCTTGACCAAACCTGGTATTTGACCACCTAAAGGGGAGGGAGGGTGACTGCTGCCTCAGCCTGCTCCATGTAAATGGGGGCTTCAGGCACAGGGCTGCCACTTTTAAACTTTCCGGCCCATCCAGTTCCCAGGGAATGAGTCAGTGTCATCATGCTGGCCCCTAGTCTTCTTTTGCAGCAGTTTTCCTCTCATCCTCCTACCTCCCCCCAGCCACAAAGCACTGTTCCTTTCATTTGGCCAGCCAGACAAATCCCCCTCCCGCCCGCTTAAAGGTGTGGTGCAGTCTTACTCAAACTAGCTGTTTTCCCACTTATCTTCCCTGTGGGGACCAATCCAGCAGGTATGTTTGGAGGCAGCTAAGAACATGCCTACTAGATCAGGTTCTGCATCAATCACAGGAGGAGGTAGCAGGGCCATACCCACCCACCCTATACTGCACTAGTTAGTGCATTAACTCATGATGGGGGAGACCTTGGTTCAAATCTTCACCCTGCCTGACTTACAGGAGGGAGTTGAAGCCTCCTATCTTCTAGGTGAGTGCCTTGACCACTGGGCTATAGGGTATTCTAGGACAGCTCTCTTAATCTCTCCTGTTCATGCTGTTCCAGTTTTTAATAAATTACTTAAATATTCAGTGAAGCAGGAACTGGAATCTAGGTCTCTCAGGAGAATGTGCTAATCAATAGGCTATTGAGTCATTTTCAATTTCTCTCTGACCCAATGACTATTTTTAAGTATTCAAGATAGCAAGTAAAGAAAGAAAAACCAAGAAGTCTAGGAAGTGTGTGGACTGCTTGCTAGTAAAAAAAAAAAGGAACAGAAGAAAGCACACATATCTTTCTTCCTTTTATGTGCTTTGTAATAGTGATGGGAAAGTCATTTGAAATGAATAATTTGACATTTTTTCCACTTTTTCTTTTTGAGAAGCATCCCTGAATAGATTGAATTCTTCTCAAATGTATTCTTCATTAGAAATCATTGACCAAATAATTCTTAGGCTGTAGATTGTTCATAAGCATTTCTTTACAAGAATTTGACAGTTAAAAATCAGACTTTGTAAGCTGGTTTTAATTGGACAGGCAGGTCATGTGGGTATATTTCTCTGCCCTGTCTCGATGAGCGTCATTCGGGTTTGGTAATTCACTTTTCACACTCTGCAAATATTCTATAATATATGCTTAAAATGGGCTATTTTAACAAATATTCCTACCATCAAATGTATCTGCTAGAATACATGCACAATTGTGGAATCACAATCTTAGCAAATTTATTTAAAAATATAGATGAATATTTCCATAATGTGTTTGCATCATTTACCTAGTGATACTTTAAAGACTTCTTTTTTTCCACAATGAGCTAATTCGTTTTTTTTAAAACAGCAAACAGTAAACCTGAACATGATTATTTATCCATTAATAGCAAAATATGATCTTCAGTTTCCACAAATACTGGAGGAAAAATCATTTGGTTTGGATAACACGTTCCATATAGCCCTATTTAGTTTTCACAAGACACCTCTGGATAGATGTAATAATTATATTGAGGAGAGATGTAAAACTGCACAAGTACTCTAGAAATAAATGCAATGGTTAAAATTTTGTGTATTTGTATTGACTTAGGGCCAAGTGAGTTTTGTGCTTACAGATAATTCTTGTTATCCCATGGAATCAGATAAAGAGCATGTGAGTGTATGAGCACATTGTACATCATAATGGGCCTGATTCATGTACTCAGGTGGGTGCTGTGGACTTCTGCTCTGCATCTTTTCAAAGTGATTTAATTAAAATGAAAAATTACACACCTGCTGAACAGGAGCAGATTTTAGACAAATACAAAGTTCTGCAAACTCAGCAATTAAATACAGGCAAAGAGAAGTAACTTTTTTGCCACTGATCATATATTCCCATATTTTTTTTCAGATGCTCTCATCCACTAAAATAATGTGGTTGCATTAATGTAATCATTTGATTATCTGAATGCCACAATAATTATGCATATATTAAAACAAATATCACTATTATACATTTATTTTTACCTCTGTATTATTTTTCACAAAAAAATCTGTATAAAGATCAAGCAAGAGAATATATACACTGCAGTTAGTCTAATGTACATTGAAAATAAATTTGTCTATTAGGTTTCTTAATAGGGCATCTTAAGACATATGCTTTATTGTATACTACATTATACTATTGTATATACATTATATACTGTAGTATACTATTGTATTGGAAAGATAACTAAATTTGTGCTTACATTAATGATAATATAAATTAAAATATGAGATGAGAATATGAGGGAAGGAATGAGTATAGAGCATCTAGTTAGGTTGCTACAACAAGATATATATGGCCAGCTACTACTGTATTTTGTCCAACTGTATCCGTTAGATATGATTAACATGTCCTTTGTAATTGTCATGATAGATGAGCCAATTGAAACAGAAAGGACAATTGTCCAACTTTCAGCCTTAGAATGATCCTTACAGACACTAGTACAGGTGATATAAACCATTTCTTAATGTTGATTGTTTGAATACCAGCTCATCCAATATTCTCACTACACAGAAATTGGTGGAATGCAGAGTGTTAGTGCTTTGTATATGAGCAAATGTTTTAAATGTGTAGCTGGAAAAAAAATGGTGAGGGGAGGAGGTTAGTCTGGGAGGTCACAAAACAATGATACATTTCTAATATTCAGAAAAGGAATCAAAATGAGGTAAAGAGCATTACAATTGAAATTGATTGCTTAGGCAAAACAAACTTAATTCAAACCTATTAAAGTCCTTACTGGAGATAGTAAGTATTGGTTGAAGTCTCTTATGCAGTCTAATAGTCTTTCTTGGTCGAGGAGAAAGACTTAGTTCTATTGCTCAATTCTGAACTGACAAAACGAAGGTTTCTAACCATCAGAGGAGTGAAGTTCTGGAACAGCCTTCCAAGGGGAGCAGTGAGGGCAAAGGACATATCTAGCTTCAAGACTAAGCCTGTAAATTTATGGAGGGGATATGATGGGATAGCCTAATTTTGGCAATTAATTAATCTTTGACTATTAGCGATAAATATGCTCAATGGCCTGTGATGAGATGTTAGATGGGGTGAGATCTTAGTCACTACAGAGAATTCCTTCCTTTTGGGGTCTCGGCCGATTAAGTGATGATAGTCAAGCATCTGCCCCCCAACAAGGTCTGGTGTCACAGCAACAATCCTTCCTGCAGCCATGGTGATAGCAATAGTTCTGAATCTGTTCTCCCCAAAATCTCTTTTTAAGGGCCCCAAACAGGTGATGGGTGGAATAATCCATCTTCTCGTTATTTTGTCCACCAATTAGGCCTAATTTCTAAAAGACCAATTATGATTGCTTGATTTCCAATCCTCTGCTCTTCTTCTTAACCAGTTATAATCTTAACAGAGTCCTTGAGTGGTATCAGTAGACACTTTCTGCTTAAATTAATTCGGTCTGTCTGTCTCCTTCTGGCATTTTTTCTTAAACAGTTTTATATAGATCATCATGACAATTCATGAACCTTTAGCCATTTTTCACCAATTGAATTTACAATTAGGGTAAATTTGTCGGCCCAATTATCACAACAGTGGCCCTCTGCACAGCAGAGAATTACACCTCAAGTGGATTTTGTATAGTAGTGCCATACTGCTGAAATGCAAGAAATCAGAACCAGTCTATTTGCTTAGTTTTATTTAGCAGAGTTGTAACTAATAATGTCTGTCTGACCTAAGCAAAGCCAGGCCCCCAACCCACCTAAAGTTCATGGTATATCAGAGTCTCAACGCATTCTGGTTCTACCTCTCTCTCTCTCTCTCTTTCAGTGACCAATATGCATGAGAATTCTTGTGCTTAAAGAAAACAAAGCTCTAAGACTCTTGTATTATTTAAGTGATAATCAGGAACTGTAAATCATACCATTTAAATGTAAAACGAGTAACATACCACTTATGTGCCCCATTAAACCATGGTATTTCACAGGTATAATTTAAGAAACACAAAGATATATAATGTGCTGTGCTAATGTTTTTCTATTCATGAGGCTTATATTTCTGGAATCCTGCTCCCACTGGAAAGTGACCAGTCCTGTACCAACATTGGGCTCTCGAGGAAGAAGAAAGTAGAAAATCCCTTTGTGCATCAATGGCTCAGTCCTTCTGTCCTCACCCAGACGCAATTCCCATTGACGTCAATGAAAACTTTGCCTGGGAAGTAATGCAGTACTGGGACCAGCATTATTAACTGCTTGAGGCCCACAGCTGGCACTCTCAAGGTTTGTCCACACTGCAATAAAACACCTGCAACTGGCCCGTGTCAGCTGACTTGGGTTTGCAGAGTTCAGGCTGTGGAACTATAAATTTGCAATGTAGATGTTTGGGCTTGGGCTGGAGCTTGGGCACTGGCACGGTTCCCACTCACGGGTCTGGGCTGCAGCCCAAGCCTGAACATCGACACTGCAATTTTATAGCTCCACAGCACAACAACTGTGAGCCCGAGTCATTTTATTTGGGGTATTTTATTGCAATGTAGCTATAACCACAGATGCTAACCACTGATGCAAACTGTAGGCATTTAGGATGTGATCTCTCAATTGGCTGAAGGATTGCACACGCATGCAGTTAATTGGAGGATTGAATCTGTATTTATTCTCAGGCTGATGTAACAATAAACAACTGTAACATACTTAATATTAGCTGACAATGCAATGTTTAGTAGCTTTTTTCATTGATAAAGCTTGCCTTATTTCCATATATACTGAATGATATCTTCTGTATTATTTATTTAAACAGATTATTTTACTGCAATCGAGAATCTTTGCATGAAGGCTTTATTTGATTTATTTTTATCAGATTAATTTACTCACAATAAACTTCCCAGTTTCTCAATCTCCATTTTGTTTCTTGTGATAAATTATTTAGTTCAAGCAAATCATTGACACCACTCATGCCTGAAATCAAGGCAACAACTATACCTAGAGATCTTATATAGCATCATAATAAATCATCATATTATCTGTATAAATCTCTACTAATGATCTGATTCACAGAGATGGCAGCTCATTCATATAGATTAGACATGAAAACTGGGCCCAGTTGAAGGCTCATAAAAGTCATAATCATTATTTAGAGGATCAAAGCCATTAGAGCTTACACTATTTTGTCTATATAAATGTAAACTGCAGAGCTACTCCTTACCATATAATATAATGAATTCAGTGAACCTTGTACACAGTGGGCCCTATTCAGTATTTTTCACTCTTCATTATTCATTGTTTATTATTCATTATTTCCCTGATTAAAAAGAAAATGTGAAATGAATTATTTACAGATACACTACTTTGGAGGTGGTTATGTGACTGGGCAGTATCTGACAGAGCTGCAAAAAACCAGTGATTTCTGGAAGAGTGGCTGAGAAAATGAAAGGTATCACAAGGCAAGGACAAGGAAGTATGAGGAAAATCTCTAGATCAAATTCCGCCCTCATTTCCACTCCTTGCAAATGTACTGGGCCAAAGCTCAGCTGGTGTCAGTTAGTCACTGTCCTTTGAAGTCAATGGAGCAATTCTTATTTACACTAGGTGGTGCTCTGATCCATTTTGGCCCTGTCTGTTTTGTGCCTTCAACAAAACAACACCTAAAGTTTTAGCTATCAACTGTCTGGGTGTGTGTGTGTATATATATATATTTGGGTGGGGGGGGTGGAGATTTTGGATGTTAGTTACAGATGGTGAGTGGGAAGGGCCCACAATTTTTGTTCGAGTCAGTTAATGTTACTTTGTTTGCAACCTCTGGCACAGCTACAGATTGTGGAGATATAAGATTAATTGTTTAATTCCATTTGCTCATTGGCCATGCCTGAGGACGTTTTTCAATTCTACTTGGTAATCTGTCTCTTTTTCCCAGTGCCTGACACCTGCCTTTCTACAATGTCATGTCTCTGTTTAAAAGTTTTATGTGATTAAAAATAAAGGAAGAAACCACCTACTTCATCACTCCAGGGCAATGGTTCAAGGCTCACCCTGCAGTAAAAATCTGTTTCTCTTAGGGCTGGTCCACACTAAGAAGCGGGGTCGAACTAGGGTACGCAAATTCAGCTACGTGAATAGCGTAGCTGAATTCGAAGTACCCTAGTTCGAATTACTCACCCGTCCAGACGCCGTGGAATCGAAGTCCGCGGCTCCAAGGTCGACTCTGCCACCGCCTTTTGCAGTGGTGGAGTACCGGAGTCGACCGCGGCGCTTCCGGAGTTCGAACTATCGCGTCCAGATTAGATGCGATAGTTCGAACTCCGAGAAGTCGAACTCACCGCGTCGACCCGGCTCGTAAGTGTAGACTAGCCCTTAGAGAGTCTGCTGCTTGCCATCCTCTTTTCTATTACACTGAGAACAGGAACACTCAGCTGCTTACTGTCTCACCATTAAAGATGGGAAATTTTCCTTTCTTTGCTCTCTGTTACACTTGATTGAAAAACTGATTGCAAAACTGGAAAAATAACAGATTTTCCAGATCTGATTAAATGTTATGGATTTTTACGCTGAAAAATGTTTGGGCAAGTTTGCAAACTAAAAAAAGAGAAATTGAAACTTTTATTAGTTATATAACTATTTGGTGCTCTATTGAAGGGACCGTCAAGCTTTGACCACACTTTAATCCAGAAGGAGGAGGTGACTTGAGGAAGAGGCCCTGCCAAGTCTTGCCCTAAGGTGCTATCTGGAGTGGTGAACCGCTACATCAATCCTGAGTATCTACAGCCTGCAACTGAACCAAGCACCAAATGCTGTGACGATCAATCATCTTTGCTATAAAAATCGTGCATATTCATGAAAGTTTCTCAAACAGCGTAGATCTGTTTCCCCTATAATGGCCAACAAACGTACCTTTTGTATTCCCAGAGATCAATACATTCTCTCCTCAGGAAGCACTGGATACCCTACAGGAGTTTCCACTCAAGACCTGTAAATCTAACCCATGTCCTTCCTCACTGGTGAATGATGGTCATGAACAATTGGTGCCACTCATGACTGAAATAGCCTGTGCTTCATTCAGGAAGGAATCTTCCCTTCCTCCTTTAAACATAAAGTAGTCCAACCAACATTGAAGAATACATTGGTATGGATATGTTGTTCTAGCCAGCTGCCACATGGTATCAAACTTCTGTTCCTTAGCAAATTCATAGAGAAGCTAGCAAATTCATAGAGAAGTTAACCCCCAAAACAGACCCGCCCCCACAATAACTCACCTATTACCCCTTCCTGGGTTTACCAGAGGTTCCCTTCAGTTGTCGCATTTATCTGCTCCCCCTGAGGAATTGCCAGGGCTTTGCATGAAACACTTTTAGGAAAAACTTCACAGTACAACTTAGACCTGCCATCCTTGGGAGGACCTCGGATATAGCCCTCCGACATAATTGATTGACATCCAGGCAGTAGTCTTCCAAAACGAAGTATTTTCTTTAGTTAGTGTAACTAATCTTCCCTGATACAATTAATTTTAACATAGATCAAAACATAAACAGAAATCCTTTAGCACAATTCTTGAGTCCAGGTTAAAAGTACCCAAACCATAAATATATAGTTTGAGCAATACTAAGTGGCTGCATTCGGTATGCAGTGATCAGTCACTTGCAGTCATTGACAGCAATCTTAAATCTTAAACTTTATACATATGAAGCAATGTAACATTCACAACCCAAACACACATCTTTATTAACCCAAACATACGTACACATACTCATTAATACAGACACATACTCCTATTTCTATCTATATTTTGCACTATAGCTAGCATGCTTACTCTCCACAGTCTTTTCTCCCTCTTTTCTCCTTTATGCTTTGTCCCAGCAGCATCACTGCTGCTATTGCTGTGACCTTGGAGTTGTTTCTTATGATTCTGTCTTCTGACTACATCTTCTTCTCCTGCTTCTAATTTTCTTGACTGACTGACCTTTACCTGCTGATTGCCTGGCTTTTATTCAGTTTTACCATCCACTGGACCCCTTCAGATTGGCATGTTCCTAATCCTGACATTAGCATACTCTATCCTCCAATTACTCTCTCTGATTGGTCCATACATATAGACCAATCAAAACTACTAAATCTGCCAATCAAAGCTGTTACACAATGAGTTTTAGTATTGTGGTCTGTTTACTATTATGGTCTGGTGACCCTCACCTAGTGTTGGACTGAGCATGCCTGAATGACCCTTCCCTGACTGTTGGGGTGACCTTTATTTTGCCCCAGTCTATTTGTCTGCTTGCCAACATACTAGCCATAGGCTAACCTGAAACTGCTAGCTCACTCTCCTTGGCTGTGTGCCAACATTTTACACATACCAAATGACCAAAACTATTAAACTAAAAACCATTACCTCATCTGTTTTAATATGTATCCAGTTGTTAATTTATGCATCTTAATGTTAAGGTCTGCTGTTGTAACCCCATTTTTACCAATTTAGTTCATTTTATTTTAGTTCTTCCCCTATTTTCAGTTAATGGTGGCAAAACAACATTTTCAGTGCTGTGCTTAGGAAATAGAATAGAGCATCTCCGAATTTCTCATATAAGCTCATGTAATTGAAGTTAATATCATAGATTCAACACAATTAGGATACAGGCGAGGACATGATGGAAACGGCTTTAGTGGGATTGATGGATACTTGCTGACATGCTAAGGACACCACCACATAGCTCAGAATATAGTAGGGTTTCAAGGTTCCCTCTGATGAGTATCAAATAGCTGTATACCCCACAACACACTCATTTTTTCTTTCTTAGTTTGCAAAATTGATCAAAAATGTTCAGAGAAAAACTCCTGAATTATGCTGGATAGGTGGACAAATCCATTCTCATCCTCCTGGACCTCTCTGCAGTATTCAACATTGTTGCACTTGATATACTGCTGTCCTGTCTGAAAAGGTGGAAGGTGTCGAGAGAAATGTGCTAAAATGCTTTATGTCCTTCCTCCATCAGGATCAATTCTCTCTCTGGTTCTATTCAACATCAACATGCAGCCACTAAATAAAATGGTAAGATAACATGGACTCAGCTGCCAGAAATATCTATCTATTTCTCTATTTCATGATTTTATACTACTGCTTATCACCATAGTATCTTGGCATCTTCCATGTAAAATCAATAGCAATAGCGAAGTCACAAATAGGTTTCATAGAGTCTCTGACACTTCCCCCTTTTAGAAATAAAATCTCTGCTGGGTACAGTTTTTGGTTTTGATTTTTAAAATACTATTAATTGTCTCTCTTTCTGGGTTATTTGGTAGGGGCTTATTGAATTGAAGGGGATGTCAACATTGAGAGTCTCATTCTTATGGTGGAAAGGCTTTTTCAAAGAGGAAGGTTTTACAGTGTTTCCTAAAGATGATTCAACTCTGCATTTACATAATCTCTTCGAAGTTACTTCTATAGCTGGATTCCCTTGACCAAGAATGCTTTATTCCCAGCACTCATACACTTTATCTTGGGTTTTGAGATCCGCGTTGTCCCATACGAGAACAGATGGTGCTTGATAGATCAAAATTCAGTCTTGAACATATATGAGGCTTGATCTCATTGCTTTGAAAATGAGGATCAAAGCCTTTCACTGGCATCAGAAACTGACTGACAGCCAGTGGGTGGACTTGAGAATGAGCCTATTGTGCTCATGCTGGCCTACGCCATAGAGAAGGTGGGCGACCACATTCTGAACCAGCTGGAACTTGTGCATTGTCTTCACATATACTTCAGACACAGTGATGTATAGTAGTCATCCAGGAAAAGAAAATGTACGGATAACAGATCTTGGTCCAGGAGGAAGGGACAAAGTTTCCTAGCAAGCTGGATTTGAAAGAAGATATTTTTTAGATATTGATCCTACCTGGTCCTCAAAGCTTAGTAAAGAGTCCAAGAGGACCCTGAAGCTTCACACCAATCTGACAAATGGGGACAGTATGCTTTCAATGGAAAATGGAGCTAACATTGCAGCTACTACTTCAAAATGTTTCCCTTTTCCAACCACCAGACCTTCTGTCTTGCCTTCAGCAAGCTGCTCTTCATCCTAGAGCTGATTTCCTGTAGGTGTTCTGACATTTTAGTAAGCGACAGTGATTGCATCAGTTGAGAGTGAGATATACAGTTGACTGTTGTGTCAATATGCAGATGTCACACAGTTCTACCTAGCCTTCATTACATAAAACCGTATCACCACCATCAGATAATCCAGTGCTTGGAAAAGATCAGATTATAGATGAAAAATGGGTGTTTGATGCTTAATCCAAGCAATATAGAGGTTATGTTGATGAACAGAGGAAATCACTTTGAAGAATTTGAAGAAAAAGCAGCCACAGTGTAGTCTCTAGGTTGAAGGTACACACCCACAGGTGGTTAATTCTGTCTGTAGTTTAGAAGTGCTCTTGGGTTCTTTGCTGACACTAAGCTCTTACACAGCAGCATCTATGAGTAATACTTTCTACCATCTCTGGTTTGCTTGCAAACTCTCTCCCATCCTGGTGGCCAATGACATGGTTATACACACCTTTGTCATCTCCCAGCTGGACTACAACAATACAATACATGAATCCAAGCCTTTAGGAAACTCTAACTCATACAGAATGTTGCAGTGCTGCTTCTCAGCAGTGCAGGCTATCCCAAGCCTATCAGACCTGTCCTCTCCTCTCTGCAATATCTATAGGATATTGAGTCAAATTCAAGGTCTCAATCCTATTCTTAATGGTGCTCAATGTCCTGGACCAAGTATATCTAAAAGATCAACTAAAGCTTTGAGATGAAGTCAGTGGTCAACAATTCTGGTCCTTTGGCACAATAGAACCTTCTACCAGCAGGATAAAGCTCATCTGTGCAGAAGACAGAGGCATCTAGGGGCTGGCCCAAGTCAGTGGAATTCCCACAAGAATGGAAAATTATCACAGACCTCACCACCTTCCACTCCAAGTGCAAACTGCAATTCTTCAGTTTTGCTTTCTCTATTATAAACATGCAGCAAATAAAACAAGACATAACAAAATAAAACAAAAAATCTCTACAAAAACCAAACACTCCACTACACAGACGATTCTCTCCCTAAGGAGAGGGTGAAAGAAATATATGATGGATGTTAGCTGTATTGCTTAATTCACTGCTGGAAAGTGCTCATATACTATCGTGATGAGGATGGCATAAGAACCTCGGTAGAACAGAATAGAATAGAATAGAATAGAATAGAAAGCTGAGCCCCTGGGTGAATTTTTCTGTCTTAATGGTCTACCCTTGGCCCTGTGATCAAGGACAATTTCTACTTTTATTCAAGTGGCTTTCCACAATTCTCTTTCAGCATGGGTGTTGCCTTCCATTCCACAGGCTGAATTCTTCTTTCAGATCTACACAGTATATTCCAGTTCCAGTACTCTAAGCACCCTAACATAAATGTGCAACATGTCGGGTTCTACACATGTATGTTAGAAAGAGCACATAGGAGGGTTGTAGAATAGAGTTGGGTAAACACAAGAAGAGAATTTTGCCCCATATCTGTTTTGTTTTTTTATCAACATGCTCTCCTCCTTACTGCTCTAAAGGTTAATATGCCTTGCTGCCAAAAATCTGATAAACTTCAAAAGTAAACAACAAAAGGACTAGTTCTAGTGATAACTACTGAATTGCAATATGAATAGGACACTGACACCAAATCAACTTGACATTAATAAATTGTCAACACATTTTTTTTGCTCATCTGCCTTTTAACTTGAATGATTAGAAATATTATTTATTGATTCACAATCTAATGGAGCCTGTTTCTCTTCTCACTACCACTGTTTTTACACTTATTTCAACAGAGTTACTCTTGATTCTAAACTGTATAATTCAGAGAGAATCAGGCCCACTATTTTTGCTCTTACAAATCCCCATGGTTCAAACAGGAGAATACAGAGAAAAGGTCTGGCTAGGGGGCATAGACAGAGCAAGACATTTTAAAATGTGTTTATTAAATGTCAAAGTGAGCCTAAGTGTTGGAATCCTACAGTTTAGGCTGGGGTGCGTGAGGCAAAAAGTTGAGTTCTTGTTTGGTTTTTTTTTAAACCTATCACTTTAAAATATGCTGGTTCCCACTTTGATATACTGTGCATATAAAAAGGCTGGATATATTTTAGATTAACAGCATGTATCTTTAATTATACTCTCTTTAGTTAATAGCTTTGAGAATTGTATTTTATTAAAGAGCTTTTGCTCACCAGGAAGGTTTTTTTCTAAGCTCCTACAGCTCTGCTTCATAGCAGATACCAATGTCACACCAATCCCTACGGGATTCTTGGATGCATCTATACTACATTCCCTCCCACAGAGATTTGCAATATTTTAGTTTAGTGCTTATATTCAAGTTTTCTTCTCAGTGTAAAATGTTCAGGTCTTTACTACTCTACATTACTGTACATCAGTTGATGGCCAGCTGGGCTATTTTTCAGATGAAATAGATTTAGCTCCAATGTAAAATACTGAATCCAAAAAGTCATAATCCCCAGTAAAGTTGAGCTTCAAACAAACGTTTTCATATAACTAATTATTGTTAATATTAGGATGTTCTTGTTCTAGTGTGCTACAGTTCTCAGTTATCAAGTGGCAATAAATTTAAAAGCCATCAAAACTCATGAAAGATGATCCTTGATGTTGCACATCAGACTGCAACAAAGATAGCTAGAATAATTTATCTTTATTTCCATAACAGTGCTGGGCTTGTCTGAGGTCAGAAATCGCATAGAACATGGTCATTGAGAGCATCTGTTCTCATCAGTGGACCCTGTTCCAATCACAGTCAGAGACCTTCTTTCAGGTTTTCAAACTTTTACTTTTCAGAATTCAATATTCTTTTTTCCCCCCCATTTTGGGCTTCATTTAAAAAGTATTCTGATGAAGTCATTCAGCTCAGCAGACAAAAAATCAAACTGATACCCAAAGCCCTTTTCATCATTTCACATCATTATACAAGTAAAAGTGGTTGAACAACAAAAGAAGGCATGCTTTTTCCCACCATTATTGGCCCAGCCTGATGAAAATACGTAGAGCTTTCTGAAGCATACAAGTCCCAGGAGACCACATAACTCACAGCACAGCCCCTAACTCCCAGGAGACAAGCTCTCTGTGTGGAAATGCCAGGGTTGCTAAAGGAAAAGGGAACAACAGAAAGTGTTCCAGATGTGCAGGAAGAAAGAAAATATACAAGGGATGTGGTCTGATTAGGCCACAACTGTATGAACTTAATTCATAAGGGAACCATCTGACAATAATCTGTACAATTCATTTATCCTTCTTTCCATAATCTGTTCAGCCTGATAGACAACTGCCTTCAGCCCCTTCTGTTGCATGGAAGCCAATGTGTTTCTACACAATTCTTGGCTCCTCCTTCTTCCAAACAGGGGCGGCTCTAGGATTTCCGCCGCCCCAAGCAGGGCGGCACGCCGCGGGGGGGCGCTCTGCCGGTCGCCGGTGGACCTCTCACAGACGTGCCTGCGGAGGGTCCACTGGTCCCGCGGCTCCGGTGGACCTCCCGCAGGCATGCCTGTGGATGCTCCACCGGAGCCGCGAGACCAGCGGCCCCTCCGCAGGCATATCTGCGGGAAGTCCACCGGAGCCGCGGAACCAGCGGACCTTCCGCAGGTGTGCCGCCCCAAGCGCGCGCTTGGCGCGCTGGGGTCTGGAGCCGGCCCTGCTTCCAAACGATGAGAAGGTGCCTCTTCTGATGAGCAAAACAGGGTGGGGAAGGGGAAACTTCTCTAAAAGGAGCAACAGAAGTTGATGAAAACCTTATGCAATAAAATGCCTGTAAATATATACTGTCCCTTTCAGACCAAAGGGTAAAGTCTCCAGAGGCTTCACTGCAAATGTGAATATGGAAAGCAAAGGAAACAACTGCTGAGACAGTGGAAGTAGTTGCAAGGAAGTAGATGGTGGACTGAAGCTGCTAATTCTAGCTAGGATTTGAAAGTAGGTCCCTGAAGAAGGAGCAAGGACAGGCACCCCTGCCTCTCACTCAGCCAGAGGGAATCCTGGGAAAGAGGGCAGGATATAAACTGCCTTCAGTAGAGGAAATACTGTGGAGGGAGTTGGAGGGTTTTGGGTAGGTTTTCCAAAACAATGGAAAACTTTGGCATAAGCTGTGAGAGTCACTACCAGTTTGGGGAAGAAGGTGCATTCTTAGCAGGTACTTTTGGGAGGTCAAAACCTTGAAGAAGAGGGGTTTCTTTATTTTTCAGAATTCCATGGTCAAAGCCTTTTTGTACATGTTGGCCTGCTATGGTACATGCTGAAGAAGCTCTTTATTACTCCAGCCAGTAAATAGTTACTTAATGTCCAGAAGTGTCAGAGTTTCTATTCCTGAGCCTTTTAACTTGGCTTTGCATAACTGAATAGTCCTAGCCCTCTAAATAACTAGTATTTTTTTAAAGGGCCACTACAATCTTTGCCCCTATCTTGATGCAGTGAGGTCCACTGATTAATTTTGACCTGGGTAAAAGTATTTTGTTTGGTTAAATATGTTGTCTTTTAACTTCTACTTCCCCTTATCCTCATGTCATGTCTCAATGTTTCTCTTGCATCATGTTGTGTGGGTGTCTTTGGATCTGTCGCCCATCTCTCTTCCTGCTAGAGTTTCCAGCCTAATAGGTGGTATAACCTCCACAGATGGCTCAACTATAGAGACCAGGAGAAGCAAGTGTAAACTGCGGTCTGCATCTTGACCTGTGGATCTGTAAACCGAGTCCAAAATGTAGATCTCTTTTATACACACAGGACATAATTCTGCTGTAGGAACTCATTTCCTTAAAACAGTCACAGTGTAGAGGAGAGATTTAGTTTTATACTTAAAATGATGAAGGGATACCATAAAAATTGCCAACACAGTGGCTATAAGATTTCCTATTACCACTAGCAGATGTTAGGTAAGGGCTTCCACAACCATCCTCATTAACTGCACACTATAAAGAGGGGGGAAATTCAGAGGTCAGCCATTTAGAAACTATTGTTTCTAAAACACTGTACAACAATATAATGAAACACTTATTCCTAAATAAGAATGAATGAGCTGCAGAACCAAGATATTCAATATGCCTGTATAACTGGATCTTTTCTTATTAATTTGAGATACAGTTCTGGCCACTAAATCAGCAATTGCTTGTGGTTCAGTGAAGTGCTGAAGAAAAGAGTTGTCAGGCTACTGGAACAGACAGTTCCTTTTAATAGGACAACCTACATACTGTGGGGAAGGGGGGCCTAGATTTTAAGGTTCTGAATGTAGCTTACAGTGGCAGTTTCAAGCTGCAGTAGTTATATCCTTCTTTCCTACTTGCTTTCATCAGAGGGAGGAAAAGGTGCTATATGTTGGTTGTTATAAGCTAGTTAAAGTTTGGGGTCTGGGGATGTTTCACGTAGAAGTAGAAAACATTGGCATTTGGTATCTCCTTTGATACAATCTGGTTTCTTTATAAGGAACATACATTCTCCAAATGTAGAAACATGATCAAAAGAAGCAGTTGTGACATTCTGTACCTTGGGGGAGCACCCTGTAACCCCCCATATTCCTCATCTGTATATAATTGTGATATTACCTTACAAGGCATGCTTTATATATTCTCTGTCCATATATGTATATCATTAATGCACATGAAGTTATGAGAATTGCGTTGTATGGTTGTCACTAAAACATGCTGTAAATTGGGGAATCAGCCAGATATTAGCTCCCCAGATACAGCCACAAGGAAAGTAACCAATGCCCAGGTGGGGTGGGAAACAACCCATCAACAGCCATTGTCCAGCAAGGGAGCTGCAATGCAATGACTCACCTACATGAGGCCACACCAGGGAGATTGCTTAGCTTTGCCTGGAGACTCAGCAATGCCCCCCAGATATGCCTAGACTTCTGTTCTGCAACCTCATGGACTGAGGGTATAAAACTGAACACAAAGGGGCCAGGCTTGGCCTTTTCTTCTGACCCCACCTACTCTGCAAGCAATTAAAACACTGAGAAGACAAGACTCCAGCAGAGGAGATTGGCCCACGTTTAAGGAACAAACCTATACATTAAGGACTGCAATATCCAGTGGGGTGAGAAAAACTGCTTGATCTAGATGTTGTCCAGTCTAATAGGGTTGAGAGTTTAGACTGCATGATTATATTTTATTTCTTTTGGTAACTAACTCTGACTTTTTGCCTATCACTTAAAATCTATCTTTTATAGTCAATACATTTGTTTAAATGGTTTATCTTTACCACTGAGTTTGTATGAAGTGTGTGGCAGATCTGCTCAGGTTTGACAAAGGCTGGTGTATAGCCACTTTCCATTGTTGAAGTGGTGAACCAATTAATGGTGCTGGGAGGAATTTGGCTCTGGTGCCTTACTCTGAGTGATTCATGAATGGCTCCAGGAGCATTTATACAATATAGCTGGGCATGAGGCACCATATGCTTTTGCACTGAGTGATAACAGCACCTGAAGGGGTTTGCTGCTGGTCACTAGCAAGGCACTGAGAGAGACAGCCCAGGCTGGAGAGAGTTAAGGGACACAGATCCCACAGTCCCAGGCTGGGGATCCTGTCACAGCAGTTTCTTAGCTTACTACCCCAAGCCTCTCTACCCAACACATACAAAAGCTCACTCTCTAGCTTTTTCCAGAGTCACACTGAACTCACCAGCTTTTGCTTGGCTTTCTTGCTTTTTGCCTCTGCATCTCCTTGTCTGGTTTCAGTTTCTGTCTGTTCTGCTAGCCTACCCACCTACAATACTCAGCCACACCCCTTCATCCACTGAGTCCAAAGTCCTGGGTGAGTTCACTGCCCTTTTGTATCATAGGGCAGGGGAGGGAGCACTTTGTGAATAATTTATCCTCACAATTATGTTAATTAAAGGGTGTGTTCACACCCAATCTGAAAGGGCTTTGTGATTCATGCAGCCAGGAGTACCTCTCAGCATAACAGTACTATAATAGTTGCTTTGGTCCTGTCTCAGCATGGGGTAGAACTAGACAACCTCTTGTGGTCCCTTCCAAGCTCCTCATATCTATGAATCTATTATTATAGTTAAGACTGAAAAAAGAGTCTCCTATCCTATATTCCCCGCCCCCCCGGTATACAAAATCTTTCAGCCACACTTCAGTTTAAATTGAGGGAAAGTACTTTTTCACTTTTGTTAATCTTCTTACTTTTGATTCAAGAATGACTGAATTTAAAAAATTGGCTGGTAAATAGTTAAATGTAAGAAATATGGGCCTGATCCAACCCCTATTAATGTCAGTAGAGAGACTTCAGCTGACTTAACTGAGCATTTGATCAGGCCCCATGTCTCTACCAAGTCTGAAATTTAATTGAACAATAAAGTTATAAGCAACTGAAAAAGATTGCTGAGCATGCTCAGTAGACATTCCTGATTATTATTTTAAGCAGAGGTGAATGAAGCTCTCTGATACCAGTTTGGTTTAGCCAGGTGTCAGCAAACACAGGAAATGCAGCTGTTGGGGTGACTCCGCATGTAGGAGAGTGTAACTTTCAAATCTCATAATATTTTAACAACATAGTGTTTTAATATCACAAACAGGAGAAAATTGAGAAAGGGGAAAAAAATTCAGTCCTCATTTTGGATCTTGACAGGTTTGGATCTTGACAGGTTTCATTGTATGCAGCAAGTTCTGAGCTTTCACTAAAAGATGTTCTAGCCTGATTCTTTACTGTCTTGCAACTTAAGTATTCACACCTGTGTAAAATGTTACCACTGGTGAATTCTCTTTATATAGGTGTAAGTAATTACCCACTCAGTGCAAGAACTGGGTTTAGTCTTTGTTAGTTACTTGATGTGGAATGACAATGTCTGACACTCAGTAGCATCTATTTATAATCTTTGGAATGCTGCATTTGGTCAATTCTGTAATTCCAGGGAATGTTCTAAGCATCAATGAGCACAACTGTATTGATTTTTGGTGCAAATTGAAACACCAGAAAAGCCTCATTTACAGAAGAGTCAGAGCCATAGACCGCCTGAGACTGTAGACAGAGGAATCTCTGCTGCTGATATGCAAACATATCTTAGGCAGTAGCTAAACTTGCTCTGTGAAGATAGTGAGGGTAGGGAGAAACAGCAGGGACTGGAAGGATAGAGCCGTAGTGCTGGGGGAAGCAAGAAGTTGGGGGAAGGGAGAAAGATGATGGAGGAAGCAGGAATGTGCATGGGATTGGAAATGATGGTGATAAGGTAAACAGGAACCCAGAGGGGAAAACTGGGTGCATGGGTATAGTTGCAGGGACATGGAATGGAGAGAGGAAGGGGAAAATGGGCCCCAGGACGAAGGAATTGAGATGCAGAGGAGGGAATGGGAGGCATATAGATCCTGGCATGGGGGAAGGGGCTAATAGAAGGCACACAGACATGGTGAAAGTGCAAATGGTGATGCAAACAGAGCCCCTGCTATGCTGGAGTGAATGGGGGACAAGGGTATGGGGATGTACCCAGAACCTGTGGCATGAGGTACAAGATGGGGAGGTTGCAGAGAGTCCCTGAAAGAGAGGGGGTAGGAGGGTGACTCATAGGGACTTGTGGAGGAAATGGAGGAATTCAAGGAGTCTCTGGTGTGACCCAGGATGCTTGGGGTAGTCCTCACTGAAAATGCCAAGGTGAGGGCAGGCTGCAGAAAGGAAAGCAGATTCTCCCAAAAACTGGTGGTTAATACTCAAGTTAGACTCACCAAGCCAGTGGTGGGCAACCTTTGGGCCATGTGCCACAAAACAGTTTGTTTACATTGACTGGCCACACGCATGGCCGCCTGCAGCTCCCAGTGGCCAAGGTTTGCCATTCCCAGCCAATGGGAGTTGCAGGAAGCGGCGGCCAGAATGTCCCTGCAGCCTGCGCCACTTCCCACAGCTCCCATTGGCTGGGAATGGTGAACCATGGCCACTGTGAGCTGTAGGCTACCGTGCCTGTGGATGGTCGATGTAAACAAACTGTCTTGTGGCCACCAGCAAATTACCACTGCACCAACCAGTCACAAACTGTGCTCCTGATCCCCCACTCTGGTTATCAAGACGCTAAAAAAGAAATCACACAGCCTCCTTTATTGCATTCCAGTTCTCTAGCTCCCAATCAGCACATAGGTCCAGTACAGTGAGAAGTTATTTAAAAACTTTGCTCACTATACTAATGTTCTTCTGACCCCAAAGGCCAGCCACATTACCAACTCAATATTAGTTTGGATCTTACCCAAAATACCATTCTGCCAGCCAATCCTTTAGTATCTTAAACTCATGTCTTATTACAAAAGAAAAGAAAGAGCAAGAAGAGAGTTGCTAAATGGTACAGCAATCAGATACATACATAAGACTTCAAAGTCCATATATCAGGTTCTTAGCAGTATTGGTGAGTTAGCTGGCTTGAAAGTCCCTCTGGAAAACATCCACACTTTGCATGGATCATTCAGTCCTTTGTTCAATGTTTCAGTATGTAGAGAAGTTGCTGCAGAGGTAGGTAGCAGGATTGAAGACAAAATGGAGATGATGCAGCTACCTTTTTATGTCAAGTATCAGAGGGGTAGCCGTGTTAGTCTGGTTCTGTAGAAGAACCAGACTTGCATCCGAAGAAGTGGGTATTCACCCACGAAAGCTCATGCTGCAAAAACATCTGTTAGTCTATAAGGTGCCACAGGATTCTTTGCTGCTTCTACCTTTTTATATCCTTTGCCATGTGGCTTGTACTTCCTTTGTCCCAAACACAAGCTTCACAGCACACGGCATGGAACAGTCTTAGAGTTCTATCCATAGGAATGCCCCTACATGTCTTGCTGACTCATAAGGTGTAGCCCCTGAGTTTTTTCAATGGGTTCCTTGTACAGCTGATGTCCCTTGATGGCCATCAAGAAAGCTTAATGCAGATGCCACTCTGTCTGGGGGTGTCACCCAGAAACACAGTACAAGTTTTGAAATACAGATATATCAGATATATCTGTAACTCAAAATACAAAATCATACAAACTTATAAACAAGATTAACGTACTTGGCAAATCATAGCATTTTCACTGACACCTTACACAGTATATCTGGCAAGATTAATTGCAATTTTATAATTGATATTAATAATAATATAAAGTGTCTCACGATTCCACACAGTGTTACACCTGGTGGGTGCAATGCACTTAGACTACAGAAGCTAAGAAGTATGCTATCCCCTGGGTAATTTAGTTTATTTTTAGGGTTGGTCAGCTGCTACTCTAATACTAATAGCTAATTATACTATGGCTTTAAAATCCTTCACCTCAATGGATTCAGGGGAGCAACTTTTTCCTAGCAAATTAAAATCCCTAGGGGACATCTCAGCTGATGATTTTCATAAAGGTTAATCAAAGTTTGGAACTCAAACAAATCCTTCTTCTTGGTCTCTGCTGAAGGTCCCAGAAAGGGTGTTAAATACCACTATTTGTAGGATTTTTTTTTTTGTGATACGGGCACTTATTCCAGTTGCTGTTGAACAAGACCACCTGTTCACTTCATATGGTGAAGCATCTGGTAGGGTTATCTTTATCAAGCTGAGCCATTCTTTAACTGGTGGACTGAAGATGAAAGCCTCTGTCACTTCTATTCCCTGAAGCATCCCAGTGATAGTCTGGAGTAGGCCCATGGGAATCCTTTGTTTAAAATTCTTGACTCATGCCTCTGAAGTTCATCCTGTCTGGATGCTGCTAACACATCCAACAAGTCTTAGAAATACTTATTGAAGAGCAAGTTGTTTGGTTCTTGGTGCAGTCTGAAGACAGGCACTTTCAATACTGTTCCCAAGGGAGGAAGTCTTAATGAGGTCCTGATCCAATATCTACCACTTCAATCATTGTAGTATTGTGTGCGTGTGTGTGTATGGGCATACATACACACATACCATTATATATATGAATGTGTATAAATATACAAACTATACTTTTTACGAGGAAGCTATGAACAGATTTAGCGTACACATTTAAATGTTTGTTTGCAAAGTAATTATTCTGCTTTTCTTGACTGAGTGTTCTGGTTAAACAGGAAAAACAAATTAATAGGTTCTGCAGTCCCTCACTCCCCTTCATAAACACATGCACCTGGTACACAGCCATTATCACAGATGGAGAGATTATTTTTGGGGAGCCCCTAACACTCTGTTTGGCAGCTTGTATAGGAAAAGAGAATAGAATTCCAAACCTACTTCATTTAACTACTTGACACTAGCTGAAATTTACCTCATTGAGCAGAATTTATGTTGTTGCAATTAAACAAGCCATTACCCATCATTAAACCAATTGGATTAAACCAATTTTTTGGGTAGACACCAATTAAAGCTGCACTCATGATTGTAGGAATCCATATTAAGATTACATATGTGTAGAGTATGAGTACAATATTAACTTTTTTTTTTTCAAAAACTTTTAAAAAATTATATACATTCAGCATAATTGAGCTTCGGCAGTCTCTGGGATAGAAGAAATAGCCAGCTGAAGGCCAGGATATTACCCCCAATGGGAGAAGAAAATTCTATGCAGTGATGCTGGGGCTAACCCCGACTCTTAGAATGTTCACATGGAGTAAGAAGATTCTTAGGGTGATCTCTTGGCTCCACTGAAGTCAACAGGACCTTTGCGGAGACTTTCAACCCTACTAGGTATTTAAATATTTAAAACTGGGTATTTAGACCATCTCATGCAGAAGAATCAAAAAAGCTTCACTGCTACTCTGTTTTCTCTTTTTAAAGCAACTTTCTATCTCTGCTAAAAATGTTTCTGACAAACCCTCACTCTTCCTGACACACTCCCCCACTGCATTTCAGCTTATATATTTTGAGAATTTCACACCACTTGCTACAGACTCTGTGGAATGCAATTGAGGCAGGATACAGGGTTGGCTATTTGCTTTTTCCTCTAAAATGCTGTTCTCTGAGTCTTGAATGTGCAGAGGGCTCTTAATTACAGATTTGCCTTGCCTTATATTTCCAAAGCACAGCATAGACACTAAGTGGCTGATTGTTTCCCTTTGTTCTGCCCCCCCTTAAGCCCTGCAGTAAGAATACCCGCCTGGCTGCAAGCCCCCTCTTCTCCCCCGCCTCCGCAAGCATGATTCAAAAAAGGGACTTGAATGTAGGGTTCTCACCTGGGAGATGAGTGATCCAACTACTGGGATTTAGTGTATTCTGGGGTGGTTCTTTCTAAATCTTTTCTACTGATTCTTCTCTATTTTGTATACACTGCTTAAATAGTCTTTGGGCCACAGAGAGTGAAACTATGATTCTATAGCCTCACTGAGTGCACTCACTCAGAATGGGGACTTCAGCCCAGGACTCCCACATCCCAGGTGACTAGTCCAGCCGTGAGAAAGAGAGAAAGCAGTAGCACCTAAATCTCCCTGGGAATTTATCTCAAAGAATTTTTTTTGTCTGAAACTATTCAGTAAATTTGTGTTGAATTTGAGAATAGTTTTGGTTGACTACAAACTGTATTTTTCAATGAATAACTCCTCATCCGAAAACTGTTGCCTGGTCTATTCAGATGGGGCAAGGCCTGGGACTTGTTTTTAACCAATAACTTCCCTGTCATGGGACACCTCACCTGATGTGAGCCCAGTGTAGCCATCTACTGTACCACACTCCCTCTTATCCTCTGCATCCTGTCAAAGGGGGTCGGGCATGCCTACTCTTTGCCAACTCTCAAATGATGTATGGTGCTTTGTGGGCCATAATGAGCTACTGTAAGTTAGAGCAGCCTTTAGGCAACTGGCTCTCTTAATTCCCCCACACTAGTTCAAGTGGACTTTGGAACTGGAGAAAATCTGGGCATACTTAACTAATTCTTACAGTTCCCACGTGAAGTGGTCAGCTAAATCAGTATTATCCCTACTTTACAGATGTTAACTATGACATGGAGAGCTTAAGCAGTAAACCAGTGTCTGAAACAGAACTAGAATGTAGGCTTTCAGATTTAGTGAAAGTCCAATTCCTTGACTGCAGGACCTCCAAGGCTAATCACTTAACCTTTCTCTTCCATCTGTCAGGTGGAGATAGAACTGCATGCTATTCTCCCCACCCCAACACACACACACTTTCCAGGTTGGTTAAGAATTATTTTTTAGTCTCATTACAAAGCTAACAAGGCCTCTCTCTCTCTATGTTCTGATCTTGTAAGTTACCCCATGCAGGCATGCACCTGTGCCTGCAGAGTCCTGATGAAGTCATATAGGCTTCATGTTGGGACATAGATCTACAAGCATGGAGTAACTTGCAGAATTAGGGCCCTAGACATTACTTCTGAGTAATCTGGCAACTGATCAGCAGTGCTTTCATTAATACAGAATCAGGTTTCCCTGCACTCCTTGTCCCGGATCACTGCACATTTAATCATATGGTAAAATGCAGTACTTCGCACCTGCACTATACAAGAGCAAACCCTGTTAGTTTGCTGTTACACTGCAAGATGAAATGCTGTGAAGTTGGACATTCTTGTGCCCAGTTTGTCTTTCACAATTAAATACCTTTTTAAAAAATTTACAAAGCTTTTAACAGGTTTTCATGATTTTTTGTTACGCCAAATTTCGTAATACTTTTCAGTTTAGCAAAGGGAAGCCACTTTATTCTTTAACTCTCTGCAGCTAGCATGGCAAAATAAGGGAGCTTTCATGGAAATAACTTCTTTGCTGGTTGTTTGGGGAACTTCTAACATGCAAGTAAATTCTGTTTCCAAGTAACTAAGTTGTGTAGCATGAGGAGCTGCAGGAGCAGGAAGTGTGGAAAGGGCAAGAATCCTTACCAGCAAACTGTGTGGTATCAGTGGATCCACTCTGCAGAAGTTTTGCTGTCTTGGTATTAAGAATGGCAATGAGTTGTGGGTTTCTCCACCTATACATCTTTCTCCACCAGCTTTCCCTTGAATACTCCTCTTCCCCGGCCCCTCTTGCCCTCTTACTGTCCATGTATGTCAGGAGTGCTCATAGAACTGTGCTTGGTTGTTCTGGTAGTGTAGGCTCCCTGAATAGGTTTGTCAAATCCTCCCAAATCCTCATGAAGCTGAAGAGCCATGCCAATTCCATCACATCTATGGTGAATCCTCATGCCTATGCAGAGAGGCAGAATTTGCTCTTAGGCTAGGAGCCTTTCTTGAACAGATCTGGGAACATTTTTAAGGCAATTTCTTTTCTCCAAATAAATGAACATTTGAGTCAACTGAAACACTTTGTGAATTCATGTCAAATTGCCCAATTTTTCTGTCAATCCCTTCCAAAAATTCCAAAAGTAAACATGTTTTGCTTCAGCTTTTCAATTTCAAAAGACTCTTCATTTGGAATTTTTCTTTAATGTTATTAAAATGCAAAAAGGTTTTAAAAAACCTGTCGAACTAAATGAACCGTTTCTTTCATCTGATCCAAAATTATTTTTATTCTTTCACTTTTGTCAGTTTGCCACAAAAAAAATGTAAGTCTTTTTGGGTCAGTACAAATTTTTTTTTCTTTGGATTGTCTACTGAACCAAAAAGTTTCATAAACAACTAACTTTGAAAAAGGAAAAGTCCAGTTGTTTGAATCCCATTCCCATGTCACAAATGCTTATGAGATTGCAATCTTTGTAGAAAGACTTAAGAAGCTTGTGATTAAAAGGACAAATCAAAATAACTTAAGAAGTTGAGACCTTAATCTTCAAATGGCTATTAGTAGAGCTTGCCAAGACTCATCTGGAAAGAATAAAGCTGAAGAATTTAATTATCAAAAAAAGCCATCTTGGGTCTAATGTATCACTAATAGACAAGATAAGATTGAACAATTTTACCAACCAGACTGAATAAGAGGGAGTTTTGAATCAGCTGATGTAACATACAAGGACAACTGGGTTATATACAAAGCCCAGTTTTAAAGCATGGCCTCCTTAAAACAGGGTATTCAAATACCACATTTGGGTACTTATATTACAGTTTAAGGGCAGGATTTTAAAAAATATACAAGTGTCTAAAGTTGGCTCCCAAATACATAATTAGGCAACTAAATTAGTGATCAGAATTTCCAATGTGTTGAATGCCTAGAATTGCATCAGTGGGAGTTAATGAATGCTGAACATTTAGAAAAGTCAGGCCACTATTTAAGTACCCAAATGTCAACTTCAGAGCAGCTTTGGGGCAAGGTGTATAAATGTTCATTCTACAGGCTGAAACAAATATCCAAATGTGAGATATGTATACCCTGAAATGAAAGCCTCACATTAGAAAACTGGGTGCATACTAACTGGCTATTAAAAAAAATCACACTGAACAATGCTACTGTCAGGGTGGGTATGGTGAATAATCAATCTTAGATTAAAAGAAACCCATAGCTATGGGAGAGTTTTACTTTGTGTTCTCAATGGCCTGATTTAAAGCATATCTAAGAGTTCTCTAAATGTTAGCAATGCAATTATGCAGAGCCATTTATGAATGATTGCCCTTGTATCGCTGGAAAGTTATATTCACTTTTATAAGCAAGTTTAGCCACAGCATCAACAAGCAATCTGGGCACGCAATCTCAACCAAACTACTTTTCAATAGTGACCTCTATGATGATAATTACTATCAGTGATGTGACATGTACATTGTACATTGTAATGAGGGTGAAGATAAGTCTTCACAGAAGCATTAGCCTGGGTGATCAGCAAGTAGTTTAGCCTAGCCTGGGTTAGCCAAAGCCCTACAGTTACTGTGCCCTCACTTGTACTGCACTCCCAATATGTGTCGCTAGTACTTCTGGGAGCATAGCCCATAATTCTTTGTGGTACAGTAAGACGAGTCACTCTGATTCATTCCTAGTGAATTGTGGGAGAACTTGTCTGTCTTTTTTGGCATACTGGGAAGGCACTGGAGGACTATTAGCATTCAAGTAATTTAGCCTGAATCCTCACAGCAAAGTGAGTGGCTTCCAGCCCGAATGAAAGCAGCAGCCAGGTTTTAACGTACAATCTTAAATAGGCCAGCCCGCCTGTGTTGAAAGCACCACTAAATATGGGTGAAAAAGTTTTATGTGTGCACAAGAGGGAGATGGGACAACACCCAAGTAAGATCCTGAATTAATTCTGCAGTGAGGCCAGACCCTGAGACACACAGGAAGCCTGATAAGAGATTGAACTTAATTTACTGGCTGCAGTCAGCTGACAAGGATCAGAGTTAGGCTATGTCTACACTACAAAGTTAAATCAACTTAAGTTACGTTGCTGATCATCCACTGTTATAATTAAACCACTCTTGCATGGCCACACAATGCTCCTTGTGATGACAGAGCGCATCCACAGTTGGTGCTCTTGAATTGACAGAGAGAGCACGGCACTAGGGTTAGCTATCCTACTGTGCAACTCACCAGCATCTGCCTCTGGGTGCTCTGGAAAAGGATCGTAGTGCCTCATGGGGGTGGGCTGACCACCCCATGATAACAGTTTTCTCCATCTCATCATTTTATAGGCTTTCAGCTACATTTAGCACCACTTTTCAACAGCCCCCGTAAACTGAGTGCCCACCATTTCTGTCTGAAAGCATGGATCCTGCACTGCTCTCCACTCTTGTCACGAGCGTTATGACTAAGGCTACGTTTTAGTCACGGGTATTTTTAGTAAAATTCATGGACAGGTCATAGGCAGTAAACAAAAATTCACGGCCTGTGACCTGTCCATGACATTTACTATATATCCCTCATTAAAATGTGGGTGGGGGCCATGGGTGCTCTGGGGGGGACAGACCAGGGGTGCCGCAGGTGCTTGGGGAAGTGGCCCAGGACCCCACTGGTGCTGGAGGGGGAACGGAAGCGGCTCACAACCCAGGACCCCCACTGGTGCTGGAGGGGAGGGTTGGTGGGGCTGGCAGGGGCTTCTTACCTGGCTCCGTGTGTCCCTGCAGCTCATAGACAGCAGAGAGGCCAGGGGGCTCTGCACACTGCTCCCGCCACAAGCGCCGACTGCGCAGCTCCCATTGGCTGGGCACCACAGCCAATGGGAGCTGCAGGTGCAGGTAGGGTGACCAGATAGCAAGTGTAAAAAATTGGGATGGGGGTGGGAGATAATAGGTGCCTATATAAGAAAAAGCCCCCAAAATCAGGACTGTCCCTATAAAATCAGGACATCTGGTCACCCTAGGTGCAGGGCCTGCGGGCAGTGCGTGGAGCCCCCTGGTCTCTCCACTGCCTATGAGCTGCAGGGCCATGCCACTGGGAGCCAGGGAGCCCCCCACCCTGAGGTAAGCACCTCCCCACACCCCCAACCACCTGCCCCTAGCCCTGAGGCCCTCACCCCCCACCCACACAAACTGCTGCTGCTGGCCCAGGGGCTGCCCAGCTGCCTGAGCCAGCACCTGCCGCTGCAGACCACCCGTAACTTCCATGACCTCTGCCTTAGTTATGAACACAACACAGCTGATCCTACAGTATTTCATGAGCTGTGAATCTTATAATGACACCATGGGGCCTGCCCTGCTGCGTGCCATGGAAAGAAACAATTCAAGATTGCTGCTGGTATTCACAGACCAGCTGCTCACAGTGGACTGTCAGTACTGCGCTCAGAAAACAAGCACTGAGCGCTGGGATCACATTGTTATGCAGGCCTGGGATCATGACCAGTGACTGCATAACATTCATATGCTCAAAGCCACCTTCCTGGAACTGTGTGCAGCGCATTCTGCATATTCTATGCACTGCCCTGTGGCACAAGGACACCAGAATGAGAGCTGCCCTTATGGTGTAGAAGTGAGTGACGATTGCTGTATAGAAGCTGTCAACTCCAGACTGCTATCAATCAACTGCAAATCAGTTTGGAGTTGTGAAGTCCACCATGGGTGTTGCAGTGATGCAAGTGTTCAAGGCTATTAATTGCCTTCTGCTATCAAGGACTGTGACCCTGGGCAAAGTGCGAGAAATAGTGGATGGCTTTGCAGCAATGGGATTCCCCTAACTGCAGTGGGGCGATAGATGTCGTATCCCCATTTTGGCCCCAGACCATCTTGTGATGGAGTATATCAACAGAAAGGGCGAATTCCCTATGGATCACTGGGGTCATTTCACTGACATCAATGTGGGGTGGTCAGGAATGGTGCATGATGTATGCATCTTCAGGAACACTGGCCTGTATGGAAAGCTGCAAGCAGGGACTTTCTTTCCAGACCAGAAGATTCCAGTTGGGTATGTAGAAATGCCAATTGTGATCCTGGGAGGCCCAGCCTACCCATTGCTCCCATGGCACATGAAGCCTTACACTGGAAACCTTGACTGCAACAAGGAGCACCTCAACAACTGGCTCAAGAGGTGCAGCATGACTGTCGAATGTGCCTTTGGCAGATTAAAGGGTTACTGGCGCTGCCTTTTTGGCAGGCTAGACCTCAATGTGGAAAATATTCCCATGGTCACAGCAGCCTGCTGTGCTCTGTATAACATTTATGAAGCTTGTGGAGAAAAGTTTCTGCAGGGGTGGAGCATTGAGGTGGATTGGCTGACGGCTACTTTTGAGCAGCCAGGTACCAGGGCAGTTAGAGGGGCTCAACGGGGGGTTATTCGAATCAGGGAGGCTTTGAAAGAGCATTTTGACAATGAGCCCCAGTAATGTATCTTTCTGTAATGCATTGAGCCAAGTATTTCTTTTTTGCACTCTATTATGACCCTGGAAGTGATTGCTGTGTGTGCATTAATTTTACTCTGCAAACGCACTGATTGCCACTGTGTATGAATTTCAGCAGCAACCATCAAGTGCTGGAGACAAATAAAGATTCATTTTCTTTCTATATGTACCTTTTTTTAAAACAGCTATACAAATATTTCTATTTTCTACAAGGAACATGACAATGAAGAGAACATTTTGATAGGAGGCTCTCACAGCTGGTTGTATGTCATTGTGAAACATGCCCCTAGGGGTGCAGCACATAGGGTACTGCGAAGGCCTGGGAACATGTGAGGAATGTGTGTGTGGAGTCTGGGGAGGGCCTAGAGGGCAGTTCTGTATAGGGTGCAGGGGGAGGGGTGCATGGATGTGTTCTGCCTTCAGTGCAATCAGGGACCTCAGCATGTCTGGTTGGTCCTCCAGCAGCTGTATCATCTGCTTCTACCCGTTTCCTCTCCTGGCTCTCCATTCTCAGTTTTTCTTTGCTAGCCTTTCTCCACGCTCTCTGCTCACTATCAGCAGCATCAGACGATTGCAGCACCTCCGTGAATATGTCTTTCTTACTCCTCCTGGTTTGCCTCCTTATCAGATGGAGCTACTCAGCCAGTGTGCAGGGGGCGACTGTCAAAGGCCATCTTCAGAAGCTAAAGAAACAATAGACAGAGACACTATTGTGAGTGCACTTACAGCCGTGATTCACACAAGTTAGATACACCATTTTCTCACTTTTCCTTGGCAGGCACACAGCACAGCGAGAGATCTAATCAGGGTGATTTCTGCCTGTGGGAGAAGGGGCAAGATAGGGCAAGCGGGGGGGCGGGTTCAGAGGGGTATCACTACAAGTGCCTAGGGACATTATTCTGAATACTGACACCAATTTCCACCTCCTCTGCCTAGCTGCACAGGGGAATGAGAAGCAGATACAAAGAGTCCTAGTATTGGTTATTTTTATCCCTCTTTGTCCTGGAGGGGGTGGAGAAGCAGAGCTCTACTTCATGTCTCCTTGCAGTATCTAAGCACAATGAGTACTTGCAGGAGCTCTCCACTCCTGCATCAGCCAGAGCCAGAGTGCTGGGACTGGCAAGACCTCTCCAGAGTTAAAACCGTTTACCACTATTACAAATAAAGCTAGGTGAACATTTTCTTTCTATGTAAATATCTGACTGCGGAAATTCACTGTTCTGTGGGCTGTGTTCAATGTGGTAGTAATTCTGATGTAACAATTAGGAGGGGCTCATTGAAACAGATCTTTACAACTAGACATGGACCAAACTGGGACCAGGAATCCAAGCCTTGTTGCTGCAGTGAAGAATATCAATCATGTTACCGTGAGCTTAACTGGAAGAGAAGGGAACAACCTGCAATAAATAGCCCATTTGCTCAAATGGCTAAAAAACAAATTTTGTTTTCCTTCTAGGTAGGATCCTTCAGCTTTTATGGAGGCATTGCTTCCATAGAGATCAATGGGACAACTGCCTCTATGGGGGCCTCATGTGAGCAGAGTAGATACTGATAAAGCACTGGAAGCAAAGGAAAAACTCCATTAAATGCTATTAAAATAACCTTACAGGATTGATTTTGGTGTTATTCCAAAGGTAACAGCACATCATCAACATATAAAATGGCCTAGACTCAATAGCACAAAAGTACTGGACTCAAAGGAGTTAAAACCTGTCAGTAAACTCACGTTACCCAAACACCATGAGAGCTGAATCAGTAATGCTACACTTTCTTCCAAGAAATGCTATTTAATTGATACTACACGTTTAGAAAAATGCCCCCACCAACTCATTATACGCCAGCCATTTATTACAGGTTGTTCTCTTCTCTCTCAGGCAGAGATACTACATGTCTTTAATCTTTGAATAGATTATAAACAGCTTGTTCTTCAGCTACTGCAAACAAAAATAAAATTTCCCTGGAACACAAACGTGTAGTGTTGACACTAGTGACCATAGATTGTCTTCTGGGCTTGTCACACTGCTCTCCACCACTTGTGTAGCCCCTAACTCATTGAGCCTTCAAAAAAGGAAGGGTTTAAAAAATATACATGGGTTAGGAGCTATGAAGCATAAGGCAATGATAGAATAATACTAAGAGAATTCACTTATCCAGGCTGCTTTAATTACCTGTAGAGAACAAGTCAGAATTCCTTATAAAATGTAGATGTGACTGAGAGATGGGGAACTGCTCTGACTCCCTTTGTAGGGCCAATATCTGTGTTAAGCCCTCATCCTCAATGAGCTTCTTCTAGGCAGATGCAACACACTTCAAAACACAGATTCTGTCCTTTGAAAACACAGGATTCTTCATTGTCTCACTCAGTACAAATGTACAGCAGATGCCTGCAGCACAGATCAGAGTGTCAGGGGTCTGAGGGAAAAGAGGGCTCCAGAAAACATGTCCACCCCATATCACAGCAACCCCAGCCAGCAAGGGCAGGGAGTGTCTAAAAACTTCCACTTCTGGGGAACACAGGGGGGTTGTCCAGAAAGTTCAACCACTGTGTACTCCTTTCTGCGTCATGTGTACACTCCCTGTTGTGTATGTCTTACACAGACCTCACTGAGGAAGACACTGGAGTCCCCACCGGTGCAGGGGCCTGCTTGTGCAGATTTCATTGTAGAATTAGGGTTTAGGTATTTCTAGAGTGCTTGTTGCAATGGTATATCAGCACCGCAGAGTTACCTAAAACGCTGCTGGATTTGAGATTATTACAATCTCAAAAGCGAATGGAACTATAAGTGAATGTAGGTGCCCTAGGCTGTCCATATGAGAGTCTGACCTGATTAGTAGATGTACCAAACCAAAAATGAATGTGTGACAGACTAGCTCCAGGGCAATCATGGGGTACCTGAGACTGGTGGTGATCTTTCAGGATGGCCTGACAGGATTACCTATTCTAAATGTAAATTGCTTTTTTGAAGGAAGTAATATTAATCACTTCAACAACATTGGAAAATGACTCTGTAGAGTTTGATTTGGTTAGACTTGATTGCAAAGTGACAAGTTCAAAATTCTACTGTATTTTATTTGGCCCTGCGATATAGGAAACTATCCATTAATTGATATAAGCAACAGTTTTTTCTGGAGAGTGTTTTAATTTTTGAAGGTTACATTAAAATGTGGGTGTGAAAAAAATAAATTCAATTTTCTAATTTCATTTCTACTCTGGTCTTATATCTTGTGCTATGTGAAATGTCTTAATTGAACTCTGTTCTATTTTGTGTGTAAAATGTTAAAATTAACTAAACATCCCCAAATACAAATTCCAAGCATTATGCATTCATAGTATTTTCCCCTGTCCCTTATTTGGATGCCTTACAATGACAGAAGGCATACACTTGCTGATACCATAACCATCCAGATATACTAATGCATGGTAAAATCCTCACAGTGATGTTTAACAGAGAGGTAGGAGCCAAATATTTTGTATTATATTATGAGCTATATTATTTACAGAAACTCTCTGGGTTACCTGCTAGTATTATTTGTGTTCTCTTCTAATATCAAATATCTGTGGATCAAAAAAACCTTTTTGTTTTTCATCTTGGTTTTTATTTCAGGTCAGTCAAAACCACTTGTTTCAACTTGTACCTTTGTCAGTCTAATTAGCATTAATTTTGAAATGAAAAGACATTTTGATTAGAAAACTAGAATTTTTAATTTGAAAAAGTCAAACTGCAATTTTCTGACCATTTCAACAGTTTTTCCTTCTAATTTTTTCAAGTCGGAAAATTTGTTGAACCCAACTTTTTTTCACAAACAGTTTCAGTTTAGATGAGTTGGCATTTTTTGATTAATGATTTGTTGGAAAATTACCAATCAGCTCTAATCATGACAGTCTTTCATCACATTATCACATGCTATTTTGTTTCCAACAGGACCGCTGCCTTCTTTAGTGCACTGGAGGGACCTGCTTTGCGGATGAATCAGGTTGAAAAAGGCTGTTGACTGTAGGATTTCGGCTTCGTTCATAGGGGTGTTTGTAGTGAATGAGGCTGAGAACTGCAGGAAGACAAAAGAGGGCCTCATGGTTTGGGAAGCTGAATATTGCCCTGGAGAATTGGATTGTATCCCTGCCTCTGCCAGAGTTCCTATGGAATGTGAGGCAAGCCAATTAAACCAAACTTTTCAGCAATGGTCACTAAATATGTGCTTATTTTCTGGGTGTCTCACTTGAGATCCTGGTGTCTGTTTTGTAGAAGTCAACAATGAGGAGAAAACAAAACCTTGAACAGCTAGTCATTCAGTGAGCATGGTCCATTCCATACCATGTGGGAAAAAAAAGTAGGTGACCATATAACCAAAGACTGTATCAAAATGCATACATACAAAGGGGCTAAATTAAGGGTAAAGATGGTGCCTAAATTATGCATCCTCTTCTGTGACGAAATATGTCAGGGTCATGGGTAGGTCCTGAACACAATGTGTTTTTTCCCAAAGTACCTCTGCCTCAATCAGTACACAGGATGAACATGTCTCAGTAAATAAAGCAATTGTGCAATGCCAGGGATCAAACTGAATAAACTAGAATGTGTGGCCCCAGGCCCAACTTACTGGGGGCCATCTGAAATTTACACTGATTGCTGAAGTTTGACAACATTGTACAATGTACAGACCAGTAATATCCCAAGATCCTGTGGTGATAAATGCCTTCAACTGCATGTACAAATAAATAGATGTATGGAGGTGGCCATGATCTGCTAGCTATCTAGCTACCATTAGCTATAAAAGGTGAAACTGTATGTTCTGTGTACTTGGATAATTGTTTGCTAGGTATCTGTAATGTTTTAATAAAGTCTTCACCTCCAGAATAAGACACACATCTCCCAATTTGTGTATGACTGGGAATTTTTGGAGCAAGGATCAGAGAAGGGTGACCTGATTCAGATAACTTTCCTGAACTCTTCATGAAGCTCAAAACCAAAAAACCTCACAAACTTTTCCCATTGTATTTTCATTTACCTCTGCCCTTTTGGGCTCCACTTGGAACCCAGAGCAGAAGTGTTGAAACACCACAGAAAAGTATTTCTGGCACAAATGAAAGCAAGAAGCAACAACATTCTGTTCATACAAGATTCAGACAAGACATTTTCATAGCTCAGGTAAACTTCGGACAAGCATCTGAAACTAAGCACTTAATTGAACCAAACTTTCTTTTGTGTTTTGTAATTGTCAGTGCAGTTTATAAATAGATATCTCTGCTGCACAAGACACAAATGTGGAATTCACCGTGTGTGACAAAGATCCAGAATGACAGAGAAAAAAAAATTACCAGGCAGGAAACTTAAAACGGTGTGGCATTCAGTTCTGTGATTGTCATTCCTATAGTGAAAATAACTCTTTATTTACATCACCAATAAGAGTGACATGACCCCAGACTTGTGTGGAATGCCAGTAACTTTGGGACTAAAAAAATGGGTGACTTCCTTTCACATAGGGAATATTTGAAAATGAGGCATATTTTAAGTGCATGATTGATAGTACAAATGGTACCAAATTCTTTCCAAAATTCTCTCTATATAACATTTTTCATATAAACTCTTCATTAAATATATACCTTTGAGAACCTGAAGCTTGTTACTAACCTCAAGATTTTTTTTCATATATAAGCTATTTCTTTTTATACGTAATGGTTTCCATCTGAGAAAATGAAATTCTTAACCAGGAAATATTGCAATCATTAATCTAGTATAAATGAAAACTGATTTCCCTTAAAAGCTACCGAGTGGGTTAAGGTGACCTACATAATTGTGGAATGAATTAAAGCAGAGTAAATATTGTACATTAGGTTGCAGTTAGTTTTGACTAGATTGCCTCAACAACTCTGAATAAAAAGTACTGGAACTAGTAGCCACTACAATTTTTTTACAGTGTTTTTGAGCATAAGCCTAATGGAGAGACAGATGGGTCTATTCAGAAGAAAGGTCTCAATGTTGTTTAAACCACTGTTATAACTGAATAGCCATTGTGGGCTTACATTTGAGGATCCTACAGCAGACCACTTCAGCTCAGCAGAACCCCTATGCTCCTACTGCAGGTCTCCAATTTTCTCTTCCCTGCTGTTGGATTCCCAAACGTTGCCCTGATTCATCCTAGTGGGCAGTCTGCAAAGCAGGCAGCAGCTCTGCGACTCCAGCAGCAGGGAAGGAGAAGCAGCAGCAGTAGGGGTGGGGGGAGACAGAGTTCATCAGTAACCAGTTGCCCTGCTGCTTCCTCCCTCCCTGAGCTGCAGGGACATGCTGTCGAGGGAGCCGCTGCCTCCCCGCTGCTGGGTGTCCCCGCCAGAGGCATCCTGAGGAATGAGGTGGTGACGGTGGTGGTGGGGGGGGGTTATGCAAATCTTTCATTTGTGTGTGTTTAATATGCCCCTCCAAAAGCGGTCAAATTTTAAGTTCCGTGCATGCCCCTGCTGTGCCATATATTTTCTAACTTTCTAAAATCAGAATAAAATGAAAGAATGGGAGAGGGAGCAAAGGTAACATCTGGAAGTGTAAATGAGCAGCGTGCTTTACAGAGCATATAGAAAGGTGGTATTTTTGCCTTTAAAGGGCGTACAGCTTTCTCTGGAAGGTTATCTTGAGCCTCCAGGCCAGAGAATCCTATATACCCTGCGTTTGAGAATTACATCTCTAACTAGCATTCCTCTTTCTTCTGGCAATGTTGTGTTCTTCAACATCTATTCCCTTGCTAGGCTATGGCTACTCTACCACTTATGTTGGTATAACTTATGTCACTCAGGGGTCACTTATGTCACCCAAGTGCTGGTGTGGACCGTGCTATGTCAGCGGGAGAGCTTCTCGCAGTGACATAGCTACCACCACTCGTGGTGGGTGGATTAAGTTGATAAGAGAGCTCTCTCCTGTCAGTTTAGAGAAGCTATACTAGAAAGCTTGCAGCTATAGCCTGTGTCTCTACTGGTTCATCTCCTGATCTGGATAGTCCTGTCTGGGTCCCCCATTAGGATCCTCTACTGACTTGAGTTGCACCAAATCATTCCTAGTCTCCACTATGTGAACTTGGTTCCTTGGTTCCTGTGGGAGCCTCTGTGGAAGAATAGTACATCTGCCCTCTGGACCTTAATCCTGAACTGTGGACCATGATTCTGGCCGCATTATTGTCAGAAGTATGTGGTTAAGAGGTAATTGACAAAGGCTCCTATGTCACTTTTGAAAGTGGGAGTTAGGCTGCTAAGTAATTGAGATGCTTTTAAAATGTTACCTGGGGTGTCTACGGCATGGTACTGTTGTGCTACTGCAGTTAGAGCTTCTGTGGAACAGGTGGAGATGGAGGTTGTGCGGATGCTGCTTGTGTTGATTTCGGTACAATGCAGCAGGGAACTATTTTCATCTCTGGCAAGGACACAAAAGAGGTCTCTGCCTGATCTGTAAAGCATGAAAGGTGGTGGAGTCTCCTGATGCTGTCCCTCCCTAGCTACACCTATAAATGGGTTTTCCAGTTGAGGAAACTGTTCCACCTTTTCTCCTTTCCCATGCACAAGCCAGCTGTGGCAGCCTCCTGCACCTCAGTGTTGCGGTGGGGAGTGTAATGCTTTTCTGAACTGCTGCCTACCAAAGAGGTTCCTTTCTGGATCAGCTTCAACCCCTATTTATCCTGAACTACATCAAAATGCAGCTGGTGCTGGCATCAGTGTTTAACTTGTAAATGAAAAGATTTTGGCCTTTTTTGTAATCTGAGGTCTCTGTGAGCAAACAAAGCCAGGTACCTTGAAAAATCTCTGCCTGTGCATATGTGTGGGCAGTATCAGATGCAGGAGATACTGTGAATTACATCATTTACAATTTATACTTTACATGGATATTAGCTTAAACTATAATGTTTCCATATTCATATATGTTTATCGTTAAGCATTTCTGCTTTCTGCCACAGAGATATAGTACTGAAGAAACTTATAAGAACCTAATTAATTTTATCTAGAAGTGTCAGCTTCCATTTGCCATGTATGTGACAGTAAATGGAATTTGTTCTGATGGCATTATCAGCCACAAGCAGTATAAAAGGTATGTTTCCTTAGAAATCCAACATATGGCATATCCGCATTCAAACAATAAAAATACTTGTATGAAGTGGTGTTGTTGACATGTGGTTCCCAGGATATTAGAGAGACAAGGTGGTGAGGTAACATATTTTTATTGAACCAACTTCTCTTGGTGAGGGACACAAACTTTTCAGTTTACACAGAGCTCTTCTTCAGATCTGGAATATGTACTCAGAGTGTCACAGCTAAATAGAAGGTGGAACAGATTATTCAGCATAAGTAGTTAACATATTTCAAGGGAGACCATTCAAGATGAAGTGGCCCATTAACACCTCTCCAGTCACAGGGTGGGGAGAGTTAAGTGGATTATAGATTTTGTTATAAGCCATAAATCCGCTGTCTCCATTCCATCTGTGATATTTTAGTAACCAGCAAAGTTATGAATTTAAGCTCCAAGGCTCATATTTTGAAAGTGTTGTGGTGGGGTGTTTTACCATTTTCCTGTGTGAGTTCATCTGAAATATAGTGATTGTCTGGTTTCACCCACTTATTTGTTGTTGAGGCTTTTAGTGCACTAGGTGAGGCACACCTCATGTTGTGATAGGTGTGTGTAGGATCCATTAATCTTGATAGTGCATTGTGGGGGGTGTTGACCATTGTAACAGTGGAGTGATGTCTACAGGTTTTGTATCTGTTGTTCTGGCAGGGTCTGGTGCCATTTTGAGTTAGTGTGCCCCAGTCTGTTGGGAGCTTGTTTCTGATTAGGTTGGTGAGGCTGGGGTTGTTTGAAGGCCAGAGGAAGGGGTTCAGAAAAGATTTCTCTTAGGATGTAGTCCCCATTGAGTGTGAGTTGTAGCTGTTTGATGACACCCCATGTAGGTTTCAGTATGGTAGGTGAGACCCGGATGTATGTGGTCAGGTCCTCTATTGAAGCAGGTCCTCTCAGGGTATTTGAGTGGCTCGTTCAACAATGAGATCTCTTTCTCTGGTGGAGTGTCCTTGTTTGGTGAAGGCAGTTTTGAGTGTATTCAGGTGTATATCTCAGACTTTGTCCTTGGAGCTTATTCTGTGATATCTGAGTGCCTGGCCATAGATAACAGATTTGTTGGTGTGTTTGGGATGGTTACTGGATCTATGAAGGTAGGTGTGGTGATTCCTAGGTTTCTTTCTTATATATAGTTATCTGTAGGGTTCCATTGTTAAAGCTGATAATGGTATCATTAAGTTGATTCTAGTGTGAGAGTGTCCTCAAGAGAATTTAATGGATGGGTGGTAGATGTTGAAGTTGTGATGAAAATCCATGAGGGAGTTTAGATTGTCTGTTCAGTGACTGAAAATATAATTGATGCATCTCAGGTATATCATTGGTTTTGTGGTGCTTTTGTCCAGAAATTCTTCTTCCGGGTAGCTCATAAACAGGTTAGAATATTGGGGAGCCATCCTAGTAACTATAGTTTTTGAAAAAGTGTTTTTTGTTTAATCTAAAACTGTTATGGATCAAGATGAAATGGATGAGTTTGACGGTATATTTGTGGGGGATATCTGAGGATTCTCCATTATATTGTAAATATAATCTAAATGCCCCAATAACAACTATGTGGGTAAAACGAGACTCTCACTATGCTCTCAAATGAACTCACGCAGACAAATGATAAAGGACAAAACCACATCACTTGTGAGTGACACTTTTCACAAAGCAGTCACTCTATATCTGACTTCTCTCTCCTCAACCTCAAAGGAAACCTGCACAAAACCTTCAAAACATGAGCCTGGGAGCTTAAATTCATAACTTTGCTAGATACTAAAAATCATGGACTGAATAGAGACCCTGGATTTATGGTTTATTATAACAATCTCCCCTCATCTCTCCCCTGTCCTCCTCCCACCCCTCGAGAGGTGTTAACTGACCACTTCACCAATGGTCCCTTGAAGTATGTGTTGACCACTTTTGCTAAACAATCTGTCCCATCTTGCATTTACCTGTGACACTGAGTACATCTCTGAAGAAGAGCTCTGTGTAAGCTCAAAAGCTTGTCACTCTCATTAACAGAAGTTGGTCCAATAAAATACATTACTTCACCCACCTTTTCTCTATAAAGTACTTTCATAACAGGACATTATTTTATGCCTTCAGGCATGTAGAAACCTTGCAAAGAACGATCTAAAAACAGATCTTATTTTGAAATGTCAATTTCTATTCATAAGTGTCAATAAAAACGTATTTGTCCTAATGGCATTTGTAGATGCTACAAAAGCAAAACTAATCTGTGCTCAATGTTTTAATCATTAAGTAGCTATTTAAAACACAAACTGTACATTATAGGCCTGATTGTCAGAGATGCCCCATTAACTTCAGCTGCAGTTGTGGGCGCTCAATACCTCTGAAAATTAGGCCCTATGTGAAAACTGCTCAATGTTACAGTTACATGAGTGTGTATCTTTATCATTTTGGGCATGCACCCATAATTATAATATCTGAGTCACACAGTTTAATAGACTGGCATAGTGAGGTCTTTAGAAGACTTTATAAAGTCTTCCACTCTTCTCCTTTCCCTGCCTATGGAAAGTTCTTCTTGCTTGTTTTTAATGGGGCAGATGCAGTTGTTTATAAATTTCATTTTAGATTATGATGGAAAAGGTTTCTCAGAGATGAAGGCATTGCAGCATGACCTAAAGGTGGTCAAACTATGTTATAGTCTGATCATTTCTGGAAGTTTCATCCATACCCAGAGCTCCTTGATTGCATCTTAGCATAGCTTTTGCTTGAGTCAGTAGAAACTGAGACATACAAGTGGGTATCACTGGCATATTGTTGACAGTGGGGACCGCAGTGTCGCACAATCTCTCCAAGAGATCTCATATTGACTTTGAAGAGAAGGGGAGGTGGTATGCATCCCTGCAGAATCTTGCAGGTGAAAGCCTTTGGAGAAGAACAGCACTTTTCCATCACCACTCTCTGGGTTCTTCTGGAACTAAATGAGTTAACCCAGGGCTGGTGCAATCATTTAGGTGATCTAGGTCATTGCCTAGGGTGCTAGGATTTGGGGGGCGCCAATTTCTTCGGCAGTGACCGCAGCGGCCGGATCTTCGGCCGCCCCGGTCGCCGCCAGCATTTAGGCGGAGGGAGCTGGGGCAGGGAGGTGCAGGGAGGGCCGCCTGCAGCAAGTAAGGGGGGGGGCGGCATGCAGGGGAACTCCACGCCCTAGCTCACCCCTGCCCTGCCTCCTCCCCGAGAATGCCATGACCGCTTCACTTCTCCCGCCTCCCAGGCTTGCGGCGTCAATCAGCTTAGGCGCCGCAAGCCTGGGAGGCGGGAAAAGTGAAGCAGCGACGGTGTGCTCGGGGAGGAGGCGGGCAGGGGTTATCTGCTTCACTTCTCCTGCGTCCCAGGCTTGCGGCGCCAATCAGCTTAGGTGCCGCAAGCCTGGGGAGTGAGAGAAGTGAACCAGCGACGGCGTGCTTGGGGTGCTCGTGCACGGAGCAGGGGTGAGCTGGGTCGGGGGGGTGCCTCAGGGCGGAGGGTGGTGGATTGGGAGCTGCCGCAAGGGGGGCGCCTCAGGGTGGAGGGGGAGCTGCCATGGGGGGGTCAGGGTGGGGGCGCGGGGGGGTAGGGTGCAAGGTGGAAGTTTCGCCTAGGGAGCGAAACATCCTTGCACTGGCCCTGAGTTAACCCATTGTGGTACTGTGCTGACTACTCCTGCTACATGATGTAGGTAGGGTAACAGTGTCTTATGGTCCATGTCAAAAGCTGCAGAGATATAAATAGATTAGAAAGTTTCTTAGTCTCTTGCATACATATTTCTACGTCATTCTTTCACCGATGTTTGGTAGAGTTCCTGAACACCCCTCATGCTTCTCATTTATGAATTGAGATGAACTATCAAAACTGAGCAGGTTAGTGATTTCAGTTGAAGCCCATCTCTACTCAGTAAGAAACTTTATTTTTTGAATCAGAAAACAAATAGTAAAATAACCAAGGATAACTTTTTTTTCCACTGCCCGAAGTGAAAAAAGAAATGGGTTAACTGATAGCCTTTCATAACAGCAAATCTGGGGAAATGAGAGAGTTTGGCAACTGTGTGGATTGGGTCAGGCTGTGTGGATACCTGTAATTTAAGAAGATATAGGAGGTTTTTAGAAGTCCCCCTTTCAGGAAGGTGTCAGAACATGGAACATTTCAGGAACAGCTGGGATAATCTTTCAAAAGTAAAAAGTCTTTCAAAAGTAGGCAGGTGGAGTTGTAGATTCATATATTTTTAAAACCGGAATGGAACATTATGATTATCCAATCAAAATTCCTGCATAACACAGGCCATAGAATTTCATCAAGTCATTCCTGCATTTAGCCCAAGAACTTGTAGTTGAACTAGAACATATTTCTTAGGAAGTCATTCAAGCTTGATTTTTAAAGGCTGTAAGTAATGGAGAATTTATCAGATCCCTTGGAACTTGTTGTTTCAGTACTTAATTACCCTCACTGTTAATTATGCATCTTATTTTCAATTTGAACTTTTTTGACTTCAGCTTCTACCTAGTAGCTCCTGTAATGCCCCCCTTGTGGGTATACTGGGTAAAGGATGGTATTAGACTGATATTTCCCAAACCCTGTCTATACTCACATTTGGCACATACTTACCACCAGCTTTGACCATGATATTCAGCACAACTTTACAATAATATTTACAGGCTTCTTCTTATTTCATCCTTCAAAACAAGTTTTGGTCTCTGTGCTGTAATTTACCAAACAAGTGAGGAAAAGGCTAGAGTAGATACTCTGCTTTCATTTTCTTTCTTAACTTGGGGAATGCAACATTAATGTCTATTCTATTAATGTCTGTTTTTAGCTGTCTGGCAGCAATCCAATAGTTACATCATTCCTTCTTCAGCTGTGGACACTTGAGACATGTTAGTCAAAGTTAACTGGGTGCAAACTTTTGGCAGGCCTAACTTAGACTCACAAATGGCCTATGTGCATACACAGTCTGGGTCTCCACCTGTTTGTATTATTCAATGAATGTAAAATATATTGGTGTGGCTTATAGCTTCAAATTATGAAGAAGAAGCAGAACCATCCTTATTAATATGGTCATATTATTTCAACTGTTCTTGAGATGTACTTCAAACTTCTGGCATAAGACAGTCCACCATAAATACACCATTAAAAGATGATGTAGCATGAATGAGGCACTTATGGGTTATAAATGTATATAAATGAATAGAATTTGATGCATAACCAATGTTGCTTCTTGGTAATAATCTAGTCATGAACAATGATAGTTTATCATTATCATTCTACAATACATACAAAGTGTGCTGCTTCTAAAGAATTTTCTCATCTCTCATGTGAAACTTTTACCACATAGATTACAGCACAACATAATTCTAACAAGGCAGAGATGATATTAAAGTAAGGCCATTTCAACAGTTTAGCTTCTGGATTTACAATCTTTTGTTTTCAAAAAAGAATCAGTTTTCTGTATTTATCTGATGGCTCTTTTACTAGTAACACATTTAAATATTTGCTTCTTGCTGTTCACTTTCTATTTGGGTACACTTTCTATCATAAGGTGACAGTCCTACAGTGAAACCAAAACCACCTTCATTTGTGGTGGAATTAAAACATTTAAAAATGACTATAAAGTAAACACACTGCCACTTTCCTTTAAAAAGCTAGTAAATCTTTACAGTCAATGTTTCATTTATACAAAGAGTCCCAAATCATACAAACCTTACTCAGGCTAAACCTGTGAATAAAGGTCTGTAAGATTTAACACAATGAGAGCATAATTCTGTTATGTAGAACTCTTTGGCCAAAATGTTGCTGGTATCATTGCTCCACTGGTACTGCTACATTTTGTTCAGGTCGGGATTTTCTTTATAGGCTCACTGGATCAAGTTCTATATTGAAATGTGCCCCACATTTTCCCACGTACACTGCAAAAGACAGCACTTTTCTTTGTGTTGGTGTATCCTTCCCATCCATTCACGTTTACACAGCAGTTGTGGCATTTGCAATGTGAAGACAGAAGATGTTCATGTCCTCTGGCTACCCCAAGGATCTATCACTGTTTTTAAAAAAAATAGTCTGATCTCCCACGGTTTCAGGTTCCCTAGTGTGCTTTAATGTAGCGCTGTTTCAAACAGCGCTACATTAAAGCACATCAGCAAGGTCTACGCAGACTAATTAAAGCATAACATGTTAGTGCACTTTAGAAATCATACCCCTGTAGAGCGCATTGCCCCACTGTGTAGACAAAGTCTTACATATATGCAGTGTACATTCAAAATAAAGGCCAACGGAAGGCTTCTTCACAAAGAGGCAAGTGATGGTGAAGAAGGGAAGTCACTTAATTTTGCAATAATGGCAAAGTTCAACTGTACATTTCATTAATTCAGTCCATGATTTTGTTTTAGGATACCATCGTGCATGGGTGTTTTATAAACATAACATATTTAGTGTACTTGGGCACTATGCATTAAGACTGATTAGAGGATAAATTCCTTTAAATTCTAAGTCGTCATATCAAGGTAGATATAAATTAATAATTACCCTCTGAATTACATAATCCATTATGTAAATATTTTGGCCAAAATATTGCTATCATTGTTTCACTGCTACATTTTGGTTAGGTCTGTATGTTCCTTATAGGCACATAGGATCAAGCTCTGCATTGACACATTTCCCATGTAGTACTATATACTGCAGTGAGATTGGAAAGTTAGTGATTCAGAACAACATTTCTCCTACTTTAAATAAATATCTGTAAATATCCACTGGGATTTATTTATGTAACGATATTGGACCATTTCCACTTCCCTCAGTCAGAGTTTTCATGTTATGTCAGTGACAGCGCTGTCAACATTTTAACAATTTCCCTCTTCATTTGTGATAAACCTTTCTTAGCAGGGTGGGTGAGTATGCATACTTGCTGATTAGCTGAGAAATTTATTAAGCTATTTTCCCATATAAAGAAATGCTTTTCCATAACCAAAGAAGAAAATGTAACTTGCAGACAAACCTTTATTTAGTGCCTTGCTGAAAATGTTTATATTTTGTTCCTGAAAACTGCACTGAGTGTTTGTAATATAGAATGGTGTATAACTTGAAACCATGTGTGAGGGATAGAGACCGACGACAACCCAAACATATTCAGTTTGATGACAGATTTGAACTAGTAGACTAAAGAACCTCCTTTAGCAAGCAGCAGTGTCAATAACAATGCTTTCATGTCAGCAATGAGGGAGGCTGTTGCCTGGGAGATAATATAGTTCAGAACAAATGAACACTCTTGATAATTTTGTTTTTGTTGGTAAGGCTTCTTTTTCTTCAGCTTTAAATTCCTTTGGTTATCCTTTAACCCACTCTTTAAAATGCACTAAATACGCAGCAATAAAGAAATTACCATGTATATTATGATCAAGCAATAGCCTCCACATAATTAAGGTTACAATAGCCTTTCAAATATAAAGAGAAATGTTGAGGAAAAGTACTCTCCACACATTTTAACATTTTGTAATTGATGTAATCAAAAGAGAGCTCTGATAGTGAAGTTGGAATGAATGGACCAAGCTACTCTGAAAACACAGGATAACATTGTCACTGTTTTCCTTCTCTGGGGTATACTTATAATTAGGCAAAATTATTTTTTTTATAATGTTGATGAGTAATATCAATTAAGCAGATTTTTAGATTTTAATCCTTTTAAATTTTCACAGTTGTGAAAATTGGGGAGAGAGGGTCAGACAATAATTATTTAGAGACAGTAGACACTGAGGTTCAAAAAGCTAAAGCTTTATAACCATTAAAACACAAATTGTCAACATCACATGTCAAAACATACTGTTTGAGACCTTTTCCACTTAGCTTATCCAGAACGCCTTGTCCAGTTCCGGGAGAACACTTCATCCAGTTCTCTGGGATCCAAAAAGCTCAATTCAACTCCAGATTTCATTACTCAGGTTCCTTTATTTGGCGCACAGCAAAGCTATGCTGAGTTAATCAGACTCAAGTTTAGGGGGTGGGTACATGGCGTACCACACATCCAGCATTACCCAGAAACCCTCTCTCTTCATATACATCTATAAATCTCATTACATTTACCATGCATTTCATCACACATTTTTGTGGATTGGCTTTGCAGGAAGCAATCCCTGTGCAGACTGCTCTGTCCATGCATTGTCCGTGCTCGAACTGCTCTTTACATTCCTAACTTAGCTTTTTCCCTGTTAGTAAATGACTCCTTAGGTGTTCTCCCACTTATCTTAGCTGGCTCAAATGTTCTGGGGTTTTTTAACCTAAAAGCTGAAGTGTCTAATTTTGGAATTATTTGCTACAGAACTTAGAATGTCTGAATTCTGTAAACTTTCACAGGTGCTAAACCAAGTGCAGAGGCCTGCAGAGCTCCTAAGCAAAAGCGTCTAGGTTAAAGAACACTAGGAAATTGGCAAATGTAGCTTTGAAGATATTTTGCTACCATTGTAGGAAGCAAGAGAACAATGTAGGTTAATAATCATGGCTGTCATTTAGGATGAAATTTACATACTTCTAGAAGGAAAAAAAAATCATTCCATTTGTCTGGGCTATTAGTTGCCTTGGCAACTTGATTGAAAACCCAATACTTTCTAGAGTAACCCTTAAGCTGGAGTTAAGGCTGTTAATACATAGACATAATTTAAGGAGGGAAGAAGCATTAAAAATATTGAAATGGGGATTGTTTTTCCCTCCAAGCTTTGTCCTAATTTACGCCAGACTGCAAAGACCACAAGGGAACAAATTGCAGCCAAGTACTGGTGCAGAGGCTGAGAACACTAATCACTACCTCTCCACTTGCTTGCCATCAATAAAGAGGGTGAATGGTGTAAGAGCCAGTACATCAGCTCTACACTACTAGAGGATCACCCACCCATGCTTTAGGACCAGATTATGCTGTTGGCATAGTGCAATGTGGCCAAACTGCATGAAAGAATCTGGCCTACAAGACTGTTTTACAATGAAGAGAGTTCATGTAACGTTAAAATCTAGGGTTTTAGTATGAGAGTGAGCATATAAATGTGGTGTAAGGCAGTACTGGGCCAGGAACAGGCTAGAGGAAATGGAATAGAAGGGGTCAGGCTTGGGGGCGGGGGAAATGGGCAGAAGAGTCTATGCTTGCTAGAGCATACTCCTCTTGAATTGCCACATTCCTCCATAGTCAGCATTCAGCTGTGAATTTCACTGACAAAGTGAATCCTCTAGTGCTGGTCCACATAGAGGATAACAATCTACTACTGCTATCATTTAGTCCATTAGTTCAAGTGGCAGAGGTCTGTGCAGTGGATCTAAAGGTTCTGATGACCTATGTCACTTCAGTGTGATGCCATGTGATGGCATTTCAGTCTATTCAGTTCTCTTCCATAAAAATCTAGGAAACTGCACACAAACACTATATAAAAAGAACGTTATTAAGGTGGCAAAGCAAACATTCAGAATTTAGGAAATGCCAGCATTAAGATTGCTTGTGCAACCTATGATACTGTGATCATGTAATCAGAGTATTATAATGCATATGTACATGGGAGCCAAATTCAAGTTGCATGGGCAGCCTTAATTCTAGCATTTCCTATCTTTTGAGTGCTTGACTTTGCAATCTTAACATTCTTTTTAATGTAGTTTTTGGTGTAATATTGGCTATGTTGGGTTTGATATTTTATTTAGATATTTCAAAATATCTACTTTCACATTTCATAGGAAAACACTACTTTTATCTTTAAGAGACCCTTTCATTACAGCTTGAAACTATTGAATCTGATAACTAAATGTTAAGGATTTTTCCTGAACCATTTTGTGCATTACTATTTCTCCGCCTTTTTAGATCAAACTCATATTGAATAATTCAGCTGTAACTCACCTACTGGTGCATGACATTCCATTTCCGTTTACATTATGCTGAAGTTTTAATATCAAATTGGCAGTAACCTGCCCTTGAAGTTGAAGTGACACTGACACTATCTCTTTTGTGTTCACTGGAAGTGTCCGGTTAAAAACAGCAAATATGTCTCTTTCCTTAACAATCTTTGTCTGTAAAGTTTATGTTAAAGACCCCATTGGCCTAATGACCTTGTTAACACACAGCTGACTTTTGGGTTTACTTGACAAAATAGACTTTATTTTTTCACATGCAGAATTGAATGCTCTATTAGACATGATTATTGTACACAGAGAAACATCTCAGGCCAGCTCCTACCATAGCTTGCTGCTGAACAATTGAGGAGAGCAGGGAGAAAAGTGTCTCTAAGCCATTCTTCCCACTCCCCCAATGTTGGTTCAGGCCCAACATCAGTCCTGGCATATCTTAGTGTAGCATTAGCTCAACACACCCCTGTGCAGAGGTGGGGAGACAGCAGTTGGTGCCTTAGAACCATCTTACCTTAGCTTTATATCACCCAAGGGTTCCCCTTTTGTTCTCCTTTCTAATCATTTTGAGCTGCTGAGAGCAACCGATAATTGAGCTGCTAACATATAGTGGGCCAAAAAAGGAAGGATTTTTTTTTCACAGAAACATCAGAAACTGAATTTGATATTTAATTAAACGATTTGCACTGTTTCTCAGAAATAACGTCATCCCTTGTAGGGATAGAAATGTACCATCTAATCTATGTGCTCTGGCTAAATAGTACAGTGATGAATAGTGAATATTTTCAATGAACTGCTTGTGTATAAGGTACAGAACAAGGATTATTCTCAAAGTATTCTGGGACTAATTTGAAATAAATAAATTCAATAAAACAACAATCTGTTCACAGACAATTCACAAACAGAAAAAAAGCCAGAATTCATTGGATATGTTATTCATTATTAATTATTTTCCCCTCTCTACACTTTTGCTAGCTGTATTTCACACACTATCAGAATGCATTTTAAAGATACAGGCATATAATTCAAAGTGTAAATAGATTCAGTGAAGCCTTGAATATTCTTGTATTCCATGATTGCCTCGTGTCTCAGGCTTGCTAAGTTTTCATGGCATCCAATTATTTTCTGTGAGACTGTAGAAGTAACAAGTCATACAAAATATGCATTGTGTTGCTTTGGTTCAACTGCTACAAAAACCTCTTACATTAACAGAATTAACAGTACAACCTGTTGGCCCTATTTATAGACAAAGAGTGCATTAGCTTTACAGCCTCACCCCTGCTGTCTCAACTCTACTATATTCCATTACCTTTGGTATTTGTCATCCACTGTTTTAATACTCATGTAAGAATTATCTGAACTGTCAACAATTCTATTAATCTTTAATAAAATGTAGTAACTAAAATGACAGGCAATAAATAATGTAATATGCCATTATTAATCTCAAACAGAATATTGTAAACATAAAAGGAGGCTTCAGCAGCAAAGGTTGCATAAAGACTCAAATTCCCACCCCAGGGTAACCTGCTTTACTCCCTTTATTCCTATTTTAGTTCAAGTGCTGCCCTGATTTCTTGACTTTCTTGCTGTACAGTACTGCACCTTTGTTAATTGCCTGCAACACTGTGAATATTTAGTACCTATCAACAATGTGAGTTATTCTCAGAAAGCTTTAATTAGAATACAGCCTCGTAGTAAAGCTGTTTTTGTTTAAATTAAGAGGTGAGGTGGTGATTGTCAGGATGGAAACATGTCGTGTTTCTCTGCTCTAGCACATCAGCTGCCTTCCCTTTGTGTTGTGTTTTCTGAAAGCTTGTGCTGTCTTCTCTGTGCCTGGCATGTTACTGAAACGTAGCAGGAGCCAAGTTTAAAAAAATCATGGGTTGATGTGAGAAAAATGGAGATGGAGAAGCTGGTTCAAATAGTGGCTATGTCTGTTAGGAATGAAAGAATTGAAGCAGAAGTGTTTCAAAGTTTTCTCTGACCCCAGCCCTCTCTTACCCCATCCAACCCTCACACTTCCCTCAAGAATTAGTTTTCAAACATGGGTGTGTGACCTTCATGCAATTCTTAATCTTGAATGGCATGCAGCTGCGTCATCTGAAGATACTATGTAGTTGAGAAACACTGGGCCATATTCATCCATGGTACAACTGTTTACTTCTGAGGAGTTACATCAGGGATACGTTTGGTCCATTATGTTTTTCTTCAGCTGAAGATGAAGGTTATGGTTTTAATAGAATTCAACAGAGTAATGAATCAAGGTAAGGTAGCTCAGACTGCCTTGTAACAAGAAGTCTTGTAATGAGTATGGAGTGTATTTTGCAGTGATAAAAAATGACAGACCAATTACAGTCAGCCTTAACTGTTATTGGTAAATTAGACACAACAGATTTTATTAGTTCTAATCTAATGGTTGTTATCATCCTGTCTTTTTATCATCTAGTGTCTTCTATCCTAGCTTTCTTCAGTTGATTAACACCTCCCAACTTTCAAAGACAACTATAATATAAAACTTAACAATGACAGTCACAACTATATTGGAAACTCAAATCTAACAGTCAATGCAAGATGGCAAATTCCAGATATTTGTACTTTATTTCAGCATTGGTGGGAGGTGTTAAAACACAAATCAATTCCATACAATATTGCAAATTATTGCTGAGGTAATAACAGAAATGAAAGTTAAGAAAAGATTAATTAAGTCATCTAGTCCAACCCCGGCCAGAGAAAGATGGTTCACTTTAGCACCCTATGAAGTCTTGTGTGTTTGTCCTGTCCAGTTTTAAATAATCAATGAATGGAGTTTCAGTAGTTCCTTTGGAAACTATTCCACAATCTATAGATATCTGGTCCAAATCAGAGATATTGGAAGAAGTGCATTGTCTAACCCACTGCAGGAGGACATAAAAAAAATCCTCATTTTCCACTAAGGGTAAATTTGGCTCAATACATACAAAGAAACCCTGAATCCATTTTTAAGCACCTAAATAAGTTGTCTGTTTCTTCAAACATGCGGCGCATCCAGCAGCTCCCACTGATTTAACAGGGAGCTGTAGGTGCTCAGGATATTGAAAAATCAGGCTACCTATTCATGTTTCTAAATGAGGGCTTAGAGCCTAACCTCAGCTACCCATTTCTGAAAATCTTGATCCAACACAGTCATCCTTCAGGATTCAAAATCCTGCTTGTTTGGCATAATGCTGACCATAAATGTGTGCAAACAAAAGTAATAGAATTTTGTTAGCATGGGAAAAGAAATGCTGAATCAATGGATAAGCGAGATCATTCATATGATACAAGCTTGGGCTTTGCTCATAAAGGACAAGCAAATTACCTATTGATTGGCACAGGGGGAAAAAAAGCCATATTTGAAGACAAAGGAGCCCAGTGTTATAATCTTTAACAGACTTAGGTACTCTGTTCATATGGGGGCTGTTCTTCCCTGTACTTTGAAAGCTGTTGAATGTGGACTGTAATATTTATCATATGCACCAACAATAAAAATGTTTGTTATTAAGGCAAACCACAAAGTGACTGTATGAAGCCTAGAAGGAGCACTATTTAGATGTTTCCTTTATTACTTTGAGTGCACTCACTGCAAAATGAATTAAGCGGCAAAACCATCTGAATGCTGTTGATACTCAATGAAACAGCAACAAGAAAAGACTTCACATTTGCATTTCAGCAGTAATAGTCTCAATGTAATTCTGTTAACCTTCCTGTATTTCTAGAAAACTGAAATAGAAGTTAATTTGAATGCATAATAAATATGTTTATATTTGAATACTGGTTTTGTCACATTGTATATTAATATGAAATATTAAGTGAAGAAACAGCTTTGCCCAGTGTATATTTTGCCCAGTGTATACTTTGCCCAGTGTATATTTTTCGTTCACAACCAAAAAATTGCCTTCTTAATACCATATGTATTAGGGCCAAACATATGGGTTTGGCAGAAGTTCAGTCCTGGTAGGTTTAAGATCCTTGAAGCATACTGTGTTTGAGTGGTACATTTCCAAGCACTGTGCTTAAAACTGCTTATGCAACTACAGCTAGGTGAATATTGAAAAAATTATTCCGTAAGTACTTGTTCGAATTTTAAAATGAACTTGTTTACATTGTTTGTGTGCCTCTTTTCTGTTCTCTCTGAACATTACAACAATATATCTAACTTACATAAGTAGCTATGGAAAGTGAATCGAAGTTTCTGCCCTTTGTAAATGGGGCTCCCATGTAACATGCACCCCCTTGTGACCTGGGGCGGCTCTGCAAACCCCTGGTTCAGTTTCCATTTTTTCAGGGCTTCTTAAACACTCCACACCACATTCCAATAATATTTAACACACTTCCCACCTAGAGACTAATTTGTTACCTCCTGCCAATGAGATGGCATAAAACAAATGAAAATCAAACCAAAACAGAGTCTTCACCCCAGTCTCAGGCTGGACCCAACCTCTCCTCCCCAAGAGGTTGTCTTCCGTTCACAGTTTGTGCACTGTTCTTCTGGGCACTGCCTGTCTTTCTTGAGACTGTCTTACTGTTCTCCTCCCAGTAACTACCAGGCCTTCCTACCCTGGAATTTGGCCTTCTTGTCTTGGAAAGGACTCAAGGCCTTCTCCACTAGCCTGTTTTTATATATACACCCCAGGCCTGACTGGTCCCATGGCCTTTTCCATTTTTCCCACCTGGAGAGGTGAGCAGACCTTGTCATAGGTAGGACTGAGACCCATCTCCCCATAAGGGGCCAGGTACCCTGTGACATCTTTGTATTCAAAATAAATGGATTTTAAAACTAACTTTTATTGATACCAGAAATGTTACATTTATGGGATGTGACACTATTTTCCACAGGAGATGACCCAAATTCCCAAAACCACTCTCCAGAGTCCTCTCACAAAGATAAGCTAGACAAGAACCTGACTGCAAACTATCTAGCTAATGATAGGTTTCAGAGTAGCTAATGGCGCCCGTGCAATTACTTTGTTAGTGTTTGTGGTGATGATGACAGAAAATTATACACCAGGAAATGAAATACAATTGGTTTATTTTCTTGGGATGGGAGAATGCTTGGAAAAGCAGTTGGCCATAACCCCCCAAGTCCCACACCATGGCCCTGCATAGAAGCAATTAAATGACCCAAACAGGGATCTGAATACCTCCTTCACAATTAAGACTTCATATGCACCTGCAATTACATTGTGTGAACATGCAAAGAAAAAATTAAATGCAATATCTGCATCCATATAATCCTGAAGTAGGCTTATTTTCCTAGCAATATGACTTTGGCCAGACTAGTGTGGCCCAAAAAGGAAACGTTTTAACATTTTTTCTAAAATCTCTTATCCTGTGTATTTGATCCATTTCCCTGAGAGATTCAAATCCCAGCAGTTCTTTCAAGTTTCTTCTCAATTATAAGATATACAAACATCTGTTCAGAGAGATCAGTGTATGCCTTGGACTGTAGGCATCATTTAAAAGGTTCAAGAGAATACCAGCAAGATCCGCTGTATGCAGGGCCCTATGTATTCTGAGACCACAGAATTTGCCACTGAATTTTCCCCTTGCTGCAGAAGCCTGTTGCAGTTTTATGTGGAAAAAAAAAGTCTAATTCTTATAGTTGTGAATCATGATTTTCAACAGTGGATTTTTTCCCTATGTTTTCCAAATGGACTAACTGTGTAAGATTCAGCAGTTATATTGTTTTCTGGATAATCCAGGTCAAAATCTCTTTCTGCCACCTCAGTCAGGAAAGGAAGAGGGGAGTTTTATCATCTTTCATTTCCTTAGGCCTTGGCTATTGCTCTTTTTTCTAGGCAGCCTATCTGCTCAGCCTATACTTCTAGAACCCTCTGTTCCCTCACTTCAAGCTGGTCTCTAGCTCTGCCTCCCTGACTCCCACTTGCCTGATTCTGCACAACATTGAAGAGAGCATGTACTGTAATGACCTCTTGTGAGGAAAGACACAAAGAAACAAATAACTAAGGGAGGGTGGTTGGGGGGAAAGAAGGGGTCATTCTAATGGGGCAGAAAGACAGAAAACAAAATGCTGGCTGCCTGGCTGCAGCACAATAATGAATTATGCAGTAAAAATGCTGAAGTCTGTGGTAACTTGGGAAAATGGCAAATTCCACAGCTGCAGACTCAGAGTCCCTGGGGCCCTGAGTTAGATTATTGAAGCAATTCACACTTTTCAGAGCTATTGCTTCAGGCCCTTTGCAAACTCAGGCATCAGTAACACTCCAGTCACCCTTTCAAGGTTATCTTGACAAATTGTACATCAATGAATATTTTCAGCTATGAGCCTTTGGTGGGGGATGGCTGTGTTTGGATGCAGAATTTAGGAGATCTTGCCCAAAAATAAGGGCAGGGGTGGGGAGCTGAGAAGGTACTTGATCCCATGGAGTATATGGGGGGCTTAGCTATTTGGTTCTGGTTTGAATTTTTCACATGCTCATGTATCTCCTAAACATTAAGGAACCAATATTCAGCTGGTGTAAATCCTGCATATCTCCCCTGACTTCTCAGCCTCTTTCTCACTATTCCACCTTTAAGGAATGTATGCAAACAGAAAATAATTGTAGTATTTCTTCAATAGATATAGCGGAAATGTCTCCATTTACTTTTATTTACATACAATCTCTGTAACAGAAGACAATTAACTCCTAATGGATTACTTATAAAGAAACAGTTGTGACTTGAGATACTAATTTATGAAATTATAAATGTAATAGAATCAACCCATTTGATGGATGCTGCTGGAAAATAAAATATGCTAATTTATCAGAATTTAATTGAAATACATTTAAATGACTATAGAGGGGAGATAGATTATTTTATACATTTAGTCTTTCAAGTACGATACAAAACAGAGTCCCTGACCGCTTTCAGTATTATATTTGCTGGAGTCTATACATAGGTCTTGCTGCCTCATCAAATTCAAATTTGGATAACATTGTACACACCTAATTTCCCCTACAGTTTCAGTTGTGTACAATGCGGAGGGAAGAGGGAGAAGAGAAGGTTTCACTTCTTAATCTAAATTATCATTTAGCAGTTATTTGTGTGCTCCTGAACAGCATCTGTATTTCACCCTAGAAGTGGCTGCACTTCTGTGATGAGAGAAAGCAATTATATTTTCCCACACGTAATCCAGTAACTCATGTTGAAGCCATCACAAGGCATGCAGGCAAGCAGCAGACAGTGATCAGGCTCTGGAGTACCCTGTGATGGAGGATTCAAACAATTAGATACAACTAACACCTGCACATTTTAAATTAAAGCTTCTCATTTGGCAAACCTTTTAAACAGGTTCTGCTGAATAAAATTTGCTATTAATCTATTATGAAGAGCCATAGAAAAATATTAGGCTAAATTACTTCCCGTTTTTTCATTCTATTTAAATTAGAACATTGCTTAAACTACATGGCAGGTAGATAGCATATTAAAGACAAAAAACTCTGTGAAAACAATGTTAAGGTTATGAATGTACGAACAGTAAAGAATTGAAACTGGGGTTGATAATGCCTACATAAGAATGAGACACAGGCAGTGGGATGGAGTCAAGGTAGAAAGCCATAACTCTATTAAATCAACTTTAATGGGGGTGGAGGCTAAACCCTACCTCCAAAATACTAAGCATCTACTTGGGTCCAGCACAGTGTTAAATGGCCTCATGCAAAATAACTAGTATTCAGAGATGGATCCTAACTCCTAACTCTAGGATTTGGCTCACCTCTTAATCTTATCAACTTCTCCCCCCGCATCGTATACCACCAGCTTTCTTTCTTAACTTTACTTCTGGGAGCTGGCCCCTTTGAGCCTCATATTGATACTGGGTACAGTCAGTGTTACAAATCAAACATATTAAACTTGCTATGCTTACTCCTCATTAAAATATCCACCCCGGAGATCCTGCACACATTTCCACAAGGACATACCCATGCATACAAAACATAAGGTAAAGTATGAGCAAAAGGCTAGTTAGTCACCTAACTAGCAGTCTGCATATATAATCACCCCAGTTCCCCCACATTATTATAATTGTGCAATCTTGGGTACATTTTTGTACATAATGTTCTGAGGATGGACCTTTAGCCTCCATTTTTGGAAATTTAGGACACAGAGAGCAAGTTGACCCTAATTCTTATCCAAATTATGGGGGTTGGGGTGGGGGAATGGTTCAGTCATATTTAGTGAAATGTTTGTACATATATAAATGGGATATATAAAATTCATGTGATTTCATGCCACAAACAATATGTGCTGTTCTGAAATTAAATATATTTTAAAGGTGTATATACACTTTAAATTAATCAAAGATTAACTTATAAATTGAAAAATCGTATGAATATTCAAACTTGTAAATGAATTTGCATAATTTGTTCACACTAGTTGTGTTCACTTTTTGTGAATACTCTAACAATTGGGTGTACAGCTGGGAATGTTTGCTAACACCATGTATTTTCTGCAAATACTGCAGAAAATTCACAGAAGGTGAATTTCAAACAGATACTTGCAAATATTTGCACTGCAAATTATGCTAATCTAATCAGAAAGAGAAACATATCCAACATGAGCTGTTTCTTCAGTTGAAACAGCTCTAACTTTGACTATGCAATACTTGCAATAAACTACTCATGAGAGGAAGGATGGTGGATACAGCACTGGCCTGGGCATGTTTGAGTTCTCTGTGCCTCAGCTCTCCATCTAGGATAAGGAAATAATACTTCCTTTCTCCCAGCTCTTATCTACACAGGTTGCAATCTTGCAGTTGAAGTGCCCCTGACAGAGCCCTTGTCAAGGCTGATTCCCCCACTCTGGCACTCCAAGTGCAGAAGGTGGGGGCCCACAAGGATTCTAAAAATTAATACTGGCCACTCTAGGCTTGTATTAAACTCCCAAGGTTACAGCTTCTCTCTGACCTTGGATGGGTAGATGCTGCCACCACCCAAATGCAAAAAAACAAAACAAAAACAAACAAACAAAACCATTTAAACCCAGGGAGGTGCACTTAGGAATTCTTCCCTGTGGGGTACCCCCAAGCCCTTTTACACACACCCCTCTGGGGAAGAGCTGAGAAAGAAAACAAAGGAAATCAGCTCTTGCCACCAGCTAATTAAACAACATACGCACAAACCTCTTAGGACACAAAATCCAATCCTGTTCTTAAAAAAGATAAATTTTATTAAAAACAAAAAAGAAAGAAAATACATCTACAAACTCAGACTATTGCTAAATTTTAAAAAGAACCACTTATAAGAATTAAGCATCAAAATAATGTTTTTGAGGTCCAGCTTAAGGGTTACAAGCAAAACAAAAGCACCTGGGGTTAGCACAGAGGAGTCCACAAGCCTTACAGAAATAAAAGACATAAACCTAATTGCATCTTCCTAGATATTTCATGATCTACTTTCATATCTTTCAAATGAGTAGTTTTAAGGTATGATTTTTCATACCTGGCCCAAGCTTCTTACAGTATTGCTGCTCTGTGTCTCCTCTCTGGGAGAACAACCACAGACAGACAAAAGGGGAGTCCTGTTTTAATTTTTAAAAGGACTAGTGCCCGCTCACTTCCTTTTACCTATGCATGCTGTCAGACTTTTTAACCCTTTACAGGTAAAGCAAGTAGAGAATAGCTACCAAAAGGGATTCTATAGCTAACTGGCTGTCTGGGTGTCCATAAAAGGGAGCGACCCAACCTCCCTTTGTTTATCACAGCCCATTGATAGTATCTTTTATTGTAAGCTCTTTGGAGCACAGACTCTCTCACTATGTGTTTGTGAGAGTAATAGGCATTAGTTTAGGGGCAGAACCTACTAACTTACCAATATCGCATTTAAGTTACCTTTTCCCACAGGGTTCGTGACCCTTTGTTACATTCTTGAAAGAAATACCAGCTCTGTTAGATTTCTATGGATTTTATTACAAGTTAATAAACAAATTTAAAATTAAACTTCTAGCTCAGGCTAATTACTATATTGAACAATAGTTATCAAATCAAAGTTATAATTGGAATTGAGTAAATAAATCACCGAATTAGCAATCATATGGAATGAACAATTGATTAAATCATAGCTGAATGCTGTCGAGATTCAAATCATGATGTTAATGCAACACATGCTTAATTTTTTCAAATGCTAACCTCAGAAACATAAGGTTTACTTCTCACCTTTTGAAGCAGTACATAAACGCCTTTAAAGTTGCAGTTCACTGAATGAATTTTATGGTTGAATCACCGCCTACCTACTTTAGCTACTGTGACACAGAGTGGTTAGCAACTCAGAGGGAAAAGTGACTTACTTTTACAACTCAGGGTGACACAAAGTGATCTCAGGTAGGACTTGCTTACAAATTGGATACACATGTACTACTTCTATGTACACGTGGACACACACTTGCTCTTTCTCATTCACGCCTTAAAAAGTGTTAGAGAAAAATAAAAAATACAGTGAGCATCCCCACAGGTAAAAATATAACAAGAGAGAAGTTTAACTCTTCTACTTGTGTGGCCTTTGGAGCATCAAAGTCAGGACTGCAGTTCAGGAGGCCAGATGATGTAATCTCTGGTTGATATTTGCTGCCTGGTAAGCTTCCTCTGAGCACTTGGCTGTTCATAAACTATGGCAGTCTTGGTCTCCTCTTTCTTTCAGACTAGCTTGAGAAAAGCAGGGACATCATTCTCTCTTGGTATTGTGGTGGCCCAAGAGAATACACCATCTTCTGCAGTTATCTTGACCTTTAAGATTATGAGTCTAGATTATGAGTCCCCAGAGATCTTCTGAGCAAATCAGGGCATCAGAGGTGTCATACTCTGATAACATAGTCCAATCTAGGTTGAGGGTGGGAAAGCTTGACTTTTGGTCACTCGGGAAAGTCTGCCTTTTACTGGCAATTCTTCAGCTAAAACCACAGGCCAAATGTACTTAAAAATATGGGATTCACAGGAGATGACTTCACAGATGCATTTTCAACCCTTTCTCCTTTGAGTTCAGTTCGAGGGAGCAACTGATACCCAGTTCCTCAGGGCCCACACACTTTCTGGATATGATTATGACCTAATAAGAATTGTCACTATCCCTCATCCACACATACTTCTTATACATTGAACCCTCTCAGCATTTCTTAAAATATTCCTAGGGGCCATTTACCAGCAAGGAACAGGGGAACCAGCAGTGTGTTGCTTGACTGGGTAAAGGGTCACCTTGTTCTCAACAGCACCGCTAGGAGACAGAGCTGCTTGTGTTTCTATTAACTTAAATCTCACTTAAGCTAAAGAGAATTATACTTTATACATTCTAAATTGAATTGAAGTTTATAGCAGGCCTCACTCAGATAGGTCAATTTCCTGTACATACTATACAGTGTCTAGTGTAATGGGGCCTCAATCTTGGTTGGGGTTAGAAAAGGCCAGAAAATGGAAATCCCTAACCATGAAAAATGACAAGATTTTGTTTTTCTAAAAAAAAATCAACAATGTTAAGATTTTGGGTCTCCCAGTAGTATTCCAGGTGGGTTGCTGAAGAGCCTGGAACCAGGAAGCTCACAATGCCCAGATAGGCTACCAGGTGGCCTGCCAAGAAGCCAGATAGCCTGGGAAGGGGGATGGCCTGTAGACAGGTGAGCTGGCAAGAAATCAGGCAGGTTTCTATCAAAAATTTCAGTGAACAAGCATGTTTTGAATGAAAAACTATTACATCATAAAATTTCTAACATGCTGTAGTTGGTTCCTCTCTGTGCTATTGGAATACAAATAATAATAATAATGAAATTATGGATCAAGAAATGTTTGCAGAAATGTTATGAATAATTCAAATATATTTGAGAAAATTATGCTATGTTTGTGGACAGTACAAAGGACAATTTTGTCATACTTTTCTCAATACAAAGTACCTATTAAGAACAACACATTGAGAATAGCAACTTGCAAAGGTTTCCTAGGTGGTTGTTGTTGGTGGGTTTTTTTGTTTTGTTGGGTTTTTTTTGTTTGTTTGTTTTGGTGAATCCGATTTTTCATCTGGAAATTCACTTTTTTGGGCTGCTCTACCAGACACTGCCATTGGTAATCCTATTGGCCCAGAGCTGTCTGGCTTGAGGTAGGTGAACTTCTGGTCTAGGGCTAAACAGCCCTCCCACCATTTACAAGAGTTCCTGGTGGGGCAATATGTAGGCTGGACTAGCTACCCCTTAATCAGTAACTACTCGCACTCCTTAAGTGCAAATTGAAAAAGAACAAAGATCCAGTGTGTCACCAAGCACCATGATTAGGTGTTCAGCTGGAAGGCCTGAAAAGACCCATGGCCTGGCAGCAACTTCTCACTTTTGTGGGGCACTACACAATCCAGTAGGTTCTCTGGAGTGTATTTGCAGTTACTGCTTGTGTCTTCAGAGCTCCATAAGAGTTCTGCTGCTGCCCATTACTCTAAAAGAACATTTCTCCCATCTCCAGAGGGTTTAAAAATCAGAGATTTGCATCTCCTAAGTAAGTTGTTTGCCACGACTAAAGAGCCCCACCTGCCCTGAGCAGCCTTCTTTCAAGGTGACAGACACTCACCTTTCACACCCCCACTTTTTCTGTGGAACACCTCTGCCATGAGAAGGCAAGTGGTAGGAGTTTAGTTGTCATAGGCTATGTGTTACATTGGCCATCTGGGTCATTTTATAGGGACTTATTGCTCATCCTCACACTCATGCCAGGCCATAGCAAGACTTTAGAAGGCAATGTCAAGGGCCAGCACCTAAGTCAGGTTTCTGCGTTTAAGTACCTTGAGAACTGGTTAACAGCAAATGGAGAAAACAGCAAAGAAATGCAAGCAATGCTGCTAAGCATGGGGAAAGTCTGTTGCAAGATAAGTGGAGTGATTTATGATAAGTGGTGCCTGGACTATTTAAGAGACAACTACACAAAACCATGGTAAGACCACATCTTTGGTAAGGATCTGAGAGATGGACAACCAAAGAGAGGCACTTAAGATGACTGAAAGCCATTGAAATGACATGTTTTAGGGAAGTGAGGGGGTGACATTGCTGGACCACATGTGGAATAATATCATCAGTAGTGATACCAAGGTCTGCAGTATCAGAGAGAAGCTGCAAGAGAGAAGGCTGAGATGGTATAGGCATGTATGAAGGATGGAGGAAGAGAATCCTATTCAGGAGGCATTTGAGACTACAGTTGTTTGGTAGAGAACAAGAGAATGGCCAAGAAAACAGTGGCTATACTGTGTAGCAGGAAATGAAGTGGATATGGAGTGATCGTTGGAGCAGCAAGCCTGGAAAAGATTGATCTGGTGACCTGACACCAGCTAGCTGAGAACAGGGGATGAAGACGATTAAGGGGGCCGTTACATTTCTGAATAGGGATATAGACCTTTAAACCTCCAATACTGTACATTCAGAGATGGTGGTGAGTAAGTAGAAAAGTCTTACATGAACTTTTCAGTACAGTTTGACAGGGAATTAAATACCTTTATATTAGCACATCTATCATGGGTTCACCTTTAGCTCATGGCATGCCCTTAGTAAATGGTGACATTTACAAACACTTCAATTAAGGACAGTATGTTCAGGGTAATGGTGCATTTTACTGTATATGAAATAATAAATAACAATAGAATTACAGTAGAGGAACACTTGTTCTTTCATATATATAAATTAGTTCATAACAATTCATATTGTTAGGATGTTAAATGAATGCAGACTGATTGGCCACTTTACAATTTTATTCTGGAAAAAGACATTTTAAACATGTGGAAACATGCAAGATTATAAAGGCAGCTAATGTCTACATGGAAAACTAAAAATAAAAAATGAATTAATGTTAACTTTCTGGCTTAAAGAACGATGACTTTTTAAAAGGCACTTCCTAAACAAGAAGACAGTTTTTCTTGCAAGGCATTGCAAGATCAACCTGTGGAACCCACTGCCACATAATGTTATTCATGTCAAAAACTTAGCAAAAATTGGGGGAAAAGTTTATTTTTTTGTATGGATAACAAGTAGTGCTGAGTGAAATGTTTATGTCAAAACTGTCTTTTAACAAAAATTGGATTTGTCACTGCGGTATTTCATGAGATTCGATTGCCTCCTATCTCCAGTCACTCTATGGACCATGCTGTCAACCAAACTTCATCTCCCACAATCAGGGGCGGCTCTAGGATTTGCGCCGCCCCAAGCAGGGCGGCACGCCGCGAGGGGCGCTCTGCCGGTCGCCAGTCCCGCGGCTCTGGTGGACCTCCTGCAGACGTGCCTGCGGAGAGTCCGCTGGTCCCGCGGCTCCGGTGGACCTCTCACAGGCATGCCTGTAGGAGGTCCACCGGAGCCACCTGCCGCCCTCCCGTGAGACGCTGCCCCAAGCGCACTCTTGGCGCGCTGGGGTCTAGAGCCATCCCTGCCCACAATGCAACACAGCCATGATACTTCCATAATGCATTGAGAAGGGAGATGATGATGCAGTCCAACTAAGAACATGGGCAATAGAAGACTTATGAGGCACCCAAACTACAATTCCCATGAAGCATCATAATGGCATTTACAAATTGAACTATTTTGGTTTTAAATTTTTCACTGAAAAGTTAAAGAATTGTGGGGAAGATTTCACTGAAAGCAATGTTGTTGTTGTTGTTTTCATATAAATTTTCTAAGGGTGAGAAAAAAAAACATTTTCTGACCAGTTCTAAGAACATCCACAGTTACAGGATTTATAAAAAATGAGCAATCAACTCTCATGCTTCAGTACATACAGAAACCACCAACTGACGGGTTAGTGAAGGTCTGTTTATGGACAGATTAGTACATACTTCTCTATTAAAATGTCTCTATATCAACCCCCTAAGTGCCTGGTGATTGCCATTGCCAGATGCAGGATGCTGGAATAGATATGCTGTTAGCCTGATTTGGGACACAAATTCAAAAGAGACCTTGAGCCAAACTCTGTAGTCCATGAGGAAACAGTACCAAAAGTAAAGGTGATACTAAGAGAAATGAGCTGCTGCATTTTGTACCATTTTTTTTTCAAGGTGTGTGGCTTCATTCCTAGTTCTGGGTTACTGTGACCAGATTTGTGCCCCATAGGAAGGGTATAATTCTGTGGTAAGTCACACTTGGAAACAAGTATGTTTTGCTGCCAAGGCTCTTAGGGCAACCAGTAGTATTGAAGAGTCTAAAAAAGATGGTGACCTAACCTAACAATCTGAAGGCTACAGATGCTTATGTCTGACAAGGAGAGGAAGGCCCTACCTAACTCATTTTAATTTCTTGCCCTATTGGCAAAAGCTGTAAAGACTATTCATGTTAGTGTTTGGTTAAGGGTTAGTAACGATTGGGTTCTTACTATCAGACAACAAGTCAAGGAGAAGCAAAAGAAACTGAATGGGTAAAAGTCTAAGTCAGCTATTATCAACACAATGAGTTATGAAAATCATGTTTTAGAAAGAGGAAAAATATTGATCTCTCTTTTCTGTGGTGCTTTGGAGGGTTCTAACACAGAGTAGATTTCCTGCAGAGGTGTTTGGTTCTCTTTAAAGCATTTTAAATTTCCTAAGCTAAATAAACTGTGTAAGCAGTTACAGAAGTATTTATAAAAAGAACAGGAGTACTTGTGGCACCTTAAAGACTAACAAATTTATTTCAGCATAAGCTTTCGTGGGCTACAGCTCACTTCTTCGGATGCATAGAATGAAACACACAGACAGAAGATATTTATACATAAAGAGAACATGAAAAGGTGGAAGTACGCATAGCAACTGTAAGAGGCCAATCAATTGAGATGAGCTATCATCAGCAGGAGGGAAAAAAACACAAAAAAAAACCCTTTGAAGTGATAATCGAGATGACCCATAGAAGGTGTGAGGAGAACTTAATATGGGGAAATAGATTCAATTAGTGTAATGACCTGACCATTCCCAGTCTCTGTTTAAACCTAAGTTAATTATATCTAATTTGCATATTAATTCGAGTTCAGCAGTCTCTCTTTGGAGTCTGTTTTTGAAGTTTTTTTGTTGCAAAATTGCCACCTTCAAGTCTGTCACTGAGTGGTTAGAGAGGATGAAGTGTTCTCTCACTGGTTTTTGAATGTTATGATTCCTGATGTCAGATTTGTGTCCATTTATTCTTTTGCATAGAGACTGTCCGGTTTGGCCAATGTACATGGCAGAGGGGCATTGCTGGCACATGATGTCATATATCACGTTGGTAGATGTGCAGGTGAACGAGCCCTGATGGCGTGGCTGATGGGATTAGGTCCTATGATGGTGTCACTTGAATAGATATGTGGACAGAGTTGGCATCGGGCTTTGTCGCAAGGATAGCTTCCTGCGTTAGTGTTTATGTTGTATGGTGTGCGGTTGCTGGTGAGTATTTGCTTCAGGTTGGGTGGCTGTCTGTAAGCGAGGACTGGCCTGTCTCCCAAGATCTGTGAGAGTGAGGGATCATCTTTCAGGATAGGTTGTAGATCTTTGATGATGCGCTGGAGAGGTTTTAGTTGGGGGCTGAAGGAGACGGCTAGTGGCATTCTGTTATTTTCTTTGTTGGGCCTGTCCTGTAGTAGGTGGCTTCTGGGTACTCTTCTGGCTCTGTCAATCTGTTTTTTCACTTCAGCAGGTGGGTATTGTAGTTTTAAGAATGCTTGATAGAGATCTTGTAGGTCTTTATCTCTGTCTGAGGGATTGGAGCAAATGCGGTTGTATCTTAGAGTTTGGCTGTAGACAATGGATCGTGTGGTGTGTCCTGGATGGAAGCTGGAGGCATGTAGGTAAGTATAGCGGTCAGTGGGTTTCCGATATAGGGTGATGTTTATGTGACCATCGCTTATTAGCACAGTAGTGTCTAGGAAATGGATCGCTTGTGTGGATTGGTCTAGGCTGAGGTTGATGGTGGGATGGAAATTGTTAAAATCATGGTGGAATTCCTCGAGGGCTTCTTTTCCATGGGTCCAGATGATGAAGATGTCATCAATGTAGCGCAAGTAGAGTAGGGGCGTTAGGGGATGAGAGCTAATGAAGCGTTGTTCTAAGTCAGCCATAAAGATGTTGGCATACTGTGGGGCTATGCGGGTACCATAGCAGTGCTGCTGACTTGAAGGTATATATTGTCCCCAAATGTGAAATAGTTATGGGTGAGGACAAAGTCACAAAGTTCAGCCACTAGGTTAGCCGTGGTATTGTCGGGGATACTATTCCTGATGGCTTGTAGTCCATCTTTATGTGGAATGTTTGTGTAGGGACATGAGGGCTTCTACATCCAGTGGTAAATAATGAAGAGTACAGGTCACTGATCCAGATCGATCTCAATTGCTTGATAAACTGGGCACAGGCAAACCAACGCATATTAAGAAAGTTAAACGTAAATGTATGGATCTGGGAACATAGAATGTAAGCCATACTTACAAAATGGGGAACTATCCCAGGAAGCAGTGATTGTAACAAAGATTTGGGTGTCATGGTGGATAACCAGCGGAACATGATGCTGTGGCTAAAAGAGCTAATGGGATCCTGCGATGCATAAACGGGACTCTTGAGTAGGAGCAGAGAGGTTATTTTATCTCTGTATTTGGCACTGCTGTGACCACTGCTGGAATACTGTGTACAGTTCCTGTGCCCACAATTCAAGAAGGATGTTGATAAGCTAGAGAGGGTTCAGATAAAAGACACAAGAATGATTACAGGATTAAAAAACAGGCTATCTAGTGATAGATTCAAGGAGCTCAATCTATTAACTCAATAGCTCAATCTATTAACAAAGGTTAAAGGGTGACTTGATTACAGTCTATAAATACCCACATGGGGACCAATGTTTAATAATGGGTTCTTCAGTCTAGCCGAGTAAGGTATAACATGATCCAGTGTTTGGAAGCTGAAACTAGACACATTAATATAATCATAGAATATCAGGGTTGGAAGGGACCTCAGGAGGTTATCTAGTCCAACCCCCTGCTCAAAGCAGGACCAATTCCCAACTAAATCAACCCAGCCAAGGCTTTGTCAATCCTGATCTTAAAAACCTCTAAGGAAGGAGATTCCACCACCTCCATAGGTAACCCATTCCAGTGCTTCACCACCCTCTTAATGAAAAAGTTTTTCCTAAAATCCAACCTAAACCTCCCCCACTGCAACTTGAGACCATTACTCCTTGTTCTGTCATCTGCTACCACTGAGAACAGTCTAGATCCATCCTCTTTGGAACCCCCTTTCAGGTAGTTGAAAGCAGCTATCAAATCCCCCCTCATTCTTCTCTTCTGCAGACTAAACAATCCCAGTTCCCTCAGCCTCTCCTCATAAGTCACGTGCTCCAGCCCCCTAATCATTTTTGTTGCCCTCCGCTGGACTCTTTCCAATTTTTCCACAGCCTTCTTGTAGTGTAGGGCCCAAAACTGGGTACAGTACTCCAGATGAGCCTCACCAATGTCGAATAGAGGGGAATGATCACGTCCCTCGATCTGCTGGCAATGCCCCTACTTATACAGCCCAAAATGCTGTTAGCTTTCTTGGCAACAAGGGCACACTGTTGACTCATATCCAGCTTCTCGTCCACTGTAACCCCTAGGTCCTTTTCTGCAGAACTGGTTCCTAGCCATTCGGTCCCTAGTCTGTAACAGTGAATGGAATTCTTCCATCCTGAGTGCAGGACTCTGCACTTGTCCTGGTTGAACCTCATCAGGTTTCTTTTGGCCCAATCCTCTAATTTGTCTAGGTCTCTCTGTATCCTATCCCTACCCTTCAGAGTATCTACCACTCGTCCCAGTTTAGTGTCATCTGCAAACTTGCTGAGAGTGCACTCCACGCCATCCTCCAGATCATTAATGAAGATATTGAACAAAACCAGCCCCAGGACCGACCCTTGGGACACTCTGTTTGAAACCGGCTGCCAACTAGACATTGAGCTGTTGATCACTACCCGTTGAGCCCAACGATCTAGCCAGCTTTCTATCCACCTTCTAGGCCATTCATCCAGCCCATACTTCTTTAACTTGCCGGCAAGAATACTGTGGAAGACCGTATCAAAAGCTTTGCTAAAGTCAAGGAATAACACATCCACTGCTTTCCCCTCATCCACAGAACCAGTTATCTCCTCATAGAAGGCAATTAGGTTAGTCAGGCATGACTTGCCCTTGGTGAATCCATGCTGACTGTTCCTGATCACTTTCCTCTCCTCTAAGTGCTTCAGAATTAATTCCTTGAGGACCTGCTCCATGATTTTTCCAGGGACTGAGGTGAGGCTGACTGGCCTGTAGTTCCCCGGATCCTCCTTCTTCCCTTTTTTAAAGATGGGCACTACATTAGCCTTTTTCCAGTCATCCGGGACCTCCCCCGATCACCATGAGCTTTCAAAGATAATAGCCAATGGCTCTGCAATCACATCCGCCAACTCCTTTAGCACCCTCGGATGCAGCGCATCCAGCCTCATGGACTTGTGCTCATCCAGTTTTTCTAAATAGTCCCGAACCACTTCTTTCTCCATAGAGGGCTGGTCACCTTTTCCCCATATTGTGCTGCCCAGTGCAGCAGTCTGGGAGCTGACCTTGTTTGTGAAGACAGAGGCAAACAAATTATTGAGTACATTAGCTTTTTCCACATCCTCTGTCACTAGGTTGCCTCCCTCATTCAGTAAGGGGCCCACACTTTCCTTGACTTTCTTCTTGTTGCTAACATACCTGAAGAAACCTTTCTTGTTACTCTTAACATCTCTTGCTAGCTGCAGCTCCAAGTGTGATTTGGCCTTCCTGATTTCACTCCTGCATGCCTGAGCAACATTTTTATACTCCTCCCTGGTCATTTGTCCAATCTTCCACTTCTTGTAAGCTTCTTTTTTGCGTTTAAAATCAGCAAGGATTTCACTGTTAAGCCAAACTGGTCACCTGCCATATTTACTATTCTTTCTACATCGGGATGTTTTTTTCCTGCAACCTCAATAAGGATTCTTTAAAATACAGCCAGCTCTCCTGGACTCCTTCCTCCCTCATGTTATTCTCCCAGAAAATCTTGCCCATCAGTTCCCTGAGGGAGTCAAAGTCTGCTTTTCTGAAGTCCAGGGTCCCTATTCTGCTGCTCTCCTTTCTTCCTTGTGTCAGGATCCTGAACTCGACCATCTCATGGTCACTGTCTCCCAGGTTCCTATCCACTGGTACAGCAAACATTTAAGCAGTTACTGAATTTTAAAACAAATATACTTTTTATAAAATGTTTTATTTTTCTGTTCTCTTGTCTTAGTCACTTGATGCAAAATGGAGTTAAAGTAGGAGATGAAATATGAGGTTTGTTCTTTTTTTATTTCACAACCATTCATCACTCTCCCTTTTGCAGTATACAATTAAGAGGAGAAATATTTCTGCTTTTCTTTGTTTCACATGTGGGCAAATGTGAGAAACACCTGTTAATTTTATCTTAGCATAAAGTTTATATGCTAAGATAATACATAGGATTTGCCATAATAGATCAGATCATTAGTTCATCACTCAAGTATCTGCCCTTCAGCAAAGGCCGATGCCTAATGCTTCTGGGAAAGGTGAAGAGAAATTATAATGCACTCGTGTAGTTGTGCAATGCTGTATGTGAGGGATAAAATTCCTACTTGACCCCTCCAGTGATCTGAAGCCTGAGACCTGATTATGTCTATCTTACCATGCATAATTACATGGTATATTATCATTTAAACTGATAACAGGAACCAGGCATACATTCAAGCTTCTGCAGTAGAGCTGGTCAAGCAGTAAATAAATGGATTCTTACGGATCTCTGAATGCACCCAGTTTAATTCACCATGATTTGAACGCTATTATTCATTGGTATTCAGACAGCTGCCAGGTAATGTAAAAATCTTCTCAAATCCTATAAGTTTCTCAAATCATAATCCAAAGTTTATTCGTTCTTGAGTTCTGCCGGAAGTGCATTCTTCACAGCTTGAAGTCAATGGGGCTGTACAAGGGTGCAGGGGCTTGCCTTCATTTACTATAGATTGTCATTTAAAAACATACTTAAAGGTAAAATGAACGAAACTAGTTTCAGATAATCTGGGCCATAATGTTCCATTAACCTTTCAGTGGAACTCAGCAAAAGTCTCACAAGGTGACAGCAAAGTGTAGATGAGGATCCTGCAGCTTTTTAACCAGCAAGTCATCTAACCCTTAGAGCAGGTTTAGATGTGGTGGTTAAAGGCTGGAGGTCACCAGTCCTTTGTCTACCGTAGCCCTCCTGCTGATGCTACCACTGTTGGAGGAGCTGCATTTTAGCAACAGTGTGAAAACTGTCAGGTCATACTGTACGAGTGTGATGGCATATGCTTCTTTCCAGGACAGTCTATGTTTTAGCTCATTCTCATAGAAAAAAACAAAAACAAACAAACAAAAAGCACTCAGTAGTATAGGAGGAAAGTAAAGGGTCACTGACAACAAATCTATTAAAAATGTTTAGTTGTATTGGATATTACACCTGCTTCAACATCTCCTGTGCTAATTTTTGTGGGGGTTTCTCTTTTTACACTCACATTTTCCTATTTAAAAAAAGTCTCTCTTGAGTGGCTTTGTGGAAGATTCTCAAACAGGGGAAGGTGACTGAATCAATGGAAGGAAAGGATGAAACTGGCTACACACAAAGGACCTGATGCAAAGCTCACTGAAATCAATTAAAGGCTTTCCATTGACTTCAAGGGACTATGGATCAGGCCCAGAACGCTATTAAATACACAGGGTAAAATAAAAATTTGTTGGGGAGGGGGAGGGCTTAAGGGGTAATATTTTATTTTTCTCTCTCTTTCAGTTATAATAATATTAGATGTTACTTGTAGACATAGAAGATAAACAGCTTTCAGAAAGAAGTATGATTCTTAAGTTGACAGTGTCCCTTTAAGCACAACCTCGTCTCTGTTTTCCTTCTTTATAGAGCTATGGCTATTAATAAAATATGTGGGGAAAATATATGCAAGTTGTGAAAAAGAAAATAGGATTCTGAGCAGAGAGCATTTTGAATCTAAAGATACTTTTATGAGATATTTTACATTCCAATAACTCTCATAAATATTGGAATTCAAGCATGACATATTCAGTTCAGATAAGGTCCACGTGTGAATAGCTAATTTTTAAGCAAGTATCATTTATATTACTATTTCAATAAATCCAGATAGTATCAGCTGAGTGAGACAATATTCAGTATTTTATTAAGCTACTTTCACTGTTTCTTCCCTTTAATATCCATGTAAATATGAAAGGTAGCTGATTAACGGACTGGATACAAAAGACCAAACTTTATACTGTCTTAAAACTTGTGGAGTCCCATTGATATCAGTGGTATTACATGAGGATGTAAATCAGATCAGAATTTGGCCCATACTTTCCGGTCCATCACTACATTCCATAGTTTCCTATGAGACAAAGTAGAAAAGTCCTGACCTGAAGAGCTTGTGTCAATTAACAGAACTTATTCTCAATAAAGTGCTGAGCAGAATCAGTAAGTACTTTCCTTTAAGATGCTTAGTTGCAAGTTATTCCTTAACACCAAAGGAATGCATTAACTGCATCAGAAATCCTGTTCGAGAGTTTCTTGCCAGTACCATTCCATTAATATGAAGGTGACTTTCTCAAGCCTTTTGGCATGAAAAGCTACATTCGGTTTACTTTTCTTCACTATTAATGTTTTTGCAATTAAAGTTATCCTGATGTGTGCTCAAGAGCATGAGTGACTAAAGACACATGCTGAAGTGAAAGGATTCATATCACAGAAAGGATATGAACTCTTGGCATTGTAAAGAATTAGTGCAGTCCATGACAGCGGGCCAAGGATGGGTAATCTTCAAGGGATTGTATTAATTTGAGTTGTCAAATCCTCAAATTTAGAAAGACAAAAAAATCCCGAAGTTAGTCCAGGTAGAGTAGAAAAATGATGGGAGATGACAGCATTTCATACTGAGTTTTTTCATGTCACTTTTCACAAACAACAGTTTTTCGTGTCTATACAATTCTGCTAGCAGCCTCTTTTTTTTTTTCCAACTTAGTCATAACCTTCGTCCTCATATAAACTTGGTCAGGTACAAATCAAGAAAACATTTATACCAGCACTGAACAGGTTTGAAGCCAAAAAGGCATATTGTAGCACCAATTTAAATGTCTTAACAATAATCAGGCTGTCAGTGTAAATAAGAGCCTGAGTGCAGAGCTTTAGAGCATGAAAATAAAGCCAAAAATAGTAGACTTATTTTAAAGACACACTGTCAATGCAAAAATGTATTTTTTAAAATCCTTATCTTTGGTTGCACCTCCTGATTTTCAGTTAGAATACCGGTTAGAATGAACCCAAAAATTCAGAGTGAAACTTTGCCAAGACTGCTGAGTCATGATTGATTTGAGGAAAAAACTGCTGTTTTCAGAGAAATTAAGGTTTGATCCAGAAATTATGTCTTCTGCAGAGACACGTTTGTCTGAAACTTTGTCAAAACATTTGTGGGTGAAATCCTAACCCCACTGACTTCAGTACAGGGTAGGATTTCATCCTGCAGATCTTAGTGAACTTGGGCCAAGTTTCAGGTTCTGAATGCAAACCTAAACAGGATTTTGTTAAATGTTTTGCAGAGCTCTAATCTTGCCTGCTTTTCTAATAACAGATTTAGTTCTCTGATAGTTTTAGCATAAATTTAAAAAATCATGAGTGGGGAAAAATAGGTAACAGAAAATGACTAAAACCTCATTTTCAGAAATGTTCAGAATGTATAAAGGAATTTATCTCAGAAGTGCTAAGGAGCATCAAGCCACACAATAGACCTATACACACAACTCTGGAAAACACTTCTCATTTCTTTATACCAGCCTTCACTCTGGGACAAATCACATCTGCTTCTAAAGCTAGGAGATACGCGGGAAATTACTGTCTTTCCTGAGTAGCATAAAAATAATTCTGGTGGATTAAGCATGATTAAGAAGCATTGCAGCTAAGTCTGAGTGTTTTGTCTGCTCGAAGATATAATCGTTTGTTAGGAAGGAGGATAGGAGTGAATGAGGTTTACATTGAGGCTTAGTTTTCCATGGACTACAGCATCATGGCACCAACTCTCACAAGGATCATTAGGTACATCTAGAGAGATTTTCACTACAGCATCTCACAGAATGCCCATCGTGCTACCTACATATTGATTTGAAGGATGGGTCAGATTGTACCCCTCTGAAGTGACCCTCTGTGTGCAGCTATCATCCCTGACTGCATGGAAGGTGGTGGGAGGAATGTGCTGGCTGAATTTGTGGTCCTGTTTCCCTGACCCTCCCCACCAGGACTGAGACCTCTGCAAGGTTGTGATCTCACTGTGGGAGAGGATGGGCAATGGATAGAGACAAGAGCAGTCAGTGGGTGTGGCTTACTTTGATTTCGGAGTGAGTGGTGGGTGCACATTGTCCCCCATCTCTCACTGGCACCTCACCTTTCCAGGGAAAGATGCGCCAAACATCACTACTTATCCCACTGACCTTTGTGCTGGGAACCCCTCTCAAGGAAGATGCTGGAAACTGTCACAATCCTGGAGGGCCCTGGTACCAAGTCTCAATTAGAGCATTACTGTCAGAGGACCTGCAGCCAGTCCAGAGGCAAAGAGTCTCTTCTCAGATGGCTCTGGCCTTTTGTAGATCCCCCAGAATCTGCTGAGTGATGGAACAGATCCATGGTCTGTTTTGTGGAAGGAAAAACCCCACCTATGTGACAAAACCATGTAATGGAAATGCTACCAAAAGAACCCTTTGGTTTTTCTTCCCTTATCAGTTGAGTGGGTCAAAATTTTCAATTCACGTTTGACTAACAAAAATTGCTTCCTGTTCTTTATGTATTTGTTTATTTTCATTATTCAGGTCTTGGTAAATTCTGTAGAAAAAGTTTACATCTTTGTGCAATAATAATTTATGGGCAAAAAAAAATCTCACGCACACACACACACACAGTTGGGTTTCACTGGGGAAATGAACTATCTAGCTGGGCACTGCTGCCTTGGAGAGGGTGCAAAAGATAGGCAAGGACTAGAAGTTAAAAGAAAACTTAAAAAATAGTATCTAAAAAGAGAAGGAATAGAAACAAGTAGATGCCAGTTCATAAATATTAAATAGTAATGAGGTATAGGGTCACACATATCCAATAAAAAAAGAAAATTGGCTAGTTTTAAATAGCAAAAAGAGACTTAATAGGCAAGGTTTTTAAACAAGAAACATTACAAATAGCAGTAGTAAAGGCACTGGGTCAGGATATTTTACCTAGTGACAATTAGATAAAGGGCCAAATAAATGTAAAAAACTTATTTTTAAAATCATGTATTGCTTCCCTATGCCACTTGGACCAAGTCTTGCCAAAAAAACCTCCTAGATGAAACCTCTGAGTCAAGTCCCACTGTAAATCCCTTTTTATGCTGTAAGTGTACAGACAGTATCTTACTATATGTTTTTAGAGCACCTAGCACAATGGTGCCCTAATCCTGCCTGGGTTTTTTGGGCACTACTGTAATACAAATAAATTCACTCAAAGTCCTCCTAAAGGATGCAGGCATTAGTTAGTGCTAGCAGATTGCTTTGAAAAGCTGGAGCCCTCATCTACCAGTTATATGAATTAGGGCCCAAAGCTGCAAAGACTAAAGGATATGAGCATGCACTCATAAGCAGAGCTGGTCAAAACTTGGAATTTCTGCTCCCATGGGAAATTAGGACATTTTGAAAAAGATTTTGTTCTGAACTGGAATGAAAACTAGCAATTTCAAAACTTCCCATAGAAAGGAAATTCCAAAACAATATCATTTTGGAAAAAAATAAAATGTTTCCAATTGACTCCCCACCCCCCCAAAATCAGATGGAGCAGCCAGCGGTCATGACTGCCCTGTACAGCCCTCCCAGAGTTGGGGACAGCGCAGCTTGCTAACATGAAGCTGAGGGATTCACCTGCCACAGACTGTAGAGCCTAGAAGCCTTGCAAGCCTGATCTTGAGCCAGGGCTCCCAGGGCTTCTGGGCACCTAGCTTCACAGCAGGGAGTCATCAAGCCCTGGCATCACTGAGCATAGGGCAGTCTGCCCAGAGCCACAGACCCTGGAAGCCCAGTATCTCTGCCAGGTGACTTAGAGCAATTTCTGATGGTGCCATAGGTGCTGACTGTGTGGGTGCTCTGGGGCACAGAAAAAAAATAGTGGGTGCTCAGCAACCACCAGCGGGCCCTGTCAATCAGCTCCTCTCCCCCCTGCCCCAGCACTTGCCGACTGTCCCCACTGATCAGCTCCTCTCTCTCCCCCCCCCGAGCGCCTCCTTCCCTCTGAGGATCAGCTGTTTAGCGGCAGGTAGGAGGCACTCGGGGGGAGATAGAGCAGTGGGGGCAGGAAGAGGGAGACCGAGGGCTAGGCGCACTCTGGGGTGGGGAAGGAGCAGGCGTGGGAAGAGGTGGAGCAGGTGGGGTGAGGATTTGGGGGATGGGATGGCGTGGGGGCATGGCCTGGGGTGGAGTCAGGGTCGAGTATCTCCCTGGCAAATCAAAATGTCAGTGCCTCTGGATGGTGCTCTAAATTGTGCTGGAGGTAGTACTGACCTCCAATCAGCCTAGGGGTTTCCTGAAGGCTTAAAGCCATCTTTGTCCTTCTTTGTTGTTTTGTGCCTGTTATTGAAACATAGGTGCTAAAACACAATATTGCCCTCCCAGAAGCTGAGGTTATTTGGTATTGTGGTGTGGGAGACACTATTTTACCTCTGTAAAATTAGAAAGATTGTAAAAATATGGATCAGATGACCTTCTGCTATCTATAAAATTGCTTATGTTCATATTCTGTGAAATATGTTTTACCCTCTCGTACTGACCATGTAAGGTTACTTAATTTGTTCAGCAGTTCTCAAGTAAAAAATTACAAATAGTGAATGTTGCGCTGTTGGAACCTGAATGCCATAGACAGTTAGGTAATGTGTCTCTTGAAGTTACTTATTTGCCTAAGAATGTAAAAATGGGTGACTATAAATGTCTTTGTGATGGAAAGCCACTATCTACAATGTGCCTGGTTGGCTAATAATGGCTAGAGTGGAAAATAATGCCAAAGAGAGGGGCGTGTGGGGGGTGAGGTGGGGAGGGGCAGTGCTAAGCGCCTTGGCAGCCTAAATTTGCATCTAGCTGCCATTTGTGTGTGTGTGTGTGTGTGTGTGTGTACGCGCATGTGCGGGCACTACAGGGAACTCTGTATAGAAAGAAGAAAAAACACAAGACCAGTCAGCTCTTATAGAACCTTTCATTTGATGATCTGAGAACCCACTATCAGGGTGATACACCATCATGCTGCAAACACTGGGTTGATGGCCCTCTTACACCCACAAAGGTGCTATGTTTGAAAATGCATGTCCCGTCAGATTGAAATCTGAAAGAAGAAAATAAAGATAGCTGACATGAAAACTCTTCATCTCTTTGCTGTTTGGACTCTCACAGAGTTGGAACTAGGAAACTAAAGCAGAGCTCCCCAGGGTCACAATGTGTTAGCCCTAAAAGACATTCAGTGCTGACAGATTACTTCAATTCTATCACCTTTTAGAACTATACACTGTAATTCATTTGTGTATATATGTCGCCTGCTTTAACCCGTAAAGAACGCTTTCCTTTCTTTTTCCTAGTTAATAAATCCTTAGTTAGTTTACTATAGGACTGGCTACAAGCATTCTCTTTGGTGTGAAATCTAAAGTACAAATTGACCTGGGATAGAGAGCTGGTCCCCTAAGGGAGCAACCCGAATATTTTGTGATCTTTAGTGTAAATGATCATTTATCACTCAGTTCAGCTTGCCTGACAAGACAGACTGGAGTGCCCAAGGGGACTATCTGTGACTCCATGGTAAGACTGTAATAGTGCTCCAGGAGTTCACATTTATTACTGGACTGGTGAAATCTAATTATAGAACATACCACCAGTGTGGAGTCTCTGTCCTGCTTTTTGACAGTCTGCCCTGAGGTTGGCACTCATAGTTGTGAACCTCTCCAGACAGCGTGACAGTATCAGGTTGACATTCACTATGTTTGATTCCTCCTCTGCTTCTACTACTGTTTTATCAAATGCTTTGCACCATGTGTCTGCTACCACCAGCTCTTTTCCTGGTTTATATATTACTGATAAATCATACAACTGGAGCTGAGAAAGAGAAGGTTACTCACCTTGTGCAGTAACTGAGGTTCTTCAAGATGTGTGTCCCTGTGGGTGCTCTACTTCAGGTATTCGTGTGCCCCTGCACTCATAGTCGGAAACTTTGGGTGGCTGAGAGCTCCGGCACTGCTGCAGACAGAGACTTTGGGGAACGGCTCCGGCACAGGCACTGAGGGGAGGTTGGAGCCCCATGCCTCCACACCACAATCTATAGCTGTTCTGCCAGCAGGCATCCAGTGAGCCGGGAGCCGAGGTGGTGGAAAACCCCAGCACCGCTAGAGTCAGAGACTCTACAGGAGCAAGGGAAAATCAAAACCCCATGCCTCTGCACTGCGATGTACGTTCATTCCGTGGGCAGGCATCCAATACCAGCACCGACTGTGCTGTCAGGAGCCGAAGGAGCGGAAATTCCCGGCATCGCCGGCACCGCTAGAGCCAGAGACTCTACAAGAGCTGGCTCCGATGCAGGCATTAAGGGGAAACCAAACCCCTGTGCCTCCGCACCGCGATCTACAAACGGCGGCACAGCGCCGCTACAAAAGGCAGCTTCTTCAAAGGTGCACCCAACATGCACAGAGACGCAGCCAGCAGTGCCGCCTTCTCCTCCGCAGCCCTGAATCCGACAAGGAGGCAGCCCCAGGGGCCAATCAAACCAGCACAGCAGCAGTTCCTCAGACAGAGGGTTCTGGTATTCAGCTCTGCCCCTGATTCCCCTATTTGCAGTACCTATACGAGAATGATACCCTTGGCACCAAGACTTCCTGCGTCCCCAACATCACTCACTGTCTCGCTCCTTATTTGAAGGAGGAAGATGAGGAAGAACAGGGAGCTATTCCCTGATCGGCTCCTATCCATCAACCCAGGAATCGCTCATGGGGCATATTATGCAGTCCCAGTTACTTACAGTGGTATGGGGACCCCCATGCCACTCCCATCCCAATGGGCATATTGGACTCCATAGGTCATATGCCCCACAGTAGGGGAGTCTTCCAGCAATGACCAGACCCAGCACACAGTAATTCCAAACAGCTTCTGTACCAGCACCCTCAGTGGTACCAGGGGAAGAGGAGGAAGAACCACCCACTTGCCATCATTGTCCACAGAGGATATCTTTATGACTCCTCCTAATATAGGGGATGATTTCAAACTATTCCATGGCTTATTTGAGAGGGTAGCCCTCTCTGGATATCTCCCTTGAGGAGGTCCCCATGATACAGCATGGACTAGTGGACTTTTTGCATACATCTGCTTCATTTAAAAAAAAATTGCCCTTCACATGAATGAGGCACTGATGGACCCTGTAAGGGTCATTCTGTGGACCTCTGCAGCTGCCCCTCTAGCCACCGGGAGGTCTGACAGGAGGTGTATACCAGCAAAGGGTGTGGACTTCGAATCCAGCACCTAATTTCTTAGTGATACATGCAGTCCAGCGATGTGGCATGCAACAACAGCCCTGAAACACAACTCATGATAAGGACTGGAAAAGACTTGATCAGTTTTGGCAATAAGGCTTCCTCCTTGGTTATCCCTCACCTCCGCATAGCCAACTATGTGACATTACTAACAAAATACAACTATAGAAACTCCACAAAAATGTCCGAATTGATTAACTTTATTGCCAAGGACAAGGGAGAATAATTTGCAGGACTTGATTCTGAGGACAGGGCTGCAACATCTGTGACGGTGGTTGTAATGAGAAGGGCCTAATGGCTCTATCTTTCTGGCTTCCCTGAAGAAGTGCAATCCACGGTGGAAGACTTGCCAGCCCAATTTATTCGCCAAAAAGGCAGATGACTCACTCCATTCACTCACGGTCTCATGAGCGACTCTCTGATCCTTGGGAACCTATAACTCCGAACTGAAGAGGAAACAGAGGCATTACTTTACATCCCAATGATACCACTGGCCAATGTATTCAAACAACAACAGCGGTGATTTGACTCACAGGGTCTGAGACACAGGCCCTGAGGGGACAACAATCTACTTCTCAAGTTGCTGCATCCCAACCATCAACTTCCCCTAACAAGAACTCCGGTGGATGGAGACCAAGGCTCAACCTCCGATAATTCAGCAAGTTTGTCAGAAACACAACAATTCAAGATGATCACACTATACACTATAAGCGACTGCCTGCTAAAAGCATCAACCCAGCAGACAGCATTGCAAGCCACCGAAGAGATGGTAACCCTCTTCACGAATCTGGGCTTCCTAATAAATACTGACCAGCCCACTCTAACAACAGTGCCAGAGCTGGACTTCAATGGGGCCCACCTCAACTCTATCGAGGCTATAGCCTCACTACTGAGACAACGTTCTCTCACTCTCACCAGCCTCATAGCCACTGCTGAAATAGCCCACAGGTATCTGGCAGGACTTTCCCCCAACTCCTTGACCGCATGGCAGCCACAACATTTGCTGTCAGACACACCAGATTAAACATCCATTGCCTACAAGGAAGGCTATGTATCAACTTTGTTCCACACAGGCATGACATAAACAAGCACCCCACAATATCGGGCAAAATAAAGGACCCCCTTCTCTGCTGGGCAAAACCGACCAACGTATGCAGGGGGGAACCCTTCGTTCAGACCACAAATGCCTCACTCCTGGGATGCGGCACACACCTGCACCCACATTCTATATAGGGCCACTGGTCCCCTATGGAATCCCTTCAACATATAAACCTATTGGAACTTCAAGCTGTCCGCAACACTTGCTCCCAATTCCTGCCACTCATCAAGGACAAGGCTATTTGAAGCCTTAGCTTGTATGTATTATAAATACAGACAAGGGGGAGCACACTCACAGTACCTCTGTGTGCAAGCCATAAAACCCTGAGACAATATGCACACCATCACAGCAGATACCCTCAGCAGACAAATTTCTCACGACCACAAAGGGAGCTCAGCAACACGGTACTCCTGCATGTATTTCAGCTCTGGGGGTTCCCCACAGTAGACCTTTTATTAACTTCACAAAATACTAAACACCCTCGTTTTTGTTCCCGTGCAGGTCTTGGTGTGCAGTCATTAGATGATGCAGTCCTCCTTGAGTGGAACACTCCCCTTCTCTACGCCTTCCTTCCACCTACATCTTGGGGGAGGGATAGCTCAGTGATTTGGGCATTGGCCTGCTAAATCCAGGGTTGTAGGTTTAATCCTTGAGGGGGCCACTTAGGGATCTGGGGTGAAAGTCAGTACTTGGTCCTGCTAGTGAAGGCAGGGGGCTGGACTCAATGACCTTTCAAGGTCCCTTCCAGTTCTAGGAGATAAGTATATCTCCAATTATTTTCCCCCCTCCTATTCCTCCTTTGAACCCAGTGATCCACAAGATCAGGCTGGATGAGCCACAGTAATTCTATTATCATGGTCTCACCAAACCACGGTATCCTTACCCCCTCAGCATGACCGTGCATCCATGAATCGCACTCCCACTTCTGTTTCACCCGCTGTCCCAGGACTCAGGCCGTGTCCTGCATCCACAGAAACTCCATCTCAGAACACGGAACCTGAGCTGACCTGTTGAGATGAGGTACAAAATATAGTTACACAGTTGAACAGAAATGAACTGTTTTCCATACACCCTGAAGGGGAGATGTGTTAAGGCAGATGTGGGCAAACTACGGCATGCAGGCCACATCCAGCCCCTCCCCCACTGTCCCACTTCCCCTGCAGCCACGCTGCCGCGTGGGCCACACTCTGGCCCGCCGCTCCCGCTGGGCAGCGTGGAGAGCGCAGCTGGCTCTGGCCGGGTGTCATGGCTGTGAGCTCCTGCTGCTGGTAAGGGGGTGGGAGTGGGGGTGTTGGGTAAGGGACCAAGGAGTCCTGGGGGGCAGTCAAGGAGGAGAGGGCCATTGGATAGGGCAGAGTTTCTGGGGTGGTGGTCAGGGGATGAGGAACAGGGAGCATTGGGAGTGGGAGTCCCGGGGGCCCTGTCGGGGGGCCTGTCAGGGGGCAGGGATGTGGATGGGGTCGGGAGGGCAGTCAGGGGACAGGGAGCAGGGGCAGTTGGATAAGGGGGTGGAATCCCAGGGGGCAGTTTGGGGCGAGGTGTCCCAGGAGGGGGTGGTCAGGGGATGAGGAGCAGAGGGCAATTGGATAGGAGGTGGGAATCCCGGGGGGGCTGTTAGTGGGCGGGGGTATGGATAGGGGTCGGGGTAGTCAGGGGACAGAGAGCAGGGGGGGTTGGATGGGTTGGGGATTCTGAGGGGGGCAGCTAGGGGGCAGGAAGTGGGAGGGGGCAGATAGGGGGTGGGGGTCAGGCTGTTTGGGGAGGCACAGCCTTCCCTACCTGGCCTCCATACAGTTGCACAACCCCGATGTGGCCCTTGAGCCAAAAAGTTTCCCCACCCCTGAGTTAAGACCTGGTGCCACCTAAAATGGATGACTTCCATCCCAGGGACATTACCCTCTATACTGTGTTACCTATTAGAACTCAAAGGGTCAGACCTATCCATGAGCTCAATAAAAGTCCACCTACCTACCATCACAACATTTCACCCCAAGGTGGATTGTCATCCTGTCTTTACCCATCTATTGACGCAATGTTTCCTCAGAGGACTCAATAATGCCTACCTTGAACTATGTGAGCCTACTACACCATGGGACCTGAACCTGGTCCTTCGGATCATCACCTCTTCCCCATTTGAACCCAGGACGACATAATCACTGCTACACCATTCTATGAAAGTAGCATTTCTTTTGGCAATGACATCTGTCAGATGTGTGGGAGCACTGTGGGCTTTCATGGCGGAACCCCCCCATACATGGTCTTCTTTGAGGATAAAGCCTCCCTCAGACCACACCCCTAAACCCCACACAGATAGAACACATGACACACTTCATAATCTTGATGTTCAGAGGGCATTGGCTTCTTACATAGACAGGACTAAACCATCCCATAAATCACCCAGACTGTTTCTATCCATCACTGAATGCTCCAAAAGACTTTAAACAAAGACTTTCCATGTAGATCCATAATCACACAAAACTCTGCTATCATCAGTGCAACTGTCAATCCTTCAACCTTTTAACACCAACATCTGAAACAACATTTACATGGACCCTAGTGTCCAATTTGTAAGTAATCAGAGTCCCATTAGTACCTAAGGGAATTGTCCATTCCTCTGTTCCTTCCTTTTCAGATACAGCTCCTAGGTAGAACTCCTCTTCTGTATTGCTGTCTGTGCTCTCTTTCTGGATTACTGCATCAGCATGCCTGCTTTGCTTTGCTTTCTCTTCTGCAGTTGTTTCCTGGTTACAGACTTTGGCAAAGTGATTGTATTTCTTGCAAATATTGCAGTGCTTACCAAAAGCAGGGAATTGTAGAGATCTGTATTTGTGTCCATATCTTGTGAAATACTTGAAGCTATTCCTTGCAAAGTCTCATGCTTTGTTCTTTTTCAATCTTCTCTGGTTTTTGTTCTGTACTGATTTCTCTCATGTCACTCTATACAGAGTACCAGTGTCCTGTTTTCCTTCCATTATTTTTATTCTGGTCAGAGTGATTTCTGCTGCCTGACACAGTCTTACCGCTTTATGCAAAGTGAGATCCATATTCTTCTAATATTCTTTTTGGCAGCATTGGATCTTTGATTCCAGTTCCAATTTGATCCCTTACACCTGAATCTGTTAACTGTCCATAGGTGCAAGTCTGGCTCATTAACTTCAGCTCTGTTAGAAATTCTTCCAAGGATTCTCCTTCCTTTTGCCTTCTAAGGTGAAGCTTATACCTTTCAAATGTTTCAGTCTTTTAAAATATGCAATACTCTTCCAATTTCTGCAAAATTGCATCATAACTTGCTTTCTCTGCACAATATACACCGCTACCCCGCTATAACACAGGTTCGCATATAGCGCAGTAGCAGCGGAGCTCTGGCGGCAATTTAAAGGCTCTGAGGCTCCGGCTGCTGCGGGGTGCCCTGGGCCCTTTAATTCACTGCCAGAGCCCTGCCGCTGCTACCCCGGGGCTGCGGCAGTGGGGCTGGGCTGGCAATTTAAAGGGCCTGGGCTCCCCGCAGCGGCCAGAGCCCGGAGCTCTTTAAATCACTGCTGCAGCCCTGCCACCGCTACCCCGATATAATGGCGTTTCACTTATAACGTGGTAGGGATTTTTGGCTCCCCACAACCGTGTTATATTGGGGTAGCGGCGTAGTTGCATGCATTAAAGACATCCATTGCCTCCAGTCCTACAATGTTAAAGAAGATAGCTATTTACTGCTGATCTTTTTTCTCACCAAAGCCAGCTGCTTGCATCTATCTATCTATCTAATCTATCAAAACTCTTCTGAATCTCTTCCAGGAGTCTGCTGCATTACCTAAGTATTCCAGCTCCTTGGGGGACTTTTACTTGCTCCATCTTCACAATGACTCCTTTACTTCTTCATTACTGTCCTCTTTTCTTTGTCCTCTCCTCTGTCTCACTCCGGTGCCATGTGTTGTCTTGTGAATTCATAAGAAGGAGAAACAGTCTGGGCTCTAAGAAGTAAGGCTTTATTAAAACAAAGTCAGAGTTACCTAAGCTAAAGGAGCGCCATGAGCTCTAGCTGAGTCAGGCTGCCATGAGACCACTTCCAGCTGGTTCTCATTAGCTCCAATCTAGTTTCCTCCAACATGTGCTCTGCTCTTAAAGGCACAGTACATACTGCTAGCAAAAGATATTATCAGGTTAAAGTGGAATACTTGGGCATTTAATCCTACCTCAGGAGTCACTTGTCCAGATCCCTGTACCCTGGTGGAGTCCCGTTGACTTTAAGTATCAGAGGGGTAGCTGTGTTAGTCTGGATCTGTAAAAGCAGCAAAGAGTCCTGTGACACCTTATAGACTAAAAGAGGTATTGGAACATGAGCTTTCGTGGGTGAATACCCACTTCGTCGGATGCATGAGACATGCATGACATGCATCCGACAAAATGGGAATTCACCCATGAAAGCTCATGCTCCAATACGTCTGTTAGTCTATAAGGTGCCACAGGACTCTTTGCTCCGTTGACTTTAGTGAGCCTCATTAAGGTTTGTATGGATTTGCACTAGTTAATCCTGCAGCAGGATCAGAACCTTAGTAAGGGCTGAGTGATCTGTAACCAACCCAATGCAGCATGTGGAATAGCCTCAGATCTGCTGGGTGCTGGAGCCTGTTTGCACACACTAAGCAGTGAACAAGCGGCCTGCTACAAGTGATATCTCCATCCATAAGTAAACCATTGCTGCCTGCCATATTTATTACTTTTTAAATTAAATACTTGTACATTAGCAAGTGCAATGGAATCACTAGGCAAGAGTATTTGCCCTCTCCTATTACTTGATCAGCCACTGACCACTGGAGGGAGTAAGGATAAAGGGTTGTTTGTTAGTTAACAGACTACCCCCATATGATTTTCTTTTCTCGTTAACGTAGGAAAACAGGGATGATGCATCTCTCATGACTGGAAAGGCAGTTTTGGGGTATCCCCAAAATTTGGGAAGCTATGGGAACCACGGCTGTAGTGTTGTGCAGCACACATGATCTCATGGGTGTGGGGATAAGTCCATCACAGCGGCAGTACTAGCTCAGTGTGTGTTCACTGAGTTCCATGGCGGTAGCAGCCCCCAGCATCACTATCCTAGAACTACTGTAACAGTCACAGACTAATGCATAATCCTCACTCCACCAATGTGAGCTATCTACTTTACAGCTAGAAAAGGTGAAGCATAGGCCTTGTCTACACTACAAGACTATTTCGAATCTACTTAAGTCGAATTTGTGGATTCGACCTTATGAAGTCGAATTTGTGTATCCATACTAAATACACTAATTCGAATTTCTGAGTCCACAGTAACGGGGCTGGCGTCGACTTTGGAAGCGGTGCACTGTGGGAAGCTATCCCACAGTTCCCGCAGTCCCCGCTGCCCATTGGAATGCTGGGTAGAGCTCCCAATGCCTCCTGGGGGAAAAATGTGTCGAGGGTGCTTTTGGGTAACTGTTGTCATTGAACCGTCAATCACGCCCTCCCTCCCTGAAAGCTCCGGCGGGAAATCTGTTCGCGCCCTTCTCTTGTCAGTTACAGCGCGTACGCCACAGCACTGCGAGCATGGAGCCCGCTGCGATCATCGCTGCACTTATGGCCGTTGTCAACTCCTCGCACCTTATCGTCCACCTCTTCCACAGTCAGCTGCTGAGAAATCGGGCGAGGAGGCTCCGGCAGCGCGGTGAGGACAGGAATTCACAGAGTGGCGCAAACCTCTCACAAAGCAGGGTACGCCGCGCCGTGGAGATCATGGTGGCAATGGGTCAAGTTCATGGTGTGGAACGGCGATTCTGGGCCCGGGAAACAAGCACGGACTGGTGGGACCGCATAGTGCTGCAGGTCTGGGATGAATCACAGTGGCTGCGAAACTTCAGGATGCGTAAGGGCACTTTCCTTGAACTCTGTGACTTGCTGTCCCCTGCCCTGAAGCGCCAGGACACCCGGATGCGAGCAGCCCTGAGTGTGCAGAAGCGAGTGGCCATAGCCCTCTGGAAACTTGCAACGCCAGACAGCTACCGGTCAGTAGCGAACCACTTTGGCGTGGGCAAATCTACCGTGGGGGTTGCTGTGATTGAAGTAGCCCACGCAATCGTTGAGCAACTTCTCTCAAAGGTAGTGACTCTCAGAAACGTCCAGGACATCATAGATGGCTTCGCCGCGATGGGATTCCCAAACTGCGGTGGGGCTATAGATGGGACTCACATCCCTATCCTGGCACCAGCCCACCAGGCCAGCGAGTACATTAACCGAAAGGGCTACTTTTCAATGGTGCTGCAAGCACTGGTAGACCATAGGGGACATTTTACCAACATCTTCATTGGGTGGGCGGGCAAGGTTCATGACGCGCGTGTGTTCAGGAACTCTGGTCTGTTTAAACGCCTCCAGGCAGGTACTTTCTTCCCGGACCACAAAATAACGGTTGGGGATGTGCAGATGCCTACAGTGATCCTTGGGGACCCAGCCTACCCGCTAATGCCCTGGCTCATGAAGCCCTATACAGGCGCCTTGGACAGAGAGAAGGAACTCTTCAACTACCGGCTGAGCAAGTGCAGAATGGTGATGGAGTGTGCTTTCGGACGTCTCAAGGGGAGATGGCGGAGCTTACTGACTCGCTCGGACATCAGCGAAAAGAATATCCCCGTAGTTATTGCTGCTTGCTGTGTGCTACACAATCTCTGTGAGAGCAAGGGCGAGACCTTTTTGTCCGGATGGGAGGTTGAGGCAAATCGCCTGGCTGCAGTTTACGCTCAGCCAGACACCCGTGCCGAGAGAATATCCCAGCGGGAAGCGCTGTGTATCCGGGAGGCTTTGAAAGCAAGTTTCCTCGGAGAGCAGGGTAACCTATGACTCTCCACTTGCTTTCAAGAGAAACTGACCTTGGGCCTGTGTCTGTATGTGTCGATTTCGATCTGCGGTTACATACCCCATTCTCCAAGTTTCCCCCACTTCCAAAGCACGTTTTAAAGCAAATTAATTGTTACACTCATTATTAATAAATCTTTGTTTTACTTTGCATTTCTGTTCAGGTGTTGAAACATGGACGCATACTGTGCTGGGCACAGTGTGCACTGATGTACAGACCGCTTGTTCCATAGAGGAATGACATCCTCCTGCTCCTACATAGGTCTCTGGGGTGGGGGACGGTTGCAAGTGGTTGTGCATGAAGGGGAGGGATTGCAGGAAGGGGTGGGTTTGCAGGAAGGGGCGAGTGGTGCCTTCTTTGGATAGGGGTTTGGATGACGGCAGTGGGCTGCGGGTTTGGGCGTAGGAAGGGGTGAGGGGTGTGGGGGAAGGGTGAGTATCTGTCCGTGGATGAGGGCTCTTGTTGGGGCTCAGGGCAGCGGAGAGGCTCGTTGCTACGGTGGAAGTGCATGGTAAGGGCAGCGTGCCTTAACATTAAGGGGGTGGCAGGTGCTAGGACCCTGGACAAGCATACACATCACAGAATGACCCGGGGCAGCATACACCACACAGAGTGACCCTGGTGCCTACTGACTGCAGTGTGTGTGTGCCCTGCAGTTGATCATGCCCCCAAGTCTGTACCCTGGTAATGTAGGCTATACCGTGCAATTATAAATCCCCTCCCCCCCCCATACACAAAAAAATCCTCTGACACGAAAGACGTGACCGAAACAGTGAATAACAGCAAACAGCTTTTAATAATCTAATACACAGTGGGGGGATGAAACTTGGATTTGGGACTGGGTGAGCCTGTAAGGGAAGCACTTCTACAAATTTATAGCGTGAGAGGTGTGTGGTACATTAGCGCTATGCAGTGGTGCAGTGACAGTTCTCACGGCCCCTACCGCCCCTCCGTCTTGTACTTTTGGGTGAGGGGGGGGGGCAGGACTTCTTGGCGGGGGAGGGCGGTTGCAGATACACTGCAGGGGGGCTCTGTCCTCCTGCCTGCGGTCCTGCAGAACATCAACAAGGCGCCGGAGCGTGTCCATTTGCTCCCTCATTAGCCCAAGCAGCGTGTGAGTCGCCTGCTGGTCTTCCTGCCGCCACCTATCCTCCCGTTCGATGTGTGTGCGATGCTGTTGACATAGGGTCTCCCTCCACTGTCTCTGCTCTGCCGCCTCGGCTCTGGAGCAGGCCATCAGTTCCGCGAACATCTCGTCCCTAGTCTTTTTCTTTCGCCGCCTAATCTGCGCCAGCCTCTGCGAGGGGGATGCCGGGGCAGTCCGGGAAAGAGCCGAAGCTGTGTGATGGGAAAAGTAACTGATTTCCTTGAACAGATACATGTTTGCGAACAGTGAACACAGTCTAGTCAGTTTCTCTGAACAAGACCATACAGGGCAACAAGTCTCACGAGATCTCAGGACAAGTTCGAGATTTCGGAATACACTCTCATTGGCTGCGGCATTGCACAGGAGAGCGGACAAGTGGGGAGAGACAGCTGAATCCGTCTAGCAGACAGTCCTGGTAAGCCTTACAGTACATTCTGCTTATCAGTTAATGGATAGCTGTGCCCTCCCGCTAAAGGCAATCTGCAAATCATATACTCTGACCCTTTTCCAGCCACTCCCACCAGTGCACGGGAAAGATCAATGTATGCTTTTCCTATGTGGCCTACAACACGTGGCTGTTAAGCGAGGGTCATTGTTATGCAAAGTAAAAGTCAACCATTCACAACAGTAACAATACACTAATTGCCCTAATTAGATGCAGCATTTCATGAACGAGATCACCCTGATGCGGGTCCCTCGGAGTCACAAAGAGCGGATGCTAAGGGAAGCCCTGCAGAGACCAGGACCATATGCGGCCATGCTTGTCGAGGCGATGATTCCCATCTACATAAGGATGTCCTGGCGCGGAAGAGTGTGCTTCCACGGAGCACCCAACAAGGCACCTCTCCCCAGGAACCTCCTGCGGAGGCTTTTCGAGGACCTAAATGAGACCTTTCTTGAATTGTCCCTGGAGGATTATTGTTCAATCCCTATATGTGTGGACCTACTTTTCATATAGTTTTTCATTGAATATCTTATATAGAGTATTTCTATTTTTTTATACCTGTTTTATAAAAAATAAATGTTTACATGTTTATAGCACTTACCGCCTGATCCTTCCCCTGATTCAGAGTCCGGGTTAACGGCCGGGGAGGGTTGGTAGGGGATCTCTGTGAGGGTGATGAAGAGATCCTGGCTGTCAGAGAAAGCGGTATTGTGTTCGCTGTCGCCTGCGCCGTCCTCCACAGACCCTTCCTCATCTTCCACATCGGCGAACATCGAGGAGGAACTGTCCAGGTTCACTATGCCATCCACTGAGTCCACTGTCACTGGTGGGGCAGTGGTGGCAGACCCACCTAGAATGGCATGCAGTGCCTCATAGAAGCGGCATGTCTGGGGCTGGGCTCCGGAGCGTCCGTTTGCCGCTCTGACTTTTTGGTAGCCTTGTCTCAGGTCCTTGATTTTCACGCGGCACTGCATTGCATCCCGGCTGTATCCTTTCTCTATCATTGCTTTGGAGACCTTCTCGAAGGTCTTTGCATTCCACTTGTTGGAGCGCAGCTCCGACAGCACAGACTCCTCGCCCCACACACGATCAGATCCAGGACTTCCCGGTCTGTCCATGCTGGGGACCTCTTTCTATTCTTGGATTGGCCGGACTCCTCTGCTGGAGAGCTCTGCATCGTTGCAGGTGCTGCGGAGCTCGCCCCGATGTCCAGCCAGGACGTCAGATTCAAAGTGCCCAGACAGGAAAAGGAATTCAAATTTTCCCGGGTCATTTCCTGTGTGGCTGGTCAGAGAATCCAAGCTCGGACTGCTGTCCAGAGCGTCAACAGAGTGGTGCACTGTGGGATAGCTCCCAGAGCTACTAAGTTCGATTTGCATCCACACCTAGCCTAATTCGAGCTAGCCATGTCGAATTTAGCGTTACTCCACCTGTCGGGGTGGAGTACCGAATTCGAACTAAAGAGCCCTCTAGTTCGAATTAAATGGCTTCCTGGTGTGGACGGTTGAGCGGTTAGTTCGAATTAACGCTGCTAAATTCGATTTGAAGTCCTAGTGTAGACCAGGCCATAGAGAGGTTGTGTGACTTGTCCTAGTTCTCACAGCACGCCTTTGCAATGCTGGGACTAGGGCTCATCTGACTCCCAGTCTTGTGCTTTAACCATTAGATTTTGATTTGTATGAAATATAGAACAATTATGTTAAAAACTGCCAATATGAATATTCTGAAATTCCTTCTTTTCCTAATAACATTATTTATTAGAGGATTTCAGGCTTTCCTTTCAGTTAGTCCAGAAATGGCCATATTTAGATTTGAATATGTTCTTTGAATTTTCTCACCTTTTTAACTGCCTCCCCCTTTAATTAATAGCATTAAAGCTAATATCTGTAAGTGGAGTATTTTTCACCTTTCTCCTTTAGTGAGGGCATATTGTACTGTACCTAATTAAATTGATTGATCTGTATCCTGTGCAAATGCTGTCTGATTATTCAAACAAGAATCTAAGAGAACTGGATAAACTCTTTGTTGATTTTATTTGGGCAGGCAGAAATCCCAGACTTTGTTTAAGGAAATTACAATTACTTGAAAAGAGATAGGGATTGTCTTTCTCCCTTCTAACACTTTAGAATATTGTTACATGAGGGATTTTACCAGCCACAAATGGAAATTTCTGTCCTATTCTATAGGGATTTCTCCCTTATTAAATTATCTCTCATTAATTTACAAATTGAAGCACAATTTACTCCATTTTAAACCCTGGAAGCGTTAAATAGCATTTGAATGCAGAGTTTTTAATATAAAGATACACTGTTTGTGTGGATAGAGACAACTAAATGTCCGTGTAGTCCTCTCCTTGCATTACCTATGTAGCTTGTCACTTTCAAGATACAGGGAGGTTTTGATTTGTTCCAAGAATTTATACAGCTTTATCTTGAACTCATTATATATTATCTACTCTCCAAATATGGGCTAGGCTTTAGTCTGATAGTCCATGTAGTTGTGCTGCCTTAGGAGAAGAACAGGGACAAACTTGTGACTCAGACACTTTTCCTGTCATGGCTTACTTCCCCTCCTACACTGGCTCAGTGGCACTGGCTGTGTGCTGTGGAGAGTAGCCAAGGCTCTGATCACTATCCACCCACCTGCACTGCAGGGGGAGTAGAAGCCCTGCAATATGGATAGTGAGTGGGGCAGGAGGCTCTTTGCACCCCTACGCAAAAGACATCAAGGGTCATGATCTAACCCCATATGGTTAATAACAGCACTGCAAGAAGTTTCCTGCCTTCATATGTGAAACTTTTCCTATGTAGATGTTGATGGCGACCCTGTATCATGAGGACATAATTCTTCAGTTTCTTAACACCCATGTGTTACAATTAGAGTTGTTGCCTTTTCTCCCAGTTTTGGACCCAGACGGCTGGTAAATCAGGAAGGAGTTTTTTCTACCAGCTAGCCACAATGCTGATATTATTGTTTGGAGTAACAGTTAATAAAGGGTTCCAAAATTAATTAGGGGAAATGAGTTTGCTAAAAGCAAGAGATGAATTCATCTTATCTTAATGGAAATGAATAACAAAGGAAATGAAAGATTATTTAATTCCTGTCTGAATCCATAGAAATTCTACTCTCATCTAAACTTGGCAGCAAATGCAAGATATAGATATTGCATCATCAGAGCAAATTCTTATAAACTGATTACTGAAGGCAATGTCATGCCCATACAGAATAGGATAAAATAATGGAAGGATTTGCCCCTTGGTTCCAGCAGTGCTGCCTCTCGACCCTTGAAACAAAGATTCATGGCATTATAATTTCATGAATGGAGATTGTGGGGTACCTGGAAAGAAGGCAAGGCAGCAGCAGGGGCGGCTCCAGACCCCAGCACGCCAAGCGTGTGCTTGGGGCAGCATGCCGCGGGGGGCGCTTTGCCGGTCCCGGGAGGGCGGCAGGCGGCTCCGGTGGACCTCCCGCAGGCATGCCTGTGGAAGGTCGGCTGGTCCCGCGGCTCCGGTGGAGCATCCGCAGGCACGCCTGTGGGAGGTCCACTGGAGCCGCGGGACCAGCGGACCCTCCGCAGGCACGTCCGCGGGACCGGTGACCGACAGAGCACCCCCCGCGGCGTGCCGCCGTGCTTGGGGCGGCGAAATGGCTAGAGCCGCCCCTGGGCAGCAGATATTATTAATAGAAGGCCTGATCCTGTACTGATTTGCGGGGCAAAGCTCCCCGTGAAAGCTTCACTGATGCAGGATGAGGTCTAAGTCTCTAATAAAATTTGCTGTCCATTTCATGGTTATCTTGTGAGATATGACCTTGTCTCATTAGGGATTCGGCTTTCTTTCAGAAACAATGAAGAGGGGTAACCTCATGTCTTTGATAAATGTTATCTAACTTTAACCTCCCTAAATCTAATTCATATTTCTTCCTTGAAATCAAACATAATCAAACAATCCTTGGACATAAAGCCAAGGTTGGATTTAGTCACCTTTATACTGTTCTGAAAAGATTTACTATATTTAAAACTTCTGCTTCTGTCTTTCATGAATGACTAGCTTGTCCTCCACCCGTTCAACATGGAATACTCAAAAGAAAGCACAGTATGAGAGAGGTGCAAAAACAACATGGGTTGTGCTTCTGAAGCAGAGATTTGCAAAACTGAAGGCTGGTCTAAACTGAAAACTTACACTGGGATAGCTATGTCTCTCAGGAGTGTGAAAACTCCCGGTGCAGACAGTGCTAGGTCCATGGAAGAATTCTTCCTAGCTACTGCCTCTCAGGAAGATGCATTAACTACAGTGACTGGAGAGCCCTCTTGTCATTATGGTGAGTGTCTACTCCAGTGGTTTCCAACCTATTTACCATTGTGGACCACATATGATGCTCTTTATGTGTTATGTGGGCTGCAGCCACACAATATATACACTACTTGTATGGCCCAGAGGATGTCACATGGGTCGTGGCTATGTGCTGATTGGGCCGCAAGCCACCTGCAGGCCGCAGGTTGAGAACCACTGGTCTACACTGAAGCTCTACAGAGGTGCAGCTACTGCCATGCTGTTGTAGCATTTTAAATGTAGACATAGCCTGTGTGTTGAATAGCCATTACATTTTCTACTGTGCAATAGAAACTAACTACATTAACATTATTCAATATCTATATTATGGTAATGCTCAGAGGCTTCATCAGGATCATTCCCCATTGTGCAAGGTGCTGTGCAAACATAAATGTAGGCATAATCCCTGAATTTTAGCCTAATCTGCACTGCAGAAAAAACAGGTATGTTCTTTAGGACATGCAGGACATGCATCCAATGAAGTGGGTATTCACCCACGAAAGCTCATGCTCCAATATGTCTGTTAGTCTATAAGGTGCCACAGGACTCTTTGCTATTCTTTATTTAATTAACTTGAGGCAAATCCTAGTGAAAGAAGTCTCATACAAGTTAGCAGAGAGGCTTTTAATAAACAACTGTCTTGTCTTCTCTAGGATTTACCTTGAATTTACAAATTAAGGAACCATTCTCTCAAGAAAGCTGAGTAACTGTTTGCAGGATCAGGGCCTCAGAAATCATAAAGTGTAAATAGTTTTTTCAACTAACTCCTTCTGTTTCTCTACCCTCACTTCATCCTTCACCAGATGGTCAGCAAAGTACTAGTGCTAGTATTTGTATTATGGTAGCTCTCAGGAACTCTAATCAAGGCTCAGGGCCACAATGTGCTGGGTACTGTACGGACAGGTGACATGGACAGTTGTTCCCCTAGTGAGCTCACATTCTACAGGACAGACAGGATGCAACAGAAGGACAAAACAGACAAACAGGGAGTGAAGATAACTAGCAGAATGAATAGAGTGGAGCAGGAAAGCAAAAGTCACAGGTTGAAGATTGAGTGCACAGATTTCTTCAGAGGGTTAGAAATTTTATGGCATCATTCCATGCAGAGTACCAAGTATGGGGGATTATGTTTTTGTTGTATCTTGTGAGACACTTCCTTGCTACATAGTACATACTTGCCATGATAGTAGGTGGCCTTACATGTTATCAGAGCACTCTGCCTGTGTATCTGTAAATAGTTAATAGAAAATATGCCTCTGGAGTATTTAAGAACACATAACAAAATTTATGGGTTTGCAGGATCAATACCTTTGGTTACTGTGTCCTGCAAATGATTTCCTCTGTGCTGCTTAACGCTAGGTAAATATTTTGCTAATACACAATAATTAACAGCATGTAGTTACTAAAGATAAATATTTGATAAGGAGCATGACATTTTTGCCATGTAATATTAAGAATTATAATGATTAATTTGGAAGGATTTTTGCAAACGTTGACTATAGAATTTTTGCTGATAATTTTCTCCAGTCCTTCCAGCAAGAAACTTGTGTCAGTGTAACATGGTCAAACACCATAAATATAGCTGAGCTGCCAATCCCTTCTGACTGCATTCCTGACTCTTCTTATTCAGAACATTACACCTGGGAGGTATATTGAGGTACCAAGCCATTTCAAAGCAGATACATGATGTCTCTCTCATGTAAATGGATTTTTCTGCTGTTGTAATTTTCACACCTAGTCTGTGACTCCCAACTGTGCTTCTTGCTTTTTCTCAGAAGAGCATTATAAATTTTTAAAGCTATTTTTGTGGGTATTATTTTCTTTCATGCTCACTTTTATCAATGCCAAATTGCACATAATTACTTATTCTATCAGGAATGTAAAATGAGTGATAAGCAAATGTCCTTTTGAATCATTCCTCATTTACCCTTAAATCTCTTTGCCATTAGTAATGTGCATGTATTGGTGTCTGTCACATTATCAGCTTCTTTATGTTTACCCTTAATCTTGTGGCACATCAGACTCATCATTGTCTTTCTTCTATTTACATGGTGTGATTTGGTTTTAGGATCTGACACAGGCATATTTGTGACAATCTTTTTTTAACCCTCTGATTTCCAAAAACAACTGACACACAAATGTATATGGTTTCTTATAAAATATCAATAAATTAGAGCTGCAAGACTTGACAGAGATGACTTTTTATCTCTGCTAAAAACTCCTCAGTCTTAGCAAGCCAGACAAGTCATACTGTCATAATCATAAACATTCACAATCATTGTTACAATGTTCTTTACCTTAGAACAGAAGCCGGGATAGTGGCAGGTTTAATCGAACTATTAAAGACAGAAGAAAATAGGGATTGCATAAAAGTAAAAGTGCTCTTAGGAAAAGAAGAATTAAGACAATTCATTTGGGAAATGTATTCTGATTAGTGCTTGGTGAATTGTTTTCACCCAAACTTTTTTTCACTGAAAAATGCAGATTCAACAACACCAACATGATTTGCAAATTTGTTAGTACTGGGGGGAAAAAATTGAAAAAGTCAAAATGTTTTGTTTTGACATTTTTGAAATTAAACATTTTTGACTTTTCAGTTCAATGTGACTTTTCAGTTCAAAATTCCCCTCAATTTTAGTTTAAAAAGTAAAAAGCCTTTAAAAATGAGCTACTTTCAATTTTGACGACTTTTGAATCTACATCTTTGCTCTCATCAACTCTTACAACTTAAACAGCATCAGTCATTGTTTCTTAATGGAAGCCTTGAAGGAAAACCTAAATATTAGGTAACATTCTTCCCTCAGGGTGCTAGGTATTCCCCACCTTGGTGTTAGAGTGTACCATGTTGCTGGAGGAGCCATCTTTCAGGTAAGATGCAACACAGAAGGCCTGATTATGTGAACATATTAAAGATTCCCAATGAACTTTTCACATGAGTAGGAGTGATGGGTGGGATTCTCTAAAGCATCTAAAGTATTTAGCAGCATACATCACTAGCCACTTTTGAAAATCCCACTCATAAATTTGAGTCTCCAGGGCAAATCCCCAGTTTGGATCATTATATTCTGCCTATGTAAAGTTCCCCTGCAACTTTGATTGCACATGGTACTGTCCAGATCCTATAAAGTATTTTTGCTTTGCAGCATCAAATAGCTCACACGGGATATCTGAAAGATTACTATATGTCATGTTTTCATGTGTGTGCAGAGTAAGACAGACAGGCAGACAGAGTGTACCCCATTCCTAGCCATTCTGTAGCTCTAGGTCCTTCCTTTTAGGGGAGTTTTCAAAAACTTCATCTCTGGATGCATTAACTTTCCTTTCTGATCACCACTGTACACAACAGGGAATGGATGATATCCAACCCTTCCCCCTCCCCCCCTATGACCTCCTAACTACATGTAGATCCATTGCCCACAAATGTCAACTTCTGGGTTGTGGAGTAAGGGGAAAACTGCTAAGGAAATATCTCATCTCTCCTCTTTTCTATATAAGAAAGCGGAGATTTGTACACAGAAAGAAAACTCTTCATGTGGAGATTCTGGCCCTGTGTTAATCTGTAACTAGTTAGAGCAAAGAACTCAGAGCACTAATTGAAAATGGACAGTGTGTGGACAAGCACAGTGCATGCCAAATTTTGGACCCAGTCCTTTTGAGGTTAAAGAAACTCTATTGCAATCACTTTCTGTGCCACGTAGCCTTTACCAGGAGGGCTTTGTTAAGTTGTGTAATAAACAAACAAACAAAACAATAGCAGGTAAGCAGAGAAAATAGAAAGCTACATCATCCGTTCAAAATCAATCCAATTATTATTATTCCATTATGTTTTTCTGTATTAAAGTTCCATTGATTTTCTTCCAAGTTTTAGAATTAAAGACATTTTAAAAGTTGACATATATAGCAATTATAATGTCGCAACATGTACTTGTGTCAATATTTTAAAATCCTATAAAGACCACTAGGTAATTGAAAAAATATTAAGAATGTTTAACTATGGTTTTCTATAATAAAGCTTGTGAATTGTTTTTACTCAGCTTACTTTTTAATCTTAGTTATTGGAAATGTTGCAATAGTTTCACTTCAGATGTCTAGATTCTACATACATCAATGATTTAATATTTACCAACCTGAATACAAGAACATTCCAAACAAAAATGAAATTAGAATTTCATTAGAAGATTCTAGACTTAACCATGTCCATTTTAGGAAGGCACAATATTGCTCAAAATATGGATGTACTTTCCCTCTGAAGAGCCCTGAAATAACTTCACCTACTTTAAGACAGCTACAGTATAGTTGCATAGTGGACATTTTGTGTATTTGGTCTTTTACATTATCAGTGTGTTCAAGATTTAGGGCTCAATTCACAAAAGTATCCTGATTCAATAGAAGGACTTAAGCATGCACTTAACTGAGAAGGGATGGACTTAGTATGTGCTTAAGTGCATTCTTGAACTATAGCCTCAAATTCTGAGTTTTCCAACCTCCTCTCATCTGCTCCCACCTACATCTCTGTCAAAAATTCTCATGATGGCTCCATTTGTCTCTTGCCCACTCTATACTCTAGCACTTTTTGATGCCCTATCTGACATTTAAAGTGCCTTTTCAGTATATGTCATGCCCTATCCTTCCCTTCCTTAAAAAAAAAATTCAAAACCAAAAACTGAAAAAACCCCTAAAAATCCACTCTTTATGCCACAGCATTGTGTTTATAGACTTTAGCTCCAGGAAATAAAATAAACAATGCAACATGGGCAGCAAACTGGTGACATTGAGAGAGAAATAATGTGAAAGGTGTGGAATTCATGCTTGCTCAAATTGTTATAATGAAAAAGCATCATAATGTGTTTTTTTTAAAAGATGTTTTGTCAGCATAATGACAAGTATCTCCATATTCGCAAATCAATTAGGAATACAAGGCTATGTCTACATTTCAATGCTTCCCTGGGTAGTTATCTGTGTTGTGCTAGCACATATCAGAGGGGTAGCCGTGTTAGTCTGGATCTGTAAAAGCAGCAAAGAGTCCTGTGGCACCTTATAGACTAACAGAAGTTTTGGAGCATGAGCTTTCGTGGGTGAATACCCACTTTGTCAGATGCATGTAGAAGAATTTTCCAGGGGCAGGTATCCGACGAAGTGGGTATTCACCCACGAAAGCTCATGCTCCAAAACTTCTGTTAGTCTATAAGGTGCCACAGTGCTAGCACATGTATCCCATACCCGTGCCGAGTGTCCACGTATACTGAACAGGGAATGGGTGCACATTGTCCACAGTACCTCCCTCCATATTACTCCTTTTTTGTTTGCAATGGTAATGCTTCCAGTTAAGGGGCAGTATGCAAGAGTCCTGTGCATCATAGGAAACACTCCAGGAAACACCTTGTACTGGTCACTGCTTTCACGCATTTGATGATGGCAGCACCTGCTCATCTCTTCCTTCTGCCAAACTACACTGGAGATATGGAGCAAGTCCATGAAGATGTGGTTCAAATGTTCATGAGGTACAGTTATGGATACAGGATAGAATCAGTGCAGAGAGATTTAAGATGGCAAAAGATGGCTGACTCAGAGAGTGAATAAAAATCCCCTCAGGTCCCATGATATAGCTGTGTTGAGTGCTAGGATTGCAATGGTGCGGCATGGATGGACCACTGCCTCTGATCCCAGACTGTCAAGACTGTGATCTACCCAAAGGTGATTGCCATAACCCAAGTCTCTGAAATTACTGTGAGATTTCAGAGGATGGGGTTTCCAAAGCGGGGGGGGAAGCATCGATGGAACACACATCCTTATATTTGCCCACCGAAAGGGGCCAGTGAATACATGAACTGAAAAGGTTCATGACACCAGGGTGGTTAGGAGGTTGGTGTTGTATCACAGGGGGAAAGAAGTGATTTTATTCCCCTGAAATGACATGATTATGGATGGTGTTTCTGTGCTGACATTTCTTATGAGGAACCCCGTATACACATTCTAACCATGGCTCATGAAGCCATATCTCAAGGTCACCAACCCCCCGTCCCCAAAGTACAGACTGAGTAGCTGCAGAATAGTGGTGGAGTGCCCCTTTGGGCACTTGAAAGCTCATTGGCAATGCCTCCAGACCTCTCTGGATGTCAATGTGACCAAAATGGCTCAGGTTATTGTGGTGTGCTATGCTTTGCACAACATATGTGAGGCTAAAGGGGAATACTTACTGTGATGTTGCACTCTATATGATTATATGAAAATATGCTAATGAGTGTAAATATAATGTAACTGGAATATGCTTCATGCAAAAGGTCTCTTGTAAGGTATCATTAGAGAGCTTATAATCTACTGAGTGTGGTCAGCCTATTTGTATAAATGTATCACTCTTGTATCTGGAAATAGAAATATGAAATATAACTCTGAGGTCCTATTGTAATTATGCAAAGTGTGGGCCATTAATGGTGGTTTGGAATCTTGATGTCTCCCATTAACCAGGACAATTGACTGTAGATAGCTCTGTTTTACTTGTAAGTCTTCCTCTATATGTGTGTGCTGGCAAGTGGGTAATGAAGTCTTACAGAGACATGTGATCATGTCACCTGAACTGGAATCCATCTTTAACCTGGTGCTTTTCCATTGAGAAGGAGGGGTGGGAACCCAGAGAGGGAAAAAAGATTCCCGCCTTATGCAAAAGATATATACGTGTGTGGAACAGAACAAAGGGGGCTACAATCACGAGAAATCCCCTAGCTACCACCTGAGCTGGAACAAAGGGCTGTACCAGGGGAAAGGATTGTGCCCAGACTAGGAAGGCAACCAGTCTGTGATAGAAGCTTAGTGAAACATCTGAGGGTGAGGTTTTATCTGTAATCACTTTCTTACTGTATTAGGTTTAGACTTGCAGGTTTTATTTTATTTTGCTTGGTAATTCACTTTGTTCTGTCTGTTATTAGTTGGAACCACTTAAATCCTACTTTTTGTATTTAATAAAATCACTTTTTATTTATTAATTAACCCAGAGTATATATTAATACCGGCAAACAGCTATGCATCTCTCTCTCTCAGTGTTAGAGAGGGCGAACAATTTATGAGTTTATCCTGTATAAGCTTTATACAGGGTAAAACAGATTTATTTGGGTTTGGACTCCATTGGGATTGGGCATCTAGGTATTGGAGACAGGAACACTTCTTAAGCCATTTTCAGTTAAGCCTGCAGCTGTTAGGGGATGTGGTTCAGACCTGGGTCTGGGTTTGCAGTAGGCTAGCGTGTCTGTCTCAAACCAGGCAGGGCATTGAAGTCCTAAGATGCCAGGGGATATAGGCTCAGGGGTAGTCTCAGCACATCAGTTGGCAGTTCCCAAGGGGTTTTCTGTGATCCAACCCATCACATTTACACAGAGATGGGGCAAAGGGGAGACATGTTTTTTAGTGCTTGTATGGGTAGCCAGATCCCACCTATGTGCCCAGAGCTCCTGGTTCATGGCAACCTAGGGAAATTCATGATGTTGTATATGATGGAATAGTGGGGACCCAGAAAGTGACTTGGGACTGTGTATAGAGACACTATTCGGATGCTATGGTGCTGCTGGAAAAGTTCAATAGATCATTGCCACATACTTCTGTTGGGAGACCCTGCAGCTGACATTAACAAACAAACTGCAAACAGACAACTGCGGGAGGGCCTTCAAGTTTATCACCTTTGGTTGTGGTTTTGTCATGAGGGGAGTTTTAATGAATGTTAGGGGCATTACTGAGCAAAGTTTTTGTTATCCATGAATAGCTTTGTTTGGGGTTGCTCTGTATGGGGGGCACTTAAGCATTGGTAATGTACTTTAGAAAAAAGTTCTGTAAGGTTTTTGGAGGGAATTCACACATTTCTTCCACACAATTTCTTCTGCACTGATCAGGTGCTATGAATCATTACTCCCATGGTCTCCAATGGTGACTGTTTGGTAGGGGTGGGGGAGGAAGGGTCATAAATTCACCACTCAGTGTCAGATATTTTGACTGTTAATTAACTTTTGTTTCCTGTGTCTATATGGTCAACAAAGTCTATAACAAAGCCAAAAAGACATTACATTTTGCTTATCTTGTTTTGCATTCTGGTGCTTTGGATTGCAACGGTTATTTCACATCTTAGTTCATTGTAAAGAACCCTGGTTTTGGTGGGTTTTTTTAACATTAGGAAATTCATGGCAGGAGGAGAGATGGGGGTGTGGGAGAGGCAGAATTGACTGCATTTCTTTGACACCACATATCATAATCATGTGCTGTGAGTCCTGCTGACCCATCCCTAATACATGGAAAATATCATGTTGATTATACCTGGAGAGCAAGGTGCACACACAAGTGACGTGAACAGTAACTTACTGGCATACCTACATCAGACTTCTCCTAGCTATGTCAAAGAACAGGTCTTCCAGGGTCCATCTGTGCCTTCTTCTTCTATCTCTGTGGTGTTGCTCCTGCCCTACCACCAGAATGGTTTCCCTTTCAGCATTTGAATGTCCTGCCAAGTCAAATAGAAGAGTAGCATTATACTTCACTTTTCCTTGGAAGGTATCATAATCTCCCCACTTAACACAACTGTGCTGTTGAAGGCCACAATATTGATACTTTTTAGAATCCCAGGAATGCAGCTTTACAGCTTCCTCCCTTCAGATTACTTTTACAGCCCACAAGGAAAGAGCTAAAGCTAAAAATTATAATATACCTGCATTACTTTTATTTAAATGTTGTAATGTTTACAGTGAATGGATGCATTGCTTGGGGTGGGGATTGGTTCCATCAGGAGTAACATTACCAAGTCATCATTTTATTCTTTAAAGGCTGGCCAACATTTGGAGAACATAACCATTTTCAGGGTACCAGAATAAAAAAGAGAAGTGGCTTTCCAGGCCTGAGGAGGACACTCACCAAGTATGCCAGAGAAATGTTTCTCCCTATGATCATCCCACTGCACGTTGCTGAGTGGAGGGGCTTGGTGAGCTACAAAGGTGTACCAAGCACATTTGCCCTGACATTAAACCTGAAGAACCAGCTTGAATTTCTGCTACACAAATGTTTGCTGAATTATGCTTACAGGAGTGGATGGCAATTTAAGAGGAAATTGACTGTATATATTCCCATGGAAGAGGATCAGAAAACCACAGAAAACATCCACCTATCCCCAAGCTGCCCCCATCCCACATCACCAGAAAGTCTTTGCCTGTGTGTCCAACAAACAGCATTGAAAGGAGCATGGAACAAAGAGTGACTCCAGAGGAGCATTCTCTTCCCTGAAGTTTTGGATTAACACCACAAGCCAGTCGCCTCTCAGCTGCTAAGGACATGGCATTGTGTTTGTGCAACCATTGAAGCAGATGCTTCACTGCCCCCTTCCACCGCTTCTCCTGGTTTCTGCGGAGTGGCTTAGTGCAGGGAGAGGACACACCCCAGGGACTGGGAATAGTACAAAACATTTGAAAAGGTCACAGGGAGAAAGGACCACTCTGACTTTCCTTGGACAGCCAAGCAGTTACCTTTTCCCTTCCCATACCTAGGCAGGCCCACACACAAGCCACCAACTGCCCAACCCCCCTTTGCACGGCTCCTGTTCATAAAGAGAGGGAATGATGGAGATAGGGGCAAGAGAGGGGCAGTGTTGGATCTTTCCATAAAGTATCATGAGACTCTGCTTTCTCCACTCAGGCTTTTTTAAAAACGCACCCCCCTCTTTTCCTCCTTCATCCAGTCCTCCATTTCCCCCTATTTTTGTGGTCCAAGAATTATTGCTGTCAGTGGTTGCCAAGAAATGCACAAACATGGGGCACAGTGATTGTCCATTAATAACCTGTTATAGCTTTGGCTAAACGCTTTGCAGTGTTTCATGGCATTTCAATAAGCCGTGTGTTGCTCCATGTCAGGGTGAAGCAGGGGTGTGGTGTGGTGGTAGTGGGGAGGACTGGCTGATCCATGTAGCACCAGAGCAAGAGGGCCTATTGTTGGGGAGGTTGGGGGTCCATTGTAAAACTTCCCAGCATCTATTCTGCTTCCAGCAGTGGCTCTGTCTCCTCAGGCTCTTCAGGGGCATTCCTCAACCTGGTCCTCCGGATAGAGATGCAGAATCACATTTTCCTTTTCCTCCATGTTTCCCAGGGCTTCCTCCAGGAATTACTCTGAGGTCCCCACTGCCTTCTCACCCTGCTCCTTATCAGCATCTCTTTGTATGATAAGGCCGGCAGAGTTGAGGAGGGGTTTGTGACTTGGAACTCCATATTCACAGCTCCTAGAAAGCACCGAGTTCAGCTCATGATAGCATGGGGATGTGCTAGGTCCCCTCCTGGAATGATGGTTGGAGTCCTTCACTCTGTGGTACAGGATCCTGAGGTACTTCCTGTGCTCACAGCACTGGGATGGAGTTTGGTGAATGACCACTTCCTCCAGCCTCTGTGAAATCTCCTGGTACAGGTGAATGTTTCTGCCAACTCAGGTAAAGTGATGAAGGATGGTGTACTCTGACTACACATTGATCAGCACCCATGTGTGCTCCATCAACCACGCTCAATGATCACCTGTACTGACCAATAGACTTCCACAGAAAACTGTTCTGAAGTGCTCAGCACTGGTTTCTACTACCTCTGGCAAGGGGGATGGTCAGGAACCTTTATACCTTGAGTAAGGGTCAGGCATTAAAGGGATCGGTGCATTGTAAGAATGGCCCTGGACGGTTATTGATACCTATGAGCTGGTACACATCCCTTCCTCCCATCCACACTGCACTGTAAAATTGGTATGGGGCCATGCCACAGAAGACTTGTGTACATATCCACATCCCTCGTGCATGCTAGCTTTTGTGCACTACACTGTCCTTCAGGAATGTGCTTCAGGGCTTTAAATGTGGACAATAGGGGGTTATGGCACTAGCACACACATGTAAGCACGTACACTCACAATTGTAGACACACACTAATGAGTATATATTTCACTAGCTGCTGCACATTTTGATAACCATAGGACTAATACTCTCCAATTTATCATTATCTTACTTGTAATGGGGTGCCCAGAAATGAATGCATTGTTCCAAGTGTGGTCACACAACTCTGGATAGAGAAGCATTATTACCTTCCTGCTCTGTGACATGATGCCCTGGCTTATGGAGACCAACATTGCACTAACTTGATGTCGTTGTTGTGGTTGACATACCACATTTCAAACTAAAGTCTAATTTAATGTTCACTTAAATGCTAAATCTCTTTTGGCATGATTGCTCTCTGGGTTTCTCTTTCCAACTGAACATTTGTGTTTCCAATTTTTTGTTCATCTATATCAGCTTTCATTTTTTTCCAAACTCACTTTGTTTACTTATGCCCATATTTCTCATCTCTCTCTTTGTATTATTTTTCTGTCCTCCCTGGTATTTACAACTCCTCCCATTTCAATATTATATGTCAATTTCATTGATGGGATGTTTAATCCCTCTTTATGTTATTAATGAAGATATTTAATAAGGTCAGACCTAATGCTACAGGAAAACGGAGGAGACATGATGTGGCGAGTACTTTCCTGCATCTCCCATACTGGGGTCTGCTGTTCATTACAATATGTGCATTAATTGCCTGGGTCCTGGGCACACTCTGTATCCCACAGACCATGCCTCCACAAGGCATGTAGCACAACCATAGTAGACCATCTTTTCTGGTGTTTTGTTGATTCTTCTCTGTTTCTTGTGCAGGAGCAGATTTGGTACATTCTTCCACCATCCTCTAACACAATAGTGCAACATGAAGTGGGATTTAGCCCTTTTTGCTTCATTAATGAGAATCACTGCCATTCACAAAGGGAAAATTTAGTAAAAGGCATCTCTTTGTGTCAACAACAGGAAAAGGCATTCATACAGACTCACCCCTGATTTTCAAACTTGGGCACCTCAGTTAAGATATTAGGGTATCTGAATTACCACATAGGCATCCATAATGCCCACGGTAGACAAACTGGCTGCTCTGAATGTGAAGATGTGGAATTAACTTCTGATATATGCCCATATTAATAATTGTATTCCCTATATTCATAAAACAAACAAAACATTAATATGACATAAAATGTTAAAGAATGGGCATATGCTCAAACAGTTGATATGCTATGTATGCAATTAATATTGAAACACTGCATAGGATTATATATTTTGTAGATTGTGTGAACTTGAAGACATTTGAGCTAAGGCTCAGTTGTGAAATGTTCACACTGGGACATGGAGCCCATATAATCTGCATTTGAATACACAAATAGACACACGCATACACAAATTTTGATTGTACAAATAGTGAGGCAGCTGCACATTAGTGGAACTATGCAGGTGTAGCAAAAAGTTTGTCAACTAATTGTGGGTGTGATTTAGGAAGATATCTGTGAAAAATTGACCCCAGTATGTCAATTCCCAGTATGTGTCTCCCTAGCAATTTCACGTGAGGTGTTCTTCTATATACCTGTATTTTTACCTAAAAAGTAGAAGACCTTTTTCCAATTGAATGAGCCTTACTTTCAGCCAATATCAGAAATGAAAGATTTGAAGGAGGAATACCTCCATTTGAGGCCAAACATGCTTCTTTTTTGGAGAGCAGTTTCTGCTACAGCAGATGTTGCAAATTCCTCTTTGGACCATGGAAACCTCCTGAGAAGTAGCACTACCATGTTGCAACTGATGCAAGCCTTCATTTCTGCCCTACTCGACTTCATTGAAAGATTTAGACCTATGCATGTTTCTTCTTTCTGAAATTTGTTTTGCAGGGATCAAGAGAATACATTAAAATGATTATTTGTGAAGTATTTTCATGACAATAGATTTACAAGAGAAAAAAAAGGAGAGTGGGGGACTTCCACAGAATAATTAATCTTTGTGCTGAATAACAATCTCAGGGTTGAAATTGTAATAGAAAAAATAAAAAGGCACCACTTAAAGAACAATTTAAAAAATAAATTGATCAGTCCTAATTAGATGCTATATGCTTTAAGTCAGCAATAAGCAGGAGCAGAGCTGCAGAGAATGAACACTCATGCTGTACTAGTTTCTGTTGAATGCTGCCGTGCATGCATCTGACAAGAATTCGCAGCAAATCAAATATGTTAAAATATAACAGTCAATATATTAAAGGCAGACAAGCAAGTCAAAACCAAACAATCATAGAATCATAGAATCTCAGGGTTGGAAGGGACCTCAGGAGGTCATCTAGTCCAACCCCCTGCTCAAAGCAGGACCAAACCCAACTAAATCATCCCAGCCAGGGCTTTGTCAAGCCTGACCTTAAAAACCTCTAAGGAAGGAGATTCCACTACCTCCCTAGGTAACCCATTCCAGTTCTTCACCACCCTACTAGTGAAAAAGTTTTTCCTAATATCCAACCTAAACCTCCCCCTCTGCAACTTGAGACCATTACTCCTTGTTCTGTCATCTTCTACCACTGAGAACAGTCTAGATCCATCCTCTTTGGAACCCCCTTTCAGGTAGTTGAAAGCAGCTATCAAATCCCCCCTCATTCTTCTCTTCTGCAGACTAAACAATCCCAGTTCCCTCAGCCTCTCCTCATAAGTCATGTGCTCCAGCCCCCTAATCATTTTTGTTGCCCTCCGCTGGACTCTCTCCAATTTATCCACATCCTTCTTGTAGTGTGGGGCCCAAAACTGGACACAGTACTCCAAATGAGGCCTCACCAGTGCTGAGTAGAGGGGGATGATCACATCCCTTGATCTGCTGGAAATGCCCCTACTTATACAACCCAAAATGCCATTAGCCTTCTTGGCAACAAGGGCACACTGTTGACTCATATTCAGCTTTTCGTCCACCGTAACCCCTAGGTCCTTTTCTGCAGAACTGCTACCCAGCCATTCGGTCCCTAGTCTGTAGCAGTGCATGGGATTCTTCCGTCCTAAGTGCAGGACTCTGCACTTGTCCTTGTTGAACCTCATCATATTTCTTTTGGCCCAATCCTCTAATTTGTCTAGGTCCCTCTGTATCCTATCCCTACCCTCCAGGTTTAGTGTCATCTGCACTTGCTAAGGGTGCAGTCCACACCATCCTCCAGATCGTTAATGAAGATATTGAACAAAACCGGCCCCAGCACCGACCCTTGGGGCACGCCACTTGATACCGGCTGCCATCTAGACATGGAACCATTGATCACTACCCGTTGAGCCCGACCATCTAGCCAGTTTTCTATCCACCTTACCGTCCATTCATCCAGCCCAGACTTCTTTAACTTGCTGGCAAGAATACTGTGGGAGACTGTATCAAAAGCTTTGCTAAAATCCAGAAATAGTACATCCACTGCTTTCCCCTCATCCACAGAGCCGGTTATCTCGTCATAGAAGGCAATTAGGTTAGTCAGGCATGACTTGCCCTTGGTGAATCCATGCTGACTGTTCCTGATCACTTTCCCCTCCTTTAAGTGGTTCAGGATTGATTCCTTGAGGACCTGTTCCATGATTTTTCCAGGGACTGAGGTGAGACTGACTGGCCTGTAGTTCCCTGGATCTTCCTTCTTCCCTTTTTTAAAGATGGACCATCCAAATTACTCCTAATAAAATGTTAGCACATTAAATCATACATTTCTTATTACTTTATTCAGGATCAGAGAACCTTATGCTCAAATACATTTGTTAGTCTCTAAAGTGCCACAGGTACTCCTGTTCTTTTTGCGGATACAGACTAACATAGCTGCTACTCTGAAACCTAGCTAAAGATTGTGGCTTGCTGGCTGGGGAACCATTCTCTTCTGAGTATTCTAAAAAGGGTGGCCACATTTCTAAATACCTATCCTCTTTCTGGTGCTTCTCTTGCGTATGTACTTGGTGTGAAAAATTTTCCATTACAAGGGCTGTATTTTACTATACCATAATTCCATAGGAGAAATCAGATTTTTCCAATAATATACTATACAAAGTCTTGCTGCTAACAATAACAAATACATTAATTTGTTATTCTGTTTAAAATGTAGATCCTTTATTGGAGCATTAGGTAAGTGTTCAGGCAATCACTAGGAAGTGAGCATATGGTTGTAAGATCAATCACTTTAATAATTTCCTCACAAAATTCCTGGACACAATCACCACATATGCAAGTATATTTCCTGTTCCCCTCCATCCTTCCAACAGTGTCTCCCTAGTAGCAAAAACATGTATCTTAACTGGAGTCAGATGCCATCGATAGAGCAATTATAAAATTTTTCTTCATGAGCTACACACGCTGAAGATGTTTATCCCCTTTCCTACATTGACAGCCACTCATCCAGATCAGCGTCTTTGTCCAAATCTCTCTCTCACCATTTCATCTGGGTTGTTTTCTTATCAACATCTTTGTCAGTCAAAATTGTATATATCTTAGAAATTAAACCTTTTGTTCCAGCTTGCTCCTGGGTCAACTCCTCAAATGTGGCTAAACATATAGATAGAGCCGTTTTATATCCAGATTTCACAGTACAATGTTTGACTCGTAAATATTGTTTGCAGTTTTGTTATAGCCATGTTGGTCCCAAGATGTGAGAGAGAAAAGGTGGGAGAGGTAGTATCTTTTACTGCATACAGATGACAAGCTCTGTGAAGTGCAAAAGCTTGTCTCTTCCAACAGTAATTAATTCAATAAAAAATATTACCTCACCTACCTTGTCTCTCTTGTAAATATTGAACACACAGAAACTTGACATTATTTACATATCTTTATACTATTCCTGTAGAATGATGGAAGAATTATAGATGTTAAAGATGGAAAAGATCGATTAGATCATCCAGTGCACCTCTGTCAATGCAGGATTGTTCCTTCTAGGAAAACTAAAAGTCTTCTCCGACTTTAAAACTTCCTTCCTATAACTTTTCCCTTCTCTATTAAAAAATAAAAATCATATCTTTTTCAGAGAAAGGAGATTATTTTTTATATTTGATTTGTTTTTAAAAACTCAAAATTCTGCTTGTGACAAATGTTCTATCTGACATTCCAGAGGGAGGAAATCATTACAAAATTATCATTCAATTCTCAAATCACTCAAATACCAGAGATGAGACTCTCACCACTAACAGATTGTATTTTCTGAGAACATCATTAATTGAGATGACTGAATCAAAAAAAAAATTGGTTCCTGCCTAGTGACTAAAGATGAAGGGCCAGCCCTAGCCCCCATTCCACCTGCTTTGTGCTGATTCTGACATTCAAAGGCGGGAGTCCTATTCCTTCTCTTCAGGCTCATTTGTCTGTGTATTGTGGCTGGAGGTGACTGACACATAGTTAAATAGCCTTCCCACCACAGTAGAGTGGATGTTGTTTCAGGAGGGGAGCTATCACCTCCGGAACTCTAACAGCTGTTCACTCAACAACTGCCCTTCTCTGCCTATTCCACACTTACCATGCCCACTTAAGAGCTGGGTGAATAAATGCCCACTCCATGACCATTCCCCCCTTCTCTAACCACTGAGAAATTCCTTTTAACTTTCCAGTAACACCCCTCTCTCACAGTCTTAGCCACAGGAACACAGTTTGCAACCTGAGAGTAGTGGAGGACAGTGTGTAACCCCCCCTTCTCCTAATAATAATTTCCCTCCTGAGACTTTTGCCTAAAAATGTCCCCTTCAGAGCCAGTCCACCTTTGACCATTGCAATTCTGCTCCATTAGAGCAGCTCAGCTTTGGGGGAGCAAAGGGATCATAAAGCCTACATAACTGACTTCCTGAGCGTTCCCCCAGTGGTGCAGCAATCCCTGGCTGGTGCAATGATTCTATGCCATCTCCTGCTAGCCGTCAGCATAGGGAATATGGTAGGAAATAGGAGGCATGGTCAGAGCATGCACTCTTGTGATAACAGGCTTCCAAAATGTCTCTTGGGGCAATTATTAGCTGGATATAACTCTAATTTGCATTCAGGATCAGAGAGTGACAAATGTGGCAAAGCTCTATTGCTTCAGTCCTGTGTTAAGTGTATCTTGGCCAGAGGATCTAGACCAATAGGGCTAGTTTGGTAAACCTAAAACAGCCTTGATCTCCAGGACTTCACCCTCAGAGAGCAGGTCAGAGATGTTAATTAGAGATCCCCACAGCCCAAAACAATGCAGGTTTCTCCATTCCTGCTTCAGTGAGATGGCTAGATGGCTACTTTGGAATATTCTTTTTTCTAAGTATTTTTTACTCCAGAGGAAGGTTAATGTAGAATCATAGAACTGGAAGGGACTTTGAGAGGTCATCTAGTCCAGTCCCCTGCACTCAAGGCAGAACTAAGTATTATCTAGATCATCCCTGACAGGTGTTTGTCCAACCAGCTCTTAAAAATCCCCAATGATGAGATTCCACCACCTCCCTAGGCAATTTATTCTAGTTCTTAACCACTCTGATCGTTAGGAAGTTTTTCCTAATATCCAACCTAAACCTCCCTTGCTGCAATTTAAGCCCATTGTTTCTTGTCCTATACTCAGAGGTTAAGAAGAACAATGTTCCCCTCCTCCTTTACCTTATTGTGATTACTGGAAAATGTAAAGGTGTATTTTAAAGGGGTAGTAAGAAGCATTGCTTCTGCACAGCCTTGTAAAGAGACAGCTGAATGGCAGCATTGCTCTTTAGCAGACATTCTGCAAGGGAAGAGGGTGGGCAGTGCAGAGATGGGGCACAGGAAATCCAGGATTCTTCTGGGCTGCAGACAGTGTCTTGTGGACTTACTCAATGTAATCATAGAATATCAGGGTTAGAAGGGACCTCAGGAGGTCATCTAGTCCAACCCACTGCTCAAAGCAGGACCAATCTCTAGACAGATTTTTGCCCCAGCCCTCTAAATGGCCCCCCTGAAGGACTGAACTGACAAGGCTGGGCTTAGCAGGCCAATGCTCAAACCACTGAGCTATCCCTTCCCACCCCCTTACAATAACTATGTAATGATGACTGAATGTTAAAAAAAACAGTGTGACCCAAGGGAAAACATCATCAGCCTACTATTAGTAAAATAATCACCAAAAGAATTTGGAAAAGTTTTTGAAGATCACCATTCTCTCACTGAAAGTGCATGTTAGATATAGTTATTACAGTTTTTTTCAGATGAAAGTGGCCCATGTGAAGCACATACTGTATGACTGTTGTTTGGTGACTCAGCCAGAGGCACAGGGATCAAATATATATGTTCTGGATACTTGTTCTCTGTCTATTCAGGACATGAGTTTGGAGTATTATATGTCATATAATGAAAAGGCAGAAGGATTTAACTCACTTGAGTAATCCTATTTCCAAACGTCATTATCAGTAACTTCACAGCTGTTGTATGGCTTGCTTATTAAACTAAAAATTAAGAAGAGAAATCTGTTGATGTCAGATTTATTCAGTGTGTGGAGGATTACCACCCCACATCTCTGGGTAACTTGGAGTGGGAGGATGGCTTTAACAGAAGGTTAGAGTTTGACCATTATATAGCTTTTATTGCTTGTCACGCTGCATTTTAGATTTGTCTAATGCAAAAGCTTTTTTCAGTAATTTTCAGAACTGCCAATGAGTTGAGATGTTTAAACAGTTTCTTTCCGTTAGTCTCATGTTTATTCCAGCTACTCCTTCCTTTATCCAGTTCTCTGAGTTTCCAGTTCATCTTTACCCAGAAGAGGTCTTAAATACTTAAATGCTTAAATACTTTGCTCAAGTGGGGCTTGTGTCACCACTGATGTACTCATTTTGTCCCTTCATTACTACATATATGTAGGGGATTACAGATCAGTCAGCTTAACTTCTGTACCCAGAAAGATAATGGAGCAAATATTTAAGCAATGAAGTTGCAAACACCTAGAAGATAATAAGATGATAAATAAGAGTCAGCATGGATTTGTCAAGAACAAATCATGTCAAACCAACCTGATAGCTTTCTTTGACAGACTAACAAGCCTTGTGGATGCGGGGGAAGCGTTAGATGTGGTATATCTTGACTTTAGTAAGGCTTTTGATACTATATCGCATGACTTTCTCATAAACAAACTAGGGAAATACAACCTAGATGGAGCCACTATAAGGTGGGGGCATAACTGGTTGGAAAATCATTTCCAGAGAGTAGTTATCAGTGGTTCACAGTCATGCTGGAAGGGCATAACAAGTCGGGTCCCACAGGGATCGGTTCTGGGTCCGGTTCTGTTCAATATCTTCTGTTCAATTATCTAAATTAATGATTTAGATAATGGCATAGAGAGTACACGTATAAAGTTTGCAGATGATACAAAGCTGGGAAAGGTAGCAAGGGCTTTGGAGGATAGGATTAAAATTAAAAATGATTTGGACAAACTGGAGAAATGGTCTGAAGTAAATAGGATGAAATTCAATAAGGACAAATGTAAAGTACTGCACAAGAAGGAACAATCAGTTGAACACATACAAAATGGGAAATGACTGCCTAGGAATGAGTACTGTGGAAAGGGATCTGGGCAGGGCCGGTGCAACCATTTAGGCGACCTAGGAGGTCACCTAGGGCGCTGGGATTTGGGGGGTGCCATTTGCTTCGGCAGCGACCGCGGCGGCCGGATCTTCGGCCGCCCCAGTCGCTGCCGGCATTTGGGTGGAGGGAGCTGGGGCAGGGGAGCGCGGGGAGGGCCGCCTACAGTAAGTAAGGGGGGGTGCGGCACACAGGGCAACTCCCCACCCCAGCTCACCTCTGCCCCGCCTCTTCCCCGAGCACGCCGTGGCTGCTTCACTTCTCCCGCCTCCCAGGCTTGCAGCGCCTAAGCTGATTGGGGCACCTCACGGCGGACGGGGGGAACTGATGCGGGGGGGTCAGGGCAGGAGCGCGGGGAGGCACAAGGTGGAAGTTTCACCTAGGGCGCGAAACATCCTTGCACCGGCCCTGGATCTGGGGGGGGTCATAGTGGATCACAAGCTAAATATGAGTCAACAGTATAACACTGTTTCAAAAAAAGCAAACATCATTCTGGAATGTATTAGCAGGAGTATTGTAAGCAAGACCCGAGAAGTAATTCTTCCGCTCTATTTCCGCGATGATTAGATCTCAGCTAGAGTATTGTGTCCAGTTCTGGGTGCCACATTTCAGGAAAGCTGTGGACAGATTGGAGAAAGTCTAAAAAAGAGCAACAAAAATGATTGAAGGTCTAGAAAACATGACCTGTGAGGGAAGATTGAAAAAATTGGGGTTGTTTAGTCTGGAGAAGAGAAGACTGAGAGGGGACATGATAACAGTTTTCAGGTACATAAAAGGTTGAAACATACATGGTTTACAGTAGTAAATATTGTCTGTATACTTTCAATGGTGGATTTCAGTACAGTGGAGGTGGTGACTGCCCATCTTGTCCCATGTGGTTCACTAGCATCTGCACAATCTAAGCTATAATATAAGTACTCAGATATATTTTTTAATTTTATGTTGTAACCCTTATGGTTGTGAAAGGAAATCTCCCAAACATGAATTGAGTTCAAAGCGGTGTTGTGTGTGGTCTGCTGCAGGGAGAGAACCTGCAATAATAGTGACAATATCTCACAGGGGTGTTTACTCTGAGAGGGCTGTTTCTGGAGGACAATTTAAATGTTCCCCTTGTTAACAGTGTATTTTACTGACAGAGGTTTAAGGAGGAGGGGAGAACATGAACCTGCCTCTTCAAATGGAGACATCAATATAGGAAACTGATGTGATTTGCAGAGATCCAGAGGCCTTATCTATACTAGGGCTTTTGATCCTGTTGTAATTTGAGTTAATTGATTTAATTCAAGTTAACTAACACAACTGTAAATACTAATCTAGACACTAAATAAATGTTTGTTCCAGGTCATGGCTCACTGTAGACTCAGGTAATCCATGATCAAGGAGAAATATTTGTGTTCTGGAACAAATGTATGTGCATGTCCATGAAATGAATGCATAGCCCATCTGATCTCCTGTGGCCTTAACTAATGCACTGACAGAGTCAATACACAGAACTGAACAGTAGAAGAAAGGCAGAAGCAAAGGGGACAAAAGGGAGGAATGATTTGAAGAAGTAGAAAAGGAGAAAGGAGTTTTTGAGGTTTAGGGAACAAAGGAGGGCAGCAGGCAGGGGAATAATAGGAGTCTGGACTGCTGGACCTCTCCACAGCTTTTGATACTGTAGACCACAAGTATCAGAGGGGTAGCCGTGTTAGTCTGGATCTGTAAAAGCAGCAAAGAGTCCTGTGGCACCTTATAGACTAACAGACGTATTGGAGCATGAGCTTTCGTGGGTGAATACCCACTTCGTCGGATGTATGTAGACCACAAGATACTGTTACCCTTCCTACATGACATAGCAAGAACAGATGACCAAGCACTACAGTGGCTCCAGGTGCTCCTCTCCAACAGAACTCAGAGTGGTGATGGGTCACTGCTCCTACTCTCTGAAGGACCTCACCTGCTGGGTCCAGCAGGGTTCTATATTATCCCTGCTTCTCTTCAGTGTGTATCCGAAACCACTGGGAGAACGTGTGAGATGCCATGGCCTCAGCTGCAAACAATATGTCAGTGACATCCAATTCTCAGTTGATGCAACCACCACCACTATCAACAAGTCAGAATGCCTACAGGAAATTAGTTGTTGAATGAAGCGCTAAACCCGGGCACAAGTGAAGTGATATTGGTTGGGAGGGGAAACATTTTGAAGAACTAGCTGAGACATTGTCTTCATCTTCCACTGAAGATGTACAGCCCTATTTGTCAGAGTGGGGCAAAGCCACATGATCCTGGCCAGATAACACTGGTACCTAAAAATGCCTTCATTCAGTTCCAGCACACTAGGAAACTATGTTCCTCCTGGGAAAGAACCTAGCCAAAGTGATTAATGTATTTGTCACCCCTATGCTGGATTACTTTAGTTCACTGAATCTGAAGCTAAATGTGAAGATGATACACACCTTCTCTGTGGCTTAGGCTACCGTGAGCACATCAGTCCTGGGCTCAAGTCCCTCCACGGGCTTCTTATGCCACTTTAAGGTCTTGGAGCCACATTTTGGATCCAGCTATGGAACAAACTTCTAGAGAACTCAGGCAAATATGGATCTGACCATTTTAAGGAAACTACAAAACCATCCTCTGAATAAAAGTGTTTCTGTGATATGAATAGCGCTCACAACACTGACACCCCTTCTACACACTAAACCCCTTCCCATCAAAATAGAGATAATAATATCTAAAAGATTAAAACCAAAAACCTTCCCTCTAATCAGATTTTTTTATCCCAAAGGAAAAGAAGTCCACTATGGACTTCACTATTACTATTAATTTTGTGTGCAAGGCACTCAGATACTACCATGTTGGGTGCAGGATAAAACCTAAGATAGATGGATAGTCATCCTCCTCCTTGTCATTCTGGAAAGCTGAGAGGTTGTGTGAGCAAACACACTTCCATTTTTAGGGAATTGCTTTTCCTTTTCCCCAACCAAGATTTACTAAAGACTTCATTATTTCTTCCATTTGTGGAAGCTTTACTCATGCAGCAAAATGACAGATTTGAAGCTTACAATAAAATTGCCTCAGTTTTATTTCTGTGCAGACTGTATTTCAGCCAGTTCAAATCCTGTGAGCTTGAACAATTAGTTACCTTCTATTTAACATATTTACTTGATGATAAACACCAGGTATCTATTGACTATCTGCAACAGAGAACATACTGGCTAGGAAAGGCAGTCATAACCTATACCGTTACTGAAACTATGGATCACTGTTGCTTAGTTAAAAGCCTATCGATCCAATACCTTGACTAAGGACCATTTGAATGAACTAGTGTTAAAGTTTATTGATTCAGAGTTAACCTAAGACACTGACAGACTCATAGAAAAGACAATGGGCTGCTTTGCAAGATAGCTAACATCTCAGAAATTATTGACTATGTAAAGCATAAAAATTGTGTATTTCACTGTTTTTTCTAAAAGATGGAGCTGATTTGCATAATGAACTTTTGCATAATATCACTTGCTTACATCCCGATCGTCTACACTCCCTCTGTCCCAACTGCAAAATCCTACTGTTACTGAATACTTTAGATTCTGACCTTTCATCCTACTGTTCGCTAACTGCTTGCTTCTACCATTTGCTATTCATTATTTGTGTTGTGTGGTTAGTCATTGAAATCACTTTATATTGTTTCTTACTGGGGACAGAATGACTGTGAAACAGCACAACAGTGAATAACACACTTTCAGTACAAAGTGGCATTGGAGTAGCCATGAAACTCTCAGGTTTCATGAATGTTGTCACAAATACCCATGAATCCTTATGAATTTAACTTTTTCACAAAAATATATTTTTTTCTATTTGATTAGTTTACTCACAGACATGCAAGCTTAATGAAATGAGCATTGATGGTTCAATAAAAATTGATGTGAGGTTAGTTATTGAATTTTTTTTTAAAGTCATACAGCTCTAGATATAGGCCCTATATATTTTACATGCAAAAGCAGTGAATTCATATCTCAGATCCACGTGTTCTTCATTGCAGGGGGGCAAGGAAAATTTAAAGACTGATTTCCATTCCATTTCTTATACCAGATTTCCAGCTCATTTATTTTCTCTTACCCTTAGGAAGGAAATAATGAGTTACAAATTTTGGAAGCCTTACAGATCTGCTGCAAACTCTGTAGGTGTGTCTAAGTTCTTTATGGGGACCAGAACGACAATATATACTTTTCTGATTTAAAACATCACTCCGGCTTCCAGTAAAAACAACTATTATGCTAGTGTCAACTTTGTATTGTAAGAATTATTCACAAATGAGGCATTATAAAACAGCTCAGACTGACTGAAGGAAAATGATAGATTTACTGAAAAAAAAAATCAAAGCCAGTCACATACAAAAGAATATGAATAGATATAATGTAGTTTTGTCTTTCTATTATTTTTTTCCAAATCCTGAACACTGTAATCGAGTGACACTTAAGTCCATTTCTAAAATGCCTTGCACTCCATTTAGTCATTTGTATTTGTGCAAAGTATGAGGCAACATTGGTGTAAAATACTAATATTCTGATGTGACAGGATTTTTACACCAATTTTGTACTTGTGTAAATGACTACATCAGGTTCAAGATACTGGTCAATCAGCCCCAGAGTGCATTGTAAATTAGGAACAAATACTGTAAACACTCTGTGCTTTTTTTCATGCATGTGAACAGTTCCAAGGACTTAAGGGTGTGCATAAGTGTTTCCAGATCATGACTTTACACTGCGATCACTTCAGAGCAGGGACTGGCCCTTATTATATTTTGCATAGGTCCTGGCACAATGGGGCCATGATCTAATTAGGACATCTGGAAGGCACGGTGACACAAATAATAATGATTTCCTTTGAAAAATTCCATCTTTGTATTCAAAGAAAATATCTGTGCTAACTTCAAAGTAACTGTACTGTAAAAATTAATCAATAAAGTCAGATTTTGAGCAGCCAAATGGAGACGCAAAAGGACTGAGAGGGAAATACATTTACTGAGCAATATAACCAGTGAAAGAGTATGAATAAAATTACAAAACATAATCTTCTTATAAATGTAAATACTTTTTAAAAAATCCTAATTGCATACATGTTGTTTTTCAATTTATGAAGGCCCAATTTGTTTCTGAAATTCAGGAATGTTATATCCCATAAGCCCTTCCCTCAAACTGTAAGCTAGGGGAGACAACTGTATAGATTTAGAAAAATTCCCTTACAATCGTTCTTGAAATCAACAGTAACCTGTTAGATGTAAATTGTGACTTAGTATCAGTGAAGGACTGTACAATACAATAATTTGTTTCAAGAATCAATCCGAGCCAAATTATTATATTCTAGGCATATAACAAACCCCAAAGGACTGAGGAAAGACATCCTTTAAAAAAAGAGGGCTCCAATTGAGGGAAATTAGATGCTATAGGCACTACACAGTAATATGTTTAGGATTATATATTTCATGATAACTACTCACTGCTTGAAAGCAGACTTGCTAGCCAAATATAAAACCATATTTTTTCTTTGATTTTGTTAATACCAGTGGAACATGCAAATATTTTGTAGACTTGGCCTGTCTGTGCTGTCATTCAACCTTCAGATCTTCCACTGAAGTCATGGAGAGTTTTGCACATGGAATGGCTGCAGGATCATGCCCTGCATTAGTTAAACATTCACTATATACGAACATGTAAAATTAGTCGTACTGGCTATTGACTCCATAGGAATTAATTACAAGTTGATAAGCTTCTGTTTTAAACCTTGTTATAGCAAGTGCCTGTGAAGAACCAAACACATTGGGACAAATTCAGCTGGAACTGGTTAAAAGGCAAACTACAAATGGGTCATACTGAATGGTGAACTATCAGATTGGAATGAGGTTACTATTGGGAGTTCTTCAGGGTTCGGTCTTGAGACCAATCTTATTTAACATTTTTGTTAATGACCTTGGCACAAAAAGTGGGTGTATGCTAATAAAATTTGTGGATGACACAAAGTGTGGAGGTATTGCCAATACAGAGGAGGACTGGAATAAGATACAAGAAAAATTGGATGACCTTGAAAACTAGAATAATAGAAATGGGATGAAATTTAAAAGTGCAAAGTGCAAGGTCATGCATGTAGGGACTAACAACAAGAATTTTTGCTATAAACTGGGGACTTATCAGTTGGAAGTGACAGAGGAGGAGAAAGACTTGGGTATATTGGTTGATCAGTAGATGGGGGGAGAGAAAGCCCCTCTGAGTTAATACAAAGAATTCTTTCCCAGATATCTGCCTTCTGGGTCTGGACCACATGCTCAAGGTCTAACTGATCACCATATTTGGATCGGGAAGGAATGGTAGAGATCCTGGGGGGTTTTGCCTTCCTCTGCAACATGGAGCATGAGTCATTTGCAGGTTTAAACTAGTGTAAATGGTGGATTCTTTGTAACTTGAAGTCTTTAAATCATGGTTTGAGGACTTCAGTAACTCAGCCAGAGGTTATGGGTCTATTACAGGAGTGAGTGGGCGAGGTTCTGTGGCCTGCAGTGTATAGGTCAGACTAGATGATTATGATGGTCCCTTCTGACCTTAACATCTATGAGCTGTAGTATGAGCAAATGCCACCCCTATTGGAGTCAACAGAAGCTGCAGAACTAAATGTGGAGCTGGAGATCCAAAAGTGTCTAAAGAAGATAGGCCTAATTTCCAGAGGTGATGAGCACCCACAAATGCTGTTGATTTCACTGGCAGTTTTGAGTTCTCAGCACCTCTAGGACTCAGGACACCAGTTCTGAGAGACCTCTCTATAGTTCAAACTCAAGTATATTTGACCTTTTTTTTTCTGGTTTGGCTTGTGACCTGGGTTGGTTAAGTCCATTTGTTTTCCGCATGAAAGAAAAGAAAATTTGGAAACATTTAGGGGGAATCCTGCAAATACTTAAGTATGTGCATAATTTTAAAAATGTGGGTGCTCACTCAATGTGACTCACTAATGTGCTTAAAGTTAAACATATGGGAGAAGTTTTGGAGGATTGAGACTTTAGATACCAGTGACAGGTGTTCTAGATATACTCAAGGTAGAAGCATGCAGCAACGTAAAGAAAGCAAGAGGACCAGAGAGATGGCCAAAAGATGTGACGTGTTTCACTTAATACAGTATGTTGTACTTAGTTGGACATATTTCAAAAACTTACTTAATTGGGATGTCTCCTCTGATATCCATTGAACCTAATGATAGTGAGAATCAATGACTTATTATTTAATAGATGCAATATTAGCATAAATTCTGCTAATGGGGTTACATTCAGACAGTGCTCAGGGGGTTAAGTGTTGCTTAACTAGCTGTTAAATATATGTGAAATTATAAACTCCCAGGTGAAGTGTGATCTGTTACATCCATGTAAGCTGAAGTCAGTAGGGTTTTATAAGTGTAACTCAGGCTGGACGAAGACATAAGTACTATAGCCTGTGTCCCATGCCTAAACCCACAGCTCTTGGAGTCATGTGATTACAACCGAATCTAAGCTTTCATTTAAATAAAAAAAAGTTTCTAGTTCTCCCACTATCAAAGAAAAGCTTGAAAATATGAACCAAACCTGATAATTTAGTGATGTCTGCCAGTGTCTGCAGGAAGCCTGAAGCAATGGTTCTGAGAGATGTCCACTGCCCCATGAATCTCAATGGTTTGTTAACTCCAAGATCCACTGCTCTGCTGGGGTGAGGTAGGAGGGATCCTACAGAAGATTGCATGGGGTCAGTAGAAGAAGTATACAGTGAGTTCAGGCCCACACAAACAGATATACCTAGCTGCTGTGGTACATTCTTGGAGCACTTGGCTGCCACTTCTGCCTCTCCAGAGAGGTACAGGGGATCCATGCTGCTCCTAGAGGGAGGAAAGGAATCCCCATGCTGCTGCCCCCACCTGTCTACGAGGGTTGGAGGGCCCCCAGCAATTACCACTGCAAGTATGGGTGAGACCACACTTGTGGAGCCATCAGGAGACCCATGTCATGATGTGCTCAGGCCCCCAGATTTCCTCAGTCCAACTCTGTGTGTAACTGGGAGCAGAGTTCAGGATCCCATGTAAACCAGAAGACAACTAAGGATTATGCTCTTGGTTACACTAGAGACTTTTGGAAAAATGTTTCTCACTGAATCTAATACAGATGTGGCTCTACTGGGCTAGAAGCAATGGAAGCCCCAGTGTAGGCAAGGCACTGTGGCTTGCAAACACATTCTAAACACCATGTTGTGTGAGTGTCTACTCCTAGTACATCTACCATTGGTATGGCAAGCAGAGCTGTGCCACTGTGAACACCAATGGGATTTTTTTTACCACAAATCTCATTGTATTTAAGAAGAAAAAAAGACCAAATTCAGCTGAAATGCAGTGAAAGTACTTTTATTATTGCATTATTGTCCAGTAGAGGGTCTCATTTAAAATCTTTTCAGACTTTTTTTTTTAAATGACCCTCTGCTGCAATTGGGAAAGTCATGTGTGACTGGATACAACCCTGTATTCACATAGTACACACTATTTAACAATCTTTGTACAAATTATGCCTTGTGAGGTATCGTTTGAAAATTAATTGCACACTGGTCAATATGTTATGGTAAAATGTGTGTAGCAACATTATATATAAAGTTATTAATTCCCTCTGTACGATGTTGTTAGCACATATTCAAACCCACATAGCCCTGACTAGGTAGAAGTTGTTTCACAGGCCTATCCTAAACAAAGAAATGTGAGTTAACCTCAATTTATGTATAAGTAGTAAACGGAGTCCTTGAGACAGAAAGGGGGGGCAAACTGGTTTCTCAAAGACAAAGGACAAGCTGACACCTCTAGCTAGGTGTCATTGAAGTTCATTGGCAATCACTGGTCAAGTGGCTGTTCTTTGGCAACATAGTGGGGTAGGAACAGATCAAGTTGCATTTTAGCAAGCAACAACATGGAACCTCTGTCATCACAAGACTCCATGTCTCCATCCTCACAGTGTGAAGGAACTTTATCTAGGAGTAAGCCTCAGGAAAATGAATTTCAAATGGTGATTGGATTATAAAAGTGAGGGGCAAAACCATCCCAGGTTATCTCTTCTTTTCTCTCCCAATCTCTTTCTCACTTTCTTTCACCTGAGAAGACAAAGGAACCAGCCTTTTGACCTTGGGAAGGATCCTGACACGAAAATTTGGTTAGCAGTGTTGCTGTGAACATGTGGTAAGGGATTTTACCTTGAACCAAGTCTAATTTGTTAAGTTTGGGGTCGGGAAGGAATTTTCCTCCAGGGCAGATTGGTGGAGGCCCTGAGGTTTTTTGCCTTCCTCTGCAGCATGGGGCATGGGTCACTTGCTGGAAGATTCTCTGCACCTTGAAGTCTTTAATCCATGATTTGAGGACTTCAATAGCTCAGACATAGGTTAGGGGTTTGTTACAGGAGTAGGTGGGTGAGATTCTGTGGCCTGCGTTGTGCAGGAAGTCAGACTAGATGGTCCCTTCTGACCTTAAAGTCTATGACTCTATGACTCTAAGTTATAGCTACTAGAAACTGTTTTATCTTTATTTGTCTTTTATCCATTTCTGATTTTAATACCTTATACTTACTTAAAATCGATCTCCTTGTAGTTAAATAAACTTGTTTTATTTTTTAATCAGAACTAATCCAGTGCTGTGCTTAAACTGAGCTTTTTGGTAACTCCGTTTAAAGTAGTAAACTGTTAGATATTGATCCCTTACAGGGGCAATGGACCTCTAATATCTGAACTGTCCATGGGAGGGATGAACAATCAGAACACATGTTTTGGGGGGAAATTCAGGACTGGGAGTGTATTGGGGTCATCCTGCAAGTAATCACCAAGGCTGGTGGAAACCAGTGTGCAACTGCTGAGGTCAAACCAGGCTGCTGGGGTCAAAGTTGCTGGACCAGGACTACTTCTATACACAGACACTCATACTGGATGCTGTTAGGCTGTTTGTGAGTGGCTTGGGAGCTACAACAGCAAAGCATTGTGAGGCACCCAAGGTTGCAGGGTAGGTGATATCACAACCCCTCACTGGTCTGGATTGCACCCCAGAATGAGATACCAGGTAATTGGGATAATAGGCTGTTCACACAGATACCCAACTAAGATATTTCTACTGTATAATAGCATATTGCGAGCAGGATTAATCTAATCATTCTAATCAATAAACAGCATAATCTATCTGAAAATAAAAATAAATCTATATCTAAATTTTCTATATTTCAGGGAATGATCCTGCTCTATCAGTGGCATTAGCAGGCTCTGGCAAATCTGCTAAAACATGCACATGATCAGCCTCTACCCACATGAGTAATCCTATTGACTCCAATGTGACTATTCCCTCATGGCAGGCTAATCCAACACCATTGCATAGCCCAGGGTTAGGCAACCTATGGCACGTGTGCCGAAGGCGGCACACAAGCTGATTGTCAGTGGCACTTACACTGCCTGGGTCCTGGCCACCGCTCTGCGGGGGGATCTGCATTTTAATTTAATTTTAAATGAAGCTTCTTAAATTACATACAACAATAGTTTAGTTATATATTATAGACATAGAAAGAGCCCTTCTAAAAAGGTTAAAATGTATTACAAGTCTGTCGCATCTTACACACATTTAACATGCGCGATTTCAGCTTTACGTGGTCGGCAAAAACAAAAAAAAAAGAAAGAAAAATAATTGTAATACTGTACCTGTAGTGTGGGTGATTCGCCTGCCATTACACTCGATGTAATTTTGACTATACGTGATTTTCGCTTTACGCGCTGACTATGGAACGTAACCCCAACGTAAGATGCAACAGACCTGTACTGGCACGCAAAACCTTAAATTACAGTCAATAAACGAAGACTCGGAACACCACTTCTGAAAGGTTGCTGACCCCTGGCATACTTTCAGTCTTTGCTTTTTCAGTAGTAAGCTATTCCCATAGAGCATTGTAGCAGTGAGCACAGTACCTTAGATTTCCTGTGTTGCAATATAGAATGTGCTTACAGGGCACAATCAAGCTCATCATGAATTAATAGTTTGAAGACACTGAGATTGACAGGAAGGCAGCTGTGAAGGAGTAGAGGTATTCCTTGAAAGCCTAATGAAAATATCTGAGTCTTGAGGAGTATTTCATAGTGGGGGGCTAATAGCTGAAATCTCTACTTGTCCACATGTGAGGGTTTCTAGGGTTCTCTGAGGGTCATGTCATCTGATCAAGTGTGGCTAGCACTGTGGAGATGGGAATGTAGCTGACAGATTAGATTTCTGTAGAGTTTCAATGTATTGTTTTAATCTCAAAGGAGTACAAACTCCTGAACCATGCTCATCCATGACCCAATTAAATGGAGTAGAAATACAATCAGTTTGGATTTTAGGGTTCTCTTAAAAAATTCACACACTTTTTTCTGATACTCAAGTGAAAATAGTGGGCAGAGCAGATGTGAAGCTTATTGTCTTATCCATGTGAAATCTAGGTGTTCAGATTGCACTGGAGCAGACAGGTCCCTTTCAAAGTGGTTCATGACCTACTGCAAACACTGCACTGAGCAGGACCCTAGAGTCTCTAGAATTAGAAGTGTGGGAATACCCATTCTTCTATTATTTAGGGAGTAGAAGGAGGGCTGTAGCAGGTCACTAAGGGGACAAATTCCTTGGGGGTTAAATGGAAGTGAGCTCAGGTTCATGGCTGAGCCACTGAGGGGACAATCTGGGAGTGAGAAATAAACCACCTTAGCCAAGGCCTTGAAAATAAGTAGAAGAACTTTGCAGGATGCCAGTATATGGATCTTACAATAGATGTGATGTGCTGAAATAGCTGCCTGCCTATAAAAATATGAGCAGCTGCATCTTGGGAGTTGTATATGGAAATCATTATAGACCCGATCCTACAATCCTCACTCTTGTAAATCTCCACTGAATCTAATACTGGGACTCTGGAAAAGGCATCTGACCCTTGGGGAGGAAAGACCTTTATCAGCAATTTTCAATTTTTCTTGTTGAACAAAGATTTTAGCTGGAGATATTTCATATCTGCTTAATGGTCATTTAGAGAGAGATTGAATATCCATTGATAGGTCTGATGATAATATATTTCCCAGGCTTTAAAAACCTGATCTTGCTGTAATTGAAATCAATGGCAAGCCACCCAGGATCAGATCTCATATGCCTTATGAGGGAATAAGATGCTCATCGTCAAAAGCAATAAAACACGGCTCCCCTGCTGGAAGATATATGAATATCTTTGGCTTCTCCTGAGTTAACAGGCCATCAAAAATGAATCGCTCACAAAACAAGTAAACACCTGCAAGATAAATGTATACTGGGTTCAGCTTAATTGATTATACTGATTTCAGTGTGACAAAGTAGGCAAGGGATTTTCATTACAATTTACAAAAGAACCACTAAGGTTACAAACAGTTCAGAGCAATAATGTACCCTCATTACCAAATTCCTTTTATATCTTTAACCATATTCATTTAGCAGTCAGTTAAAAAGAACAGCAGGGTTCTCTTGAACCTGTCACCAGTGATTTATTAAGTTCATTTTCTATTCATTTGTTTACAGATCAAACATGAAAAGTGTTAGTAAATATTAATCTTTTTAGTTCTTTCTTGTATATTAAATGCATTTGCATATTAATGATTCTCCCAGAATCTTTATGATATTAGCAAAGTGTTCGTTTGAATCCTAAGGTCTAGGGAACTGGTTCTGAACCTGTGAGTGATCTGTACTCTGGAATTTTGTATGTGATTGAATGTTGACCTGTATCTAATTATCCTCAGCATCTCCAAGTCTGCAGGAATGCAGGTGCCCAGGGAAAAGACTTCTCAAACTAATAACAGTGTCTACAAAAGTATGTTATAAACAAAACTGGGTGATTGATAGGGGACACTTGTTATGGCAGATGTTTTGTGTTATGGACTGGGTGATCAATACGAAATAATTGTTATTACAGATGGGTTCTGTAATGGAGGAAATAACTCATTGGAAGATGTGTTTAACTCATTAAGAACTGTCAGTTGTCATGTTGTAATAATGACTGGGTTAGAGATTCCCTTTTACTCATCATTCAGGTAAACTGAGGCCCATAAAAGAAATTCATCAGTAATTAGGAAGCAGAACACATAGTAAAATTAAACTTGGAAAGGACTTTTCCCTCCAAAAAGAGGTTTCTTTGTCTCACATCCTACAAAAGGAAAGAGGGTTGAAACATTAGAGTGGGAATAAACACTGTCAGCATTCCATCAGGTACAGAGGCTGGGACTAAGCTACTTTCTCTTTACCATCTACAGGGGGTGGTAAAGTATCTATTCTTTCTGTATAGTGCTGTATTAATCTTTGATTAATAATCTTTGATTAAATCATTCTATTTGAGCCCATTATTTGACAATCTTGAATTATTTAATTCAAGTGCAACTAAAGAAAGGCTCAGCAGTAGTGAACACATTTAATAATAAAAAGGACTGGGTATTTAAACTTTGCATTATGCTAGCTTAGACATTTTGGAAGGAAGACAATAACTGCACTTCAGCAATTGCTTTGATTGTGAATAAATGCTTCCTCTAAAATCAATATGCCTATTTAGTGCAGGGCAATGGCTACTGAAGAACTGCACCGCTGTATTATTGTAGCTTGAGGTTTTGGTGTGCTCACTGTGGAGAATAGATTGAGAGAAAATACCAGCAGCTGTTTTTGAAAACTGCTCCCCACATGTAGGTAGCATAAGGGTGGATCAGATATTGTGTACATTAAATTCATTCCTTGGCTAAAAGTAGCTTGTTTCAGCACAGACAATGGCTGTATCTTGCAGCCATCACCACATCTACAGTGTGCTAGTAGAAGAATCCCCTTCTTAACAGCAGTGGTTCGAATTACTGCTGTGCTGTTATTTCAACATGAGTTTAGCAATTCTTGTATTAAGAATTAATCTACTGCCAAGTTGTGATGGAGTGTCCACCCCACACAAGGCAGAGGTTGTTAGGACAATTAACTTGACAGGTTGCACCTGGGGGACAGGCAGGGCCTGAAAGCCTAATTGATGATGAAGCCCAGGTGGGCATGGACAGGCTGAGCTTGTATAAAGCCAGCAAGCTGAAAACACAGTAGGGCTGTAGCATGAAAGCCTGCAGTTGGTGCTAGGCTTAAAAAGGAAAAAAAAAATTCTCAGGGGGAAAATAGAATCTATGGGCTCCTGGCCTTTAGAAAAGCAGTGTACCCAGAGAGGTGGTGGAGTAGGGAGATCTGATGAAGTAGAGTAGGAAAAGGCTTAGGGAAATAACAGTAGGGTTTGGGATGGTGCAGACCTTGGCTGCTGATTCAAGGTTCCCTGAGCTGCAACCTGGAATAGCGGGTGGGCCTGGGTTTCCCTACCAGCTGCTGGGAAAGTGGCATAGTTGAACTGAAATCTCACCGTTTTTTATTCTCTTAACCGTGGGATGAGGAGAGTCCTTTCCACTAGTTGGTCCAGGCATTGGTCACAATTAGGGTTCTGCAGCTTCTTTTGTTGTGTTCAGGCAACTTTTTTGAGCACATGGGTGACTGCAGTTTATATACCCTAGTTTCAGGGCTCATAGGACATGGCCACTCTCTTATTCCCATTGGATATATGACAAGTGAGTGTTTAAATTTTAGCTCCCAGTTTCTTTGCTGCTTCCACTGGTATTCAGTAGACTGTGTTGGCATTTAACAAATTTCTTCAATCCTTTTCTTATCAGAGGCTTTTTAAATTTGATTTATTTCAAGAAACATTTCATTAGTTGCCCCCACTAATGACTGGGATACATCCTTCTAAGTAATTTCTCAATATCTCAAAGTTATATCCTTGTTTATATCTTTTAACATTTCTTCTTCCTTGTGCCAGACAATTCCTGTTACTTCTAGAGGGCAACAATTATTTACAATAAAAATCAACAAAATCCTTGAATAATAAGTTTGGAGTTCATACTCCATACATTCTTTGATTATACAGAAGCATTTTCCATTATTTAGGACTTGCAGAAAGTGTCTCTTGTTTTACTGCATGTACAAGGGTGTAGATCTGCCTCATAAGGAAACCAAATGTGCATATTCTAATTCAAAGTGAAAGACAGATTATTTGATTTACAGGGAAACAATGTATAGCTCATGTTTTGGGGTGAAAACATGTGCCTTGGATGTCTCAGGATAACAGGCAGTTGATCACTTTTTAATCTTAGTCACATTTCTTGTTTTGATTAACTTGCAGCTTCTTAGTCCACTCAATGTGGAATGGGTCATTTTGCTTAGGAAAGCAGGGTATGACCCTTGCTTGGTAACTTGGAGTTCTTTTTAACTAGATTGGGTGGGGAGAAGAGGTTTTATCCATATGCAAACTACAAAAGACTCTTGCCTAAGGTGATTGATTCTCTCATTTAGCCATTTTAGTTTCTGTTCTTGGGGACAGAAATGCCTGAACCTGGCTTATATGGGGGGTCCTTAGGACAAAATGTCTGATGTATGTGAACTATTTTCTTATTGTCTTCCTAGGTGGATCCCATGTTGGGATAAGCCCCCCCCACCCCAAAAAAGTGAATAGCTTTTCTAATTTTTTATTGGCTAGAAGGAAGCAGTAGGTGTTAATCAGTCAAGGCATCTATCTTCCATGTATCCCTTACACAGCAGCAAAGGGAGTTGCCTGCTGACTCTAAGCCAGAGAGGGGCATACTCACTGACATCTCCTTGCTGGAGAGTTGGACCCAGAGAACAGTGAAAGGAAGATATTCCCAGTGGAGAGGCTGTGGGAGTTCCCACTGGGAAGAGCAAGGTTGCACCCGAGTAGGGAGGGCTGAGGTTGCTGTCCTGGCAGAAGAACAGAGGATGACTGACAGAGTCTGGGCATGGCAGAAGATTCCAGACTGGGGTATGTGTTATGTTAAGGCCCAAGAGAACATATGATTGACTACTTGCACTGAGGTGATATGGACTGTTTTGTGACTTTGTTAGGGACTACTTGCACGGAGTTTGTTCATGGAATCTGTTTAACAACAGTTTATTAAGTTACTAGTGATTCAAAGAGAAAGAGGTGAGGGGGCATTTGCAGGGTTGCCATGAGGGGCGAGGAGACCACTTGTTTACAAAAACATTCTTCCAACTCCGTTTTTAAGCATTCTTTAAAGAGATTTAATTTTTTTATATTAATGCTAACACTATGTCTGATACCTTGAGCAAACTACTAGGCACCCTTGCATCATTGATGACATTGAGCCATTTAACATATGTGCAAATATTAAAGAACCTGCTATTGACCACTTATTTTTAGCACTGATATCATAATTCCTTTGTTCATGTACAGACTACAGATCGAATTCCCCTCTCCTTAATGATAGTTTTCCCATAAATGACAATGGCAAAGTGAGCAGGTTTTGACATTAAAGAACGTCTTGCCTATTTTATGTATATGTACAACTTAGCGTGTAAATTTCCTCTAGCAGCCCATATGAAAATAAGATGCCTCTAACAACCTTGTCTTTTATAGAACAAACTCCTCTGTTATTAAAAGATAAGTAAATATTCTGATATAAATGTGTCAAAATGATAGAACAGCATCATAAACTGACCCATAAAACTTTTCTTTCATAATAGGCTTAATTAAAACTTGGGCATGTGAAACAAACACTCTTGCTAATAAAATACCCACTAGTCTGACAGGATTTGGTATTATAACAGCCCTTTAACTTCTAAAAGATTTTGGCTCTTGCTCTAATTTAATCTTGTCATGCAGTTTTACAAAGACCTGGAAATTGGCCTGGACTGACCCTATGAAGCTGTTCTAGAAGGCAATTCAGCCATAGCCAGGATCAAACCATGCTTAATCATGGTGGCTACAGAGTGAGTTACACACATAACCCTTTGGCCAGATGCTGATGGCAGCAAAATGTGCTGGGTTCAATTTTCTAGGTCAAAACACAACTTTTTGGAGGGTGGGGGGGAGAGAACAGAATGAATGTGGGAAAATCAGCAATTAATTCTCAAATTCTATGAGGTAAGATTTCCACCCCCTTGGGTGCCTTAACCATAGTCCTACCCTCAGTCTTCCTGGCAATTGAGTGGCTGGTGCGTTCCAGCCACTTCCTTCTCCACTTCCTCACAGTCAGCTGTCCTGAGCTGGAGAAGTCCAAGGATGCTGCCTGGCCTGCTCTGGGGGCTCTACCACCTGACCAACTGGCGTGATTGCAACTTTAATTGCTGTGTAGGGAGGCTGCACCAGAGTCCTCCAGGCAGGCTACTCTATTTGTGGCTTTGGCCCAAACTGCCTCAGATCTGCTTGAGCCACCACCGCTCTGCACCATCTGTCCTCTGCAGCATCAGTTGCACCCTCAACTCAGTGCAATCCACTATCCTGCAGCAGCCTCAGCTCATGGGTCATTAGTATCTGGGGTCCTCTTACAAAGTCCTCACCACCAGCGAGGCAATCCTAGCTGAGGCTCAGAGCCTTTTTCCTCCTCTGTCTTCCTCTCTGTCCAGTCTTTTTTACGCAACTTTTTTAGACTTCCAGGCTCCAGGACCTTACACAGCAATGAAACAGCCCTGCAGCCTGAGTCCTGCAAGTCAGAGTCAGCTAGCATGGGATAGCTGCTGTTTTTTCCTTGCTGTGCAGACATACCCTCAGACTTCAGGCCCTAGGTTTTACATGTAGTTAGTCCCACATTATCAGTGATAGAGGCCCATTCTCACAATATCACAGAACTAGTTTATATTATTCAAGTGAGGCTGCCTATAAATTCCCATCCTACCTAGGAACAGAGAGAGAGGCAAGGTGAAGTGCTGCTGCCTCTTCCCCCTTGGCAGTGGCAGCAGCTGGAGCATGGCTGGCAAGGGCAGAGGGGGCAGGATTTAGTCACTGTAAACTTATGTTCACAGTTTTGATCAATTAAAATAGCAATATATGTTGAACACATTCATCTCTACGGAATCTTGGGGTTTGGCTCTGCAGTTATGCAGTGGGTCTAAACACCATGTTTGAAGCTGTGGAAGGAAGTTTTCCCCATTTGGTATTTTACCTAGACTAGGGCCTTCTGTCCACCTTTCCCTCTGTCTGTTTTTGTTGGAGGTGAAGGCTGATGAAGGGATAAAGCAGTAACCTCTTGGCTTGGCTGAGGAGCTTTGTCCCAGATCTTCCAGGAAGAAGGACAAGAGACCAGGAATTTGGCTTCTCACCAATGGGTAAAGTTTCTTGAAATTGTCTCAGCTTTGTTGGCATGGTCTTCAGCAATGTTCAGAGTCTTAATTTGACGTAATGCTCCTAAATGACACCCAGATGAAATAGTGGGGGCAGAAGCCATAGTTCCAGGAATTGCATCAAAGTAGTGGGTAATAAGTGTTGGCCATTGCTACCAATCATTCCTGGAACTACTGCTTCTGGGGGCACAAGCGGAGTACCTGTGGCTCGCCTAAACTGATGGTGTCTAGTTTTTATGACATCTGTTTAGAGTAGCCACAGGTACTCAGCTAGGTTCTGCCATTGTGCCTTCAGATCTGTTAGAGAGGGAGTAGAGAGGCCCATCAGCCAGATTTCCAAAGAGTAATTCTGGATCACTCAGCCACAGTTCCTCTTGAGGGCACCTGGGAACACATGCTCCTGTGCCTATTACACCACAACAGCATATTCCTGCACCTTATTCATCTTGCCAGTGCTGGAACTGGGGTGGACTCATGGCCCTACCGCTCCCGTCCCCCTCAGACAGCTTGAGCTCAAGGGGATGCAAAGAGAGGCTATTCTCCCCATCCAGATTTCAGGCAGCATCCAGGCGGAGGCACAAGAGGAAATGATGCTCTTTGTACCCAGCTTGTGCCCAGACCCCACTGTAATGGGATATTTTAACAAATAGCCACAGTCATCATAATGCTGCATCCATTGTTCACCTTTCATATAATCTTTGGAATTATTCAAATTTAGCCTTGTTTTGAATGTAGGCTTGTGGCTTTTATCCCTTTGTTTCAGTGGAAATCATAGCTCAAACTATAGTCATATTTAGTGTAATGTTTTATTAGTGTCATAAATTTTACAAACAGGAAAAAATGCTTCAAAGAGCAACTGCTAACAGCACAGAAATATTAAAAAAAATAATATTGTGCATGCTCGCTGTGTGTCTTTGTTTGAATTGTACAATGGCAGAAGAGAACCCTCTGTGAGGAATCTGAAAAGGAACAAGTCCCCAAGAGAAATTGTATTTTTTTTGTTCATCCACAGACAAAATGTTCAGGAAGTGACTTGTGAATACACACACAAATGTAAAACTTAGGCTTTTCAAAACAAACAAATATTCAGTATGATGAAAGCATAAAGTATTTTAAAAGAGATCAGAAAAATAAATGTTCTCATACTTCATGAAAAATGAACTAGAGCCACATCCTTTCACAAACCATATATTCTGCTTTAGCCTGAAGTTCTGTGCAATATGAAGGGTCTACCATTTTGTGCAGTCACACCTCAGGATGTTAACAGCTGAAAGTCCTGGAATTAAGACACTAACTTCAAGGGCAATTCTAGATTACTTGCTCAGATAGCACTAGGTACGGGGATCATATACGAACCTTGATAAGGAAAGGTAAAGACAGAAAAGAATAAGAAATACAGAATTAAAATTATGTGGCTGAGTGAAATGCAGGTTTAATTTTGAGCTTGTGTTTACTGAATTTCTGCAGACTAGATCATGTTCTCAAGATATCCCATATGAAAGATTTATAGCACATAAATGGTTAGACCTCCTTGTACCATGTGAGCCTGCTGCTTCATGTCACCAAGAAAGAGGATCATAATATAGGATTATAGCTCCTCTCTGTTAACACAAATGGAGATGTTTAACAGACTAATATGGGATGGGGCAGCGTAGAAGAATCCAGCCTCTACCCACCCACCTTCCCCAAACCCATAGGTTCTCTATGGAGTTAAAGTTCTGCAGGGAGAGGGTGATCAAAGGTGGGCACAGGAAATGGCTGCTGTCCATGGCATCCATACCCCTTCACATTCCTGTGGGTCCTTTGTGAGTACATAATACCCACTTTCCCCTTCACACTGTAAAATGTATTCCCCTTCCTCTCTCTGCCCTCACTACAAGAGGGTTCCATAGAAGTGGCCATTTAGTGTACATGAGGGTTTAGTTTGACACTTTCAATTATTTTTACCACAGAAACATACAAAATGGTTAAGGACTTCTCAAGCACTATATTCTCTGTCTGGTAAGGACAAAAGTAGTAGTAAAGGGCTGTAGCACCTTCTCATTCAAAATACAGGTTCCCAATATCTGTAAACAGGGGCGGCTCCAGGCACCAGCACGCCAAGTGCGTGCTTGGGGCGGCAAGCCACGGGGGGTGCTCTGCCAGTCGCCGCGAAGGCGGCAGGCAGGTTGCCTTTGGCGGCATGCCTGCGGAGGGTCCACTGGTCCCGTGGCTTCAGCAGACCTCCCGCAGGCGTGCCGCCAAATCCGCGGAACCGAGGACCTCCCGCAGGGAAGCCGCCAAAGGCAGCCTGCCTGCCGTGCTTGGGGTGGCAAAATACCTAGAGCCGCCCCTGTCTGTAAAGCACCTAACTAGTTTAAATAAGGTAAGATTTATTTATGATTGTGGGGTTGGGGAAGAAAAAAAGTATTCAAAATAAAACAGTCTAATTTCTGGTGATTAGTCTGAAGACTATGGAAAGCCTAGCTAGCCAAGCTGAACTTTATAGTTATAAACTATTGATTTAAGCAAAATTAAAAGTTCTATAGTCACAGTAACAGTCTTCAATGCTTTTGCCAACAATGTGTGGGGTTGAATCAGTTACACCAGCCTTTTTCCCAGTTCATTGTGTCCCCTTTGGCTTGTGTGAGTTTATGGATCAAAGTTCTTTTGTCTTGAGGTGTCAAAAATCCTCATTAACAGTCCTCAGGCTTCTAACCAAACAGCCTTGTACAATTACCTCCAAGATAGGACTTCATCCCTGTAATTACATTTCTCAGAGTACACAATCCCCCTTGTATATTTACCAAATATATAATGTTGATCTGTATCCCTTGATACCTAGTCTTTCCAGTACCTTCTGTCTACTCGGTCATTTCAAGGGCTCTATAATTTGTGTATTAACAGCTGGGAGATCTTGAGCATTATCTTGGCAAGCCTCCTCAAGATACTATTTGCAAGTTAATTATTTTCTCACCCCACCTGGTCTCCTTGTTTCCTTGATTGCATTGTTGACCAGCCTGGGATCTTATGCTCATAGAATTAAAAAAATCCTTATCACAGTTATGGTAAATACAATTCCAAATCAAAGGGCAATGAAGCCCTGGTCTAATTAAAGCCGAGCCTCTCCCACTAGGCTTCAGCCCAACCAAGTGCCAGTATGTGTTACAGACCATGTGCCTTGTCTACATTAGACTTTTTTCAAACACTTTAGCTACCAGTGTTAGCTAATGCATGTTATGTCACACATTTTAAACCCTAGTCTAGACAAGGGCCTGGGAGCCAAAGCCCTGCCACTTGAGCAGAGGTAGGAAAGAAAATCCTGACACCCCCCCTCCCCCCCAACCACCACCACCACACACGCGCACACACACACCCTTACCTGCCAAGGAAAAGATGCCTTAAAAATTCTGCAAGAACAAGTTTGATTTTTCTACCCCCTACTTGGGAATAGCCCATGTAAGGGACCCTATGGCCTATAGTTCATTTAAAAAAAAATTGAGGCTGTGTTGCCTGTTGTTAACCTGATGCTAGTGGTAGTCAGGAGTTCTAAGTCTAATGAACACACTTATTTTGAATTCATGAAGATTGTACCGGGAATCAACGTTTCTTAATGCTAAAGCATTAAGTGAGGTAACAAGGGCAGTAACTGATTGGAATGTGTAGGAGAAGAAAAGTGCCGGAATGAACACGTGGGAATCTGTAGGATCCCTGAGCTTGTTGGCTTTCTCGATTGCATTTGGGTTGTTTGGCAAACTTTTTTTTTTTTAAATTATGCAAAAAATATATTTTAACTAGAAGCTGATGGCTATTATTCACCTTTGGCAAGGAGAAGCTACTTTCTAACTTACCATTCAGTTAAACTATCAACCTTGAGATATGTAAAATATTTGTGCCAAAGACTTGACAGAATTGCTTTGGAAACATGTAAAACTTTTTTTTAATTAAAAAAATAGTTTTCGTTCATGAGGTTTCAATTGTGGAATTTCTTTTATTCGTTATCCAAGTTACTTGATATTTACGTGCTGAATAAACATATTTTGTGAGTATGTCTGAGCCAAAATCTTAACACATAATGACCTAAATCAGCCAAATCTTTTTTTTTTTCACTTCAGATATTTCCAGTCCCCTGAAACTTGCCATATGTTCATTTGATTCAGCTTAATGACTGTGGCATCATACCACAAATTATCCAAAAAAAAAAAAAGTTCCAATTGATTGTCTTAATCAAAGTACCCAAAAAATGTGTGGATTTTTGACAGGACTCAAACACTCCTAAAATTTCACTCACTGATTGAATGCTGGTTTGCAATCAAGGAAGTACTTCATACCAGCTTGCAAGTTATTGATTACTGAGATTTTAAACACAGTGGGGAGAACCCTCAGCTCTATATTCTATTTCTTACAAGCTGGACTACCAGGCCTAGAAAATAGGGATTTATGGTAGCTTAATCTTTCTTATTGAAATTTCTGTCTTAAACTTGGTTCAAAGCACCTACAAGGTTTTTAATTTTCAATGTTTATCTTGTGCTCTCAGGTACCTGAGTTATGAATTACAGTTTACAAAGGAAGAAGAGATGGAAATATTAAAATAAAATGGGTTTATTTTGACAGTTTTCAATTATTCTACCATAGAAATGTTTACAAAACTGGTTAAGGACTTCTTAAGCGTTATATATTCTGTCTGGTAATGATTAAAAAATAGTAAAGGACTGTAGTACCTTTTCATTCAAATACCACATTGCAAACCTCTAAAACATCTGATTTTTTCCAAAAAGTACATGTGAGCTATACCTTGGAATGAACATAAAATATGGGTGGCTACAGAACAATCCTTACACCATTACCCATATTTTTCGCAGAAAGAAGAAACCTTAAATTCTTTTCCAAACCCTGATGTGATCTTTTCTCTCCTTCGCTATCACTCTTAAATTCCCCTTTTATACAGCTTTTGCGCCAAGAGTATAGTAGCATATCTAAAAACCATTAATTCCCCAAAGCTACTTACTTAACCCATGTTTGTCCATTCACTGGAATGTTAATCTGAGGTCCTTGTGGATTTTGTCATAAAAGTTATCATTGACAAATCGTTTTATTATATTTGGAATTTAAGGTCAGGGCACTATATTCCATTACTTCAGTACATTCAAAAAACTGAAGCTGGCAAGTACAAGCAACTGTTCCTACAGTAGGATGAAATCACTGTTCCATGTAACATTCTCATGTTGTACAAAAACTACCCTTTGTGTGTGTAAAATCAGTGTTTAATGGATATTCTGGATACGGCTATAGCATATTTTAGCAATTTCATAGAAGCATAACAACATCCAAAATATTGGTAATAGAAGTAAGATTTATATATATTTAAAATATTGATCTATTACTTAAACATTTCTAAGCACTGTATATTCCACATAGTGGTGATATATAGAAACTGCCAACAAGTTCATAAAATCAGGGAGCATAACCCTATATTTTTCCAATAAATCTTGTTACATTTTTTCAAGCTGAAAAGGTAAAGTTGTGGATTCTTTTTCAGCACTTAAGTAGTCATATGATACAGTTGCTGCAAGAGCAAGGGCAGAAATAAGATGTTGCATTATTTTCTTATTTACTAAGGGTTGGTGGACATCCTTTCTTAAGAAGAATACTACCCTTTTTCTCTTACTGCTTTGGAGTTGTGAAAACACCACCATCAATTATGTTTTTAAATGTTAATAATAAGGTTAATATACACAATAGGAATATAGGCATCTTGGATGATACAGCAAACAGCATTTTTTTTATGTACTAAAAATGAGTTTTCAGATTGGGAAACAACTAGCTTGATAACTACAAACTCATGGTGCCGTGTGAAAAAGGAGATATGCTTATTGTCCTGGTTTATACTGAAATATGGAATAAATGTTTTATGTTAAATTTTTCATGTCCTTCTGAAGGTGGCTCCTTTATTCTTCTCTATTATTATTCTGCAAAATAAAGATCACTTAAGTTACCTGTTCAGTCTCTTTGTTCAAGACCAACATGATGAAAATGTTGTATCTTTAACCTCTGCTTCAGCACCTATTTGTCCATTCCTCAGCTATGAGGTAGAACTTCCATGTAACTCTTCTATTGCAATATAGCAAACTGAATAAATTTATAATATCAACAAAGGATGTGAAGATACTACAGAACAGAACTTCAAAATGATCTTTGCACAGAAGAGAGACAGTAGTATCAGGAGGAGACCAAAGTGTGCAAACTTAACCAAGCAAGTTACATAACCCAATACAAAGCCCCAAGGAAGTGACACAAAAACCAGAGTTTTGAATGGCAAATAGAATAACACAGAACAGGATTACCTAGACTTGAACCAAACATTTTTTTCTACTTACCTGTGAGGTGCTGATTGCCTCCTAAAATTTGCTGAGTGTCCTCAGCTCCCACTGAAGTTAATGGGTGCTGAGGAAACTTAAAAATACCTTTTAATGGTAGGCTCATTGTGAGAAGCATGAGGGTAAAGGTGTCAGAGCTGCTTCCCCCTGTAAGGTTTTTTTTTTTTAATTTATTCATGTCCCATCTTTTTTCATGTTCTCATGATCTCTTATTTGTCATTGGTCCTCTCACTTTATATATAAACATAAAATAAAATTACTTGTCTCAGTCCTAAAAGCTATTTTGTTCTAGCTTTGAAGAACAATGCTGTTCATCTTCTCTTTTCTGTTTCACTACTGAATGTTCAGGTAAGCTCTCACACCCAGGAAACCTGCTCTTGCATTTTGCGCGCGCGCTCGCACGCACGCACACACACACACACACACACACACACACACATGGAAACCATCAAATATTTCCTATGGAATTCACAGTCCAATCTAACAAATACTTCAGAAAGCTGAGTCACTTCCAGAGAAACTATAAACTTTAGTGAAGAAAAATACAGAACAGTTGCCAAGCTCAGAAGTTAAGTTTTCCAATTGTTTTTATTGTATTAGTATTAAAGTGTAGCCAAGTTGCACTAATTAGTAAAGCATTCTGCAAGGTCAATTTTCTAATTTTTTTAAGATTCTTGCAAAGAACGCCAAGCACATGGAGCCAAATTCTCTGTTGCTGTGAATGAACAGGTCTATTGAAGTAAATGAAGTTGTGCCAGTTTGCACCAGCACAGAAGTAAGCCTATTTTTTCATCTGACTGAAACGTATTGCACATATAACAGTCAGTATGAAATAGTACCTCATGGTGGTGAAAAACTGCAGTAATTTCCTATTGTAAGGAAATGGAAGTTTTGTAGTATATAGTGAGAGATGCTGGGCTTGATACACTGATGTAGAAGTAGTATGAATTGAGTAACTCCATGACTTTAAGAAAGATACTTGAGACATACAAGGGTGACTTTCAGTAGTGACTGCTGTATGCATCTATGTTGTTCTCATTTTGGTGGAGATATGAAGCATAGATATTTAAGGTGAGTACTTATGAAGTCAGATAATCCATGTGTCTAATTCAATTATTTTTTCCTACAATTTATTTCCAGTGCCTTTTCTATTCTTACTTTACTTGTCTCATAAGATAGTGCTTCTCCAATTTCCTTTGAAGGATAATTCCCATCTATCATTGTCAGGTTTCAAACATTCATGTGCACTGACAAATACCCATTTTGCATTAAAAAAATCAAGCATGCAGGATTTAAAACTCTGATTCTATTTTGTGTGGACTTAAGGGTCATATTTCTAACTTCTCTAGGAATGACTGTTTCAGGAAGAAGGAATTAAGATTTTTTTTTTCAACAAAATTGGGTTTGGGGGATTATGAGTGTGGGGGAAATCATGCCCCCTGGATTTTACCATTGTTGTGACTATTGCTTCTCACTCCTGACTCTTCTCAGTTCTACTAGTAGGTGTGAGGTGAGAGGAAGTAAGACTATGATATCTTATTTCAGTGTGTGGTGACTTTTTAACAGCGACTTAGATTCCCACCCCATTCTCTAATGGAAAGCAGAACTTTGAGCCACATTTCCATCCATCCAAAAAAATAATAATTTTAAACAGTTGTGAAAGTTAATTACAGCTACCAAACTCTTCCCTGAAGCTTTCCATACCAACTACTCCATGTGATTTGACCCACTGTACTGAGGAGGAGGGCAGAGATGGGGAAGAGAACCTCCAACCTTGTCTCTCATTTCGGGGGAAGAATCTGGCTAAACTAGTTAGTGATGTTGACAACAAAGAAGCTTGACTTGTGCTTAGCTTTTGTTATTTGTCTGCTATCCCCTGCTTCATCTTGGTGTAATACATTATTATTCCTCTTTGCCTGAAAATCAATATAATGTGTGACAGACCCAGGCCAGTGGGGTACAGAAGTCTGGTAGAGAGCAAATATACCGGTCACTGGCTGAGTAGTTTTCTGTTCCCTGAGTGACCAGAGCAGGGGCTGCACTAGAGTAATCAGGAACCTGCTAGAACCAATTAAGGCAGACAGGCTGATTAGATCACCTGCAGCCAATCAAGGCAGGCTAATCAGGGCACCTGGGTTTAAAAAGGAGCTCACTCCAGTCAGGGAGGGAGGAGCCAGAGGAGAGGAAGTGCATGTGAGGAACCGGGAGCAAGAGGTACAAGGAGCTGAGAGTGAGAGGGTGTGCTTCTGGAAGACTAAGGAGTACAAGTGTTATCAGACACCAGGAGGAAGGTCCTGTGGTGAGGATAAAGAAGATGTTTGGAGGAGGCCATGGGGAAGTAGCCCAGGGAGTTGTAGCTGTCATGCAGCTGTTACAGGAGGCACTATAGACAGCTGCAATCCACAGGGCTCTGGGCAGGACCCACCAAGGTAGAGGAGGAACTTTGTCACAAATGTTAAAACATAGAAACAAACCCTCTTACACCACTTTGTCCACTTAATTCAACTATATAACTTTTTTATTGCTTGAACACCCTCCGCCCCTCTCCCCACCCCTCCCCAAGCAGCACTGCACAAGCAACTAAATTACAAGGCACTGTAAAATGCTTCCATATGTAGACTGTAGATTTGTGGGTAGGAATAAATTATTAGTATTCAAAATGGGAGAAGCCCAGTATCTACCTCTCTCAAGGATCTGAACTGGGACATTCATAAATGATCTGGAAAAAGGGGCAAACAGTGAGGTGTCAAAGTTTGCAGCTGATACAAATTTACTCAAGATAGTTATGTCCAAAACAGACTCTGAAATTACAAAGGGATCTCACAACGGGTGACCGGGCACCAAAGTGGCAGATGAAAGTCAATGTTAATAAATGCAAAGTAATGTACACTGGAAAACATAATCCCAGCTATGCATACAAAATGCTGGGGTCTAAATTAGCTGTTACTACTGAAGAAAGAGACCATGGAGTCATTGTGGATCGTTCTCTGAAAACATCCATTCAATGTGCAGCGGCAGTAACAAAAAAAAAAAGCTAGCAATGTTAGGGGCCATTAGGAAAGGAATAGATAATAAAACAATAAAGATCATAATGCTAATATCTAAATCAAGGGTACACCCACACCTTGAATACTACATTCAGTCTGGACACAACATCACAAAAGATATTAGAATTGGAAAAAGTACAGAGAAAGGCAACACAAATTATTAGAGGAATGGATCAATTTCCATCTGAGGAGAGATTAAAAAGACTGGGTTTGGTCAGCTTGGAAAAGAGACAGCTAATGGGGAGCATATGACAGAAGGCTATAAAATCATAAATTGAGTGGAGACAGTGAATAAGGAAGTGTTGTTTACCCCTTCACATAACACAATAAGAAGAGGTCACCAGATGAAATTGACAGGCAGAAGGTTTCAGACAAACAACACACAGTCAACCTGTGGAACTTGTTGCCAGAGGATGTTGTGAAAGCCAATATATAACTGGGTTTAAAAAAAAGAATAGGTTCACCAATGGCTTTTAGCCAAGATGGTCAAGGAAGCAATCCCATGCTCTGTGTGTCCCTAAGCCTCTGACTGCCAGATGGTGGGACCTGATGGCAGAGAATGGATTACTCGATAATTGCCCTGTTCTGTTCAAACCTTCTGAAGCATCTGACATTGGCCACTGTCAGAAGACAGGATACTGGGCTAGATGGACTATTGGTCTGACCCAGTATGGCCAATCTTATGTTTATATTCCTTAATGGTGTTAAATTTGGGGCTTTATTTTCAGAGGATGCTTAGTGTTACTTGGAGAGGCACTTTTTTTTCTATCCAGACATCAAATATCTTGTGTTTGTGGGTTTTTCCCATGGCAGCTGAGCTGTAAAGTGGTTCACCCAACCACATGTGCACTGACACTCTTTTTGGGAGACCTGCCAGTGAAAAGCAGCTTTGGTGCGGACACATCAGCTGTGGGAACTTTGCACAGCTACTGCCATCACCCTTCTCCAACCAACACTTCCCACTCTGGCGATAGCGTTGGCTGGCTGCAAGGCCCCCAGCAGAGCATGTGCTGCAGGAGCCTTGCACTGCCACAACCTGCTTCAAGGCAAACTTGATACTGCCAAGGTTCCTGCATTACCTCAATGGAAATTGGTATAGCCTAGAGTGAATATAGCCCTTTGAATATCTTTATATGGAGATAGGGGATGTTAATACTGTACAATTTAAATATTTTAAGCCTACCTTCAGTCTTAGCTAACACGTAAACAGATTTGCATTGGGAATGCAGTAGATGTTTTAGTGTTATCCTGAAATAATACCGAACTGTGAATTTGGCCTAGAGGATTTATCCTCATGAATACAGCATGTTTATTTACTAATAAATGTTTCATCAAAGCCAGGCATGAGACTTCTAACAGAAGTACAGTGGCTAGATTTCCACTGGGACACTGAGGAGCTGGAAAGGGAGCCTGGAGCTGCATTGTTAACAGAGCCTGCTTTTCAGTCCTGGAAAGCTTTCACTATAATAATATGGGTCCAGTTCATCAGTGCCCCATGGCTACCTTTGACGAGACATAAAGCTGTCAGACGGGTCCCTTGTGGAATTTCCCTGATGTAGGTAGAGCATCTGGCAGCTATGGTATAGTAGATGTTACCACACACTGACCATAATCACCTCAGCACAGAGGGCATGTGGATACATTCCTGAAGGGAAGAGGACACGACCACGATGTTTTGAAACCGTGGCTATTCCCAGACCTGACGTTGTCTCATATAGCTAACTGGCTCAGCTCAAGCGCAGGCATGAATTAACTTTTCACTTAATCCTTTGCAAATTCAGCCTGGAAAACATATATCCATGCTAACCATTTGCTAAAACTGAAAGGAATATTCAGTGGGTTCCTCTTCTCCAGCTAGGGGGGTTTACAGGTTTCCCAACATATATCATTTGTGGAAATGAGTCAGTTAAGTACATGGGGTGAATATTTCTCCAGATCCTTGGGCTGGCCCTGTGTGGAAGTTATGGACAGACATTAATGGTATATGGTGGAGAGGAGATGGCAATGGCAAAAAATTGTTTCAAGACTGTCCCAAACTGCTTGTTAAACTGATCTGCTTGCTAAAGCGTGCTGCGCTACCTAAGTGAGTGTCCGTTTCTGTGTCAGTGGCAAGAGGAACTCCTCCTGGGACATGCACCACATGATTCCCGCAACCTGTCCCTCACACTGACCCCCTCCAGCAGCACACAAGAAGGAAGAAAGGAGAGAAGACAGTGATGCTGCTACTATGCTGAGTTGAAGTCCTGTAGCCTTCCTGTCTTAGTGCCAGTGCCTGTTTGTGCTTAGTGCCAGTCCAGCGTCCAAAGACCTGTTCCCTCTCTCACTACCCACACTCTCTTACCCATCCCAGCTAGGGGAGACCTCCAACATTTGGAAGAGATATACCTCCTCAAGAGCTGAAGGGGACCCATTTCCCAGCTGAGAATACAGACTATCAGTCAAGGTGATCCACAATCTAGCTGATCAACCGTCCCAAAGCCAGAATCCATAGGACAAGTCTGCTGCTGACATCACTGTTGTCATTATGAACTGATTGCAGGGTGGGGAGCCACATAGAAAATCCTCAATGAAGTACCGAGGACTGGGACATATGGTAAATTAAGAACTACATTACTAGGGAAGTATCAGAGGGGTAGCCGTGTTAGTCTGGTTCTGTAGAAGCAGCAAAGAATCCTGTGGCACCTTATAGACTAACAGACGTTTTGCAGCATGAGCTTTCGTGGGTGAATACCCACTTCTTCGGATGCATCCGAAGAAGTGGGTATTCACCCACGAAAGCTCATGCTGCAAAACGTCTGTTAGTCTATAAGGTGCCACAGGATTCTTTGCTATTACTAGGGAAAGATTAATGGATTTGGTATGGGAAAGTATGGAATTGTTGGATATTGGGAGACAGAAAAAGTTGAGTTGAATAATTTTATTATTATTATTATTATTTTATTTTTTTGGTAAGTGAAGGATGGTTTAGATGGAGATGTTAGAATTGTCAATAATAATGACAAAAAGGCAGAAGTGTTCAATAAACATTTTTGACCTGTATTTGGGGAAAAACAGATGTAGTCATATCTGATGAGGATAGCCCTTTTGCCTTTCCAATAGTAATGTGGGCAACTATCAAACAGCAGCTACTGAAGTTAGATATTTTTAAATCAGTGGGTCTGGATAACTTAAGTCCCTGAGTTTTAGAAGAGCTCGCTGAGGATACCATTGGATCATTAATGGCCTGGCTGGGTTTTTTTTTTCTTGTTTTCCCCCTAAAGTTTTGGAACACTGCATCTTCCAGAAGAGTGGTAGAAAGCTAACATCATGCCACTATTTAAAAAGGTTAAATGGGATGACCCGGGTATTCATAGGCCTGTCGGTCTGACATCAATCCTGAGCAACATAAAGGAGAAGCTGATACAGGAATAGATTGGGGCTGTTAAGCGATTAAAAAAATTATCACGATTAATCGCACTGTTAAACAATAATAGAATGCCATTTAGTTAAGTATTTTTGGATGTTTTATACATTTTATACATTTATACATTTACTTACTGGCCGCTGCTTCCAGCAGCTCCCATTGGCCTGCAGCGGCAAACCGTGGCCAGTGGGAGCCGCGATCAGCTGGACCTGCGGATGGGGCTGGTAAACAAACCGGCCCAGCCCGCCAAGGGCTTTCCCTACACAAAAAGTGACCCCAGTTTGAGAAACACTGACCTAATACAAGTACTGTAGTTCAATTTCTTTATCATGAAAGTTGAACTTACAAACATAGAATTATATAAAAAAACTGCATTCAAAAACAAAACAATGTAAAACTTAGAGCCTACAAGTCCTATCAGTCCTAATTCTTGTTCAGCCAATCACTCAAACAAGTATGTTTACATTTGCAGCAGATAATGCTGCCCTCTTCTTGTTTACAATGTCACCTGCAAGTGAGAACAGGTGTTCGCATGGCACTGTTGTAGCCGGCGTCACAAAATATTTACATGCCAAATGCACTAAATATTCATATGTCCCTTCATGCTTCAATTCCCATTCCAGAGGACATGTATCCATGCTGATGACAGGTTCTGCTTGATAACGATGCAGTCTGCATGTTCATTTTCATCATTTGAGTCAGGTGCCACCTGCAGAAGGCTGATTTTCTTTTTCTTTTCTTTTTTTGTGGTTCAGGTTCTGTAGTTTCTGCATGAGAATGTTACTCTTTTAAGACTTTTGAAAGCATGTTCCACTCCTCGCCCCTCTCAGATTTTTGGAAGGCACTCCAGATTCTTTCACCTTGGTTCGAGTGCTATAGCTATCTTTAGAAATCTCACATTGGTACCTTCTTTGTGTTTTGTCAAATCTGCAGTGAAAGTATTCTTAAAATGAACAACATGTGCTGGGTCATCATCCGAGACTGCTATAACATGAAATACATGGCAGAATGAGGGTAAAACAGAGCAGGGGACATAACAATTCTCACTCAAGGAGTTCAGTCACTAAGAAATTAATACATAATTTTTTAATGAGGATCGTCAGCATGGACGCATGTCTTCTGGAATGGTGGCCGAAGCATGAAGGGGCATATGAATGTTTAGCATATCTGGTACGTAAATACTTTGCAATACTGGCTACAAACGTGCCATATGAATGCCTGTTCTCACTTTCAGGTGACACTGTATATAAGAAGCAGGCAGCTTATTTCCTGTAAATGTAAACAAATTTGTTTCTCTTAGTGACTGGCTGAACAAGAAGTAGGACTGAGTGGACTTGTAGGCTTTAAAGTTTTACATTGTTTTGTTTTTGAGATCAGTTATGTAACAAAAAAAATCTACATTCGTAAGATGCACTTTCATGATAAAGAGATTGCACTACAGTACTTGTATAAGGTGAATTGAAAAATACCATTTCTTTTAACATCTTTACAATGCAAATATTTGTAATAAAAATAATAATATAAAGTGAGCACTGTACACTTTGTATTCTGTGTTGTAATTGAAATCAATATATTTTAAAATGTAGAAAAACATCCAAAATATGTAATAGATTTCAACTGGTATTCTAGTGTTTAACAGTGTGAGTAAAACGGTGATTGATCATAATCAATTTTTTTAATCATGATTAATTTTTTGAGTTAATCATGTGAGTTAACTGCAATTAATTGACAGCCCTAGAATAGATTAATAAAGAATTAGAGGGTAATACAACTGATGCCAGTCAACGTGGATTTATGGAAAATAGATTCTGTCAAACTAGCCTGATATTTGTTGGTGAGATTGTAAGTTTGATAAAGTTATTAGTGTTGATGTAACATAATTTAGACTTCTGTAAGGCTTTTGACTTGGTACCACATGCTATTTTGATTAAAAAACTAGAATACAAAATTACTATGGCACACATTAAATAGATAAAAACTGGATAACTGATATGTCTATTTAACATGTTTTATCAATGACCTGCAAGAGAATATAAAATCAGTGATAAAGTTTGCAGATGACACATACATTGGGGGCATGATAAATAATGAAATGGACAGGTCATTAATACAGAGCAAACAGGATCACTGGGCAAGATGGGGCGCAAGCAAACCATATTTTAATGCAACTAAATATATACATCCTAGGAACAAAGAATGTAGACTATACTTAAAAGATGGAGGACTACTCTGCAAAGCAGTGATTCTGAAAAAGATCTGGGGGGTCATGGTGGATAATCAGCTGAACATGAGTTCCCAGAATGACACTGTGGCCAAAAGGGCTAATGTGAACCTGGGATGCACAAACAAGGCAATCTCAAATACGAGTTTTTACCTCTACATTCGACATTGGAATTCTGTGTCCAGTTCTGGTGTCTACAATTCAAGAAGGCTGTTGATAAATTGGAGAGGATTCAGAGAAGAGTGATTAAAGGGTAGACTCAAGAGTCAATCTATTTTGCTTAACAAAGAGAAGGGTAAGGAGTGACTTGATCATAGTCTTTAAATATCTACATTGGGAACAAATATTTGATAATGGGCTCTTCAGGCTAGCAGAGAAAGGTCTGACATGATCCAATGGCTGGAAGCTGATGATCGACAAATTCAGGCTGGGAATAAGGCGTACATTTTTAACAGTGACAGTAATTAACCATTGAAACAACTTACCAAGGGTTTGGAGGGCTTCAGCAACACCAGCAATTTCTAAATCAAGACTGGATTTTTTTTTAAGATATGCTCTGTTTGAGAAGGAATTAGTTTGGAGAAGTTCTGTGGCCTGTGTTATACAGGAGATGATCACAGGTGTCCCTTCTGCCCTTGCAATCTATGAATTTATTATTCTTTAGTTATGTAAACCCAAGCCACATTGTCTGACGGAGGTGGCATGTTTTTAGGTAGATTCTTATTTCAATGTTGCCTACATCAGGAAGGCTGTAATATCTTTCTCTAGGGTTTTCGTTTTTACATTTGCCTGTCCTCAACTTTGCCAGATGAGTCATTGTGTCTGTCAGTATTCAAAACTACAATACATTTACACTGGGACAGGCTATGCAAATCATGGGGGAGGGCGTGGAATCAGTGGTAAGGAAAAAAGACAAAACGTGACTTCACTTACAAAAGATAAAAAACAACACAAAACTGGGCAGCATATTTTGGAATCTGGCAGACAATTTTTCTTTAGATACTCATCATCTGAGACCATATGCTAATTGCCCAATTAAGCAAAATCATTTTGAAAGAGGCCAGCATCAGCCAATAGACATCCCTGACACTAAAGGGCAATAAAGAAACTAATCATAGTTTGAGAAATTATTGTAATTACAAATTCATGTAAAAATTAATTCAGGTCAAATAATATGACACTCAAAAGAATAAGGATGAGTGAGGTGTTGCAGTGACAGCTTGATTTTTACTGCATAAAACATAAAATCCAGATTGTGGACTTTGTGTGCGTGTGTGTGTGGATTGTTTCTTTTTTTGTTTTTCAAATTTGAGCATGCTGTTCTGCATGTTAGTGGGGTTTCCATCGAGTTACTTCTGCCAACTATGATCAGTCATTCAGCAATGGTAAACTAAGGGCCTAGTTTTCAGTGGTGTAAGCAAAACACCAATTAAAGCCAATGGGAGCAGTTTGTGGTGAGCTCCTTTGAAAACATGCCCTAAAGCTCTTTTGAATCTACCATGTGTTTTTGTGCCCACTGCTCAGTTTCCAGTCTCAAGAGGCTGTCATGTATTTCTCTCCTGGACATAGCACACACTGTCATAGCTGTAACAAGCATTTTGTGATAAATAAATAATGGTTGACTGGACTGTTAAGATTGAATCCACTTATCCGACAGATTTTGTCACCAAAGGCAGAATATAATAGTTTCCCCATCCTGACTGAATTTTACATTCACAAAATACATTGCAGCCCCCAGAAGACAATTGCTATTGAGATTGCAGAAGCATTCTAGTCTATTAAGCTTTGTTCTTCAAATTCTTATGTGGTGGGCAGTACAGAGTGAGATGTTATTCTCCAGAGTTAATCAGTGTGGAAGGACATGGGTAGGTGAGTACTAATGCTAGGTGAAGTAGTCTTACCACAAAGAAGTGGCCACACAAGGAACTTGGGACTCACTAATGTTCACTGCAATAAACCACAGCTAGTATTCCTACACCTAGTGAGTCTTTCATTCCTGTATTGTTAATCAGCTTGGTGCTTTTCTCTTTAAAATGGGTTAGATTATCATCCATGGACACTAAACACCTCTGAATGAGACAAAGCAAAGTACAAGAAGAAAGGTATGAAAAAATGGAAGGGAGGGGAGGAGCAGTGTGTGGGGGGATATACTGTAGGTTTCTACTCAGTCTTTTCCACCTTATGCCTGATTAGAGGTGGGCATGAGTATGAACCCAGGACAGGAATACCACCAAAACTTAGATGGGAAGGGGATATTCCAAAATCCAAACTCAGAGCTAGATTCAAAATTGGCAAATGGCCCATAACTTTATAATTAGGCTTGGAAGGATTAGATTTTTATTGGTAAATGGTGGTAAACGTTGATTTCACTGTACACGTACAAACCAACAAAAATATTTCCATCTCTAATTGAAATGTACAGATAGGCAAAGTAAGAAAAATGCTGCATGAGAGTTTTTGATTTAAAGTAGTGCTGTCGCTTAACAGTTACTATCCATTAAAAATACAAATCAGAGTCTGCCAAGCCTATTTATAATGGATGTAATCAAACCCAAATTTAAATGCTCCCAAATGTAAAGATGTTTTAAATACAGATCCAAATCTGATGGCTTAATAATTAGGTGTAGCTGGGATCAAATAGGAGCTATTGATCAGTCATTGTCAACCACACTGCATGAAAAAGGCCAGATATTTAATTTCTCTATGCTATTTTATTTTCAATCCATAAAAGCAAATGAGCTTTCTAACATAATATTTCACTAGAAGGGTGGTGAAGCAATGGAATGGGCTACCTAGGGAGATGGTGGAATCTCCATCCTTAGAGGTTTTTAAGGCCCGGCTCGACAAAGCCCTGACTGGGATGATTTAGTTGGGATTGGTCCTGCTTTGAGCAGGGGGTTGGACTAGATGATCTCCTGAGGTCTCTTCCAATCCTAATCTTCTATGATTCTATGATAAATGAAAATTAGTTACACAAATTACCTTTCTGTCAGGTTGGTCACAGAAACCCCTAATGCTCTGCTCATGCATTCACTAGAGCTTGTCTGTTTCAAAGCCAAATATGATAAACAAAAAGGAGATATAGAGAAAACTCTTGTCTTCCTTTTAAAGTTCTAGTCCTCTTAAATGATCTTGCCAGATTCCCTCATTGCTAGGCTGTCTCAGTCATCCTAAGCATTCTGTAGCAAGGATAGAGGTAAATTGTGCCAGATGACCAGAGACAATACCTGACCTAGAGGTATGGTCTAGTGATCTCAGCACAGAACTGGGATCCAGGAGCTCCTAAAGTCTAATCCTGGCTATGATCACTTCTTTGACTGTGGGAAGGTCACTTAATCTCTCAGTCTCAGTTTCCCTATCTGTAAAATAGAATTAATAATATTTACTTACCTACATCACCAGGCTGTTGTGAGGAATAATCATGCCCTGAGCCAGAAAATCATACTTGTAAATATATGACTTCAGGGGACCTGAAAGTCATGCATATGCTTCAGTGTTTTGACAAACTGAAACTTCTGTGTTTGTAAAAGAATAATATAAATGACAAGTACTTTTATTAGTACCTTGGGGGAGGAGAAGGCAAAGGCCCTTCCCTTATTCCAGTGAGGGGTTTTACACTACTGACCATTATGTGGCCTTCATACGTGTTATCAGACCTACATGATGCTGTAAATGTTTATCAGGAGCATGAGGTACAGAAGCATTTATTTTGCTGATTGGAAAAAAAATCAGTGTCATACAACTTTTCAAGGATGTTTGTTTATTTATGATGCTGTAGCTCTGATGCACCCCTCTCCCGCCCAGTCATCAATCTCTAACTATTAGAGATCAGGCTAAAACACCCGGAGGAAGGGGGGGGCAATTCCACATCTGCTTACTGTGGGGTCCTTACACCTTCCTCTGAAGCATCTTGCTGTTGGCCTCACTGCACTAGATTAATGCTGGGTCAGATCCAGTATGGAATTTCCAATGTTTCATCACTATGTCCAATTCCTTCTGTTTATAGAAACACTCAAATCGTTTTAGGGTTTGGTTCCAACTAGTGTAACTCACCTCTTCTCCGTAGAAGAGCTATTTTTGCTGACTCACTACATCTCTATAGGTTGCCACCATGGTAAGACTACAAAAGAGCCCTATGTTCTTATGTAAGGTTCTGGAAGTTGACACCCTGTTACAAATGTCCTCAACCCCAATAACTTAACCAGTATCTTGTGAATGCAGCTAATAATCAGGCTTAGGGTGACATTCAGCATATAAGGCCTGATCCAAAGCCCATTGAAGTCAACAGCTAAAATGCCATTAATTTCAATGAGCACAAACCCAGGTCTGTAGTAATTACTTAAAGATACTTAATATAATATCAGAGGGGTAGCCATGTTAGTCTGTATCCACAAAAACAACGAGGAGTCCGGTGGCACCTTAAAAACTAACAGATTTATTTGGGCATAAGCTTTCATGGGTAAAATGCATGCACCTGAAGAAGAGGGTTTTTTTCCCCCGAAAGCTTATGCCCAAATAAATTTTAGTCTTTAAGGTGCCACCAGACTCCTCATTGTTTTAATATTATAGAAGTCAGGTTCTATAATGCCATCTGCGGCTGGCCACTTGCTTCAGTGCGCTATATAGCTTGAATCATTTTGTAGCTACTGGGGAGCAGCAAAAAGAGCTGAAAAGGGATTAAATAGGTCACTTTGTTTGCCCTATTATGTTGCTCTTAAAGTACCCTTGAGCCTTTATCCTGATATACTGTAAATTCCAAGAACAAAATGCCCTAGCATTCCGATCAGCTTGGTGCCCAAAGATATATTTTAGTTTAATGCCCTGAGATCTGGATCAGATTGGTACCTTTAAGACCTTGTAGTCCAATGCCTTAGGATATATTTTACTCTTATTTCCTCCTGGCTCCTAGGAAGTGTTAATTCCCTTGGGCCTGGACCAGATTATTGCCCTGATAGCCTTATGTAATTTACACACAGACGTTTTTAATTCACATGCTCTTGAGAGAGGAGTTAGGGTTTCTAAGAAGAGAGAGGCTTTTAGATACTATTTGACTGTGGAACTTGTTACCATTGAGGTACCTGAGGTACCAAAGACTTCTTTACATACACTGAAGTCGTTTTAATGGAGAAAGTTCTTTGGATACAGTGTTTCTGTAGTATCTTCTATGGTTCCTTGGAGAACCATTTGAGTTTTATTTACCTGAAGGCAGACTCCAATTTCTGCAACTTTTCCTTCTTTACTTAACACTGTTTCCCTGTTTTCAAGTAGCAGTAATGAAAAGCATGTGTATAGCATAAACAATGGACCCCATGCCCAGACTGAGCATGGGCATGAAGTGAATGAATTTTTATCAAAGGTCACTGATAGTCTATTTAAGAGACACTTTTCAGTTGATCTTAATTTACCTTTCACAACACAGACACTATTTCTGATAACACTGTTTACATCCCATATGAAAAACAGGATTCTGCAGGAACAATACAAAACCCTGTAATTCACAGTAGCAACACTTTAGGAGTTTGGCTAATTACTGCAGAATATTATATTTAAAAAAAAGGAATTAACAATGTTTAAAAAAAAGTGATAGCAAATACATTTAGTAAAATGTTGGTGAATGCATTCACCAGTAAAATGCTGGTGAATGCATTCAATTTCCATTGTTTTCCAGGCCATAAATATGTATCTATCAATTTCTGATGCATGAATAAAAGCAAAAAAAGGAATCCCAGAGATTAACTGTGATTTTCAAAGCTGCCTATGAAATTTGGATGCCTACTTTCCATTAAAATTATGGGGATTTGGGCAGGCAAATTCATTAGACAGCTTTAAAATCTCAGCCAATATGAATAGGCGCATTGTCATCTGATAATAATGAACAGGATTACTGTGCTCATTACTGCAACAGAAAACACTCAAATCCTACCACCTAAGAACAATCCCTCACAAAATTCCTGAGTAAGCACGCAAGTTGCCATGAAAGTCAATTAATTCAGGCTCATACAGACCAAAGCAAATTCCAAAGTTGAGGGACCCCCCACTGAGCACATATTGCCTGATCCACAGACATACCTATAAAGGGACTATTAACTTGAGAATCTCAACTGATCTGAATTACCACATTACTTCACAAAGAAGAAATGGGTCCTGATTCTGATCTTATGACCATTTATCTCAATTGATTTCAATGGAGTTACTCTTGATGCAGTTTGGTATAAGTTCAGAATCAGGCTTTATTATGTCTGAGACCTAAACTTGCCATTCCTACTTAGGCAGAGTAACATCTTGCAATACTCTCAATAAGGTTCTACTCAGTGTGAACAAGGACTTGTCTACACGGTGTGGCAATGAGCACCAGAGGGATGCAAATTGTAGAGTGTACCAAAATGTTGTGTTCTAACTGCTCTGTGTAGACCCTGCTGACACTTACTAGAAAGTTCCTAGGGTGTGTTAACTTAGTACTGTTTGAAATGAGACTACAGCATTGTATACTAGGTACCTTTTGGAGCACACCAGCAGGGTCTACATGGAACAGTTAGAGCACAATGCTTTGGAGTGTTCTACTACTTACACCCTGGTGGGTGCACATTGGCACACCATGTAGACAAGCTCTAAGACTGACAGAGCTTAGAGTCCATATAGGACTTTACACATTAAAAAACAAACAATCACCTTGTACTGCACCCAGAAGCCAGGTATTAGTTAGTACAGTATACAAGCTTTGAGGATAGAAGTACTCTGAGATCCTTGGATAAGACTTGTTATAGAAGTGCAAATTATTAACAACCTTTTATTTATATTTTGCAGCCTTCCAGAAGATACTATGTCAAATCATGGCTACATTTCAAATTACAGTATAGTACTGACAATTTTTTGAGTAAGAGTTAATACAATCTCAGAGTTTAATCTGTCGATTTTATACATTTCATATATTACTGGTAGAGAGGTTAAAGACTGTAAATGCTTGACACTAAAACAAATTTTCTATATTTATCATATCTATTTGCTTTGTGTCTTCATGCATTGCAGCACGTGTTCTGCATAGTATGGAATAAGGTTCAGCACCTTTTTGTACTTCTTTCACAGAGATGCCTTTCAGCTGGCCATTTTATCTAAAGTCAGAGCACTACATGTTCTGTTACACTGAGATCACAAAACAAGCATCCAATCCACAGTGAATTCTGCAATCTAACTTTAAAAATGCTCCATTTACATTAAATAAAACTGGTTTTCAGGATCCAGACAGTGATTTAATATCAGCCAATAATCCACTGATAAATCAGGATTTTAATGGTTGTAAGAAGGAACAAGTTATGGACTTAATTATGGATCCCCAAACCTGAATCACAGTAGGAAGAGATGTAGAGCCTGATTCTCAGATGTGCTGAACACACACATCTCCAGCTGAAGTCCATGAGAGCTGCAGGTGCTCAGGAACTCTGAAAGTCAGGGCATAATGCCTCTTGGGGGATGTAGGGAGAAGTACTATATCTTGGAGAACATGTCACCAGCACTCCACCCAGCACACTCAGCCCATAAAAGACTGGATTGGCGGTTTTGTTTTGCATTGCCATGTGGGAGATTGAAATTGATTCCTCTTTCAGGTCTCTCACTCCCCAGGCTACAAGGAGTTGTTCTATAAATCCCTTGAAAAAAGTCCTGAAACATGACCAAGAAAACCCAGAGGAAAGAAAGGGAAAAAGAAAGAATGTATTATTTTGGGTCTCGAAGAGATAAAAGAAAATAAGCTGAATAGTCCTGATTTATTTTAAACAAAAGTAAAACAAATATTTGTTTGTTTACTGTGGTGCAGAACTCTAAATGAAACATAATAACCTCAAAACTCCAAAGATAATGTATATGTGTGTACATGCACATACATAAATAGGTAATATGTAATATGTTTACTTTTTTCTCTTCTTGCATCGTTAGTTAAGAGCTAAGGAACTCAGTTGTTAAGATTCCCCATGAAATAGACTTTAGTGATACCAAAAACTCTATCACAGAAAGAGAACATTTGCTCCTGAGGGAGGCACCTTCATACTACAGAACAAATTGACTGCTTGGTTACTTGTATTCCTGGAAATTATAAAGTCAGACTGAAATAGACACAGATGCAGATATAACAGCTGATCCAGAAACAATATATTAGAAAACTAAGGTTAACTCTCTGAAGAATTCAAGCAGGATAATTTAAAGGTTTTTGCAGAATGCATTTGAGATGTGTGTGCTGTTCATAGATGCTTTTACAATGGAGATTTTTAATAAAATAGGAAACGTATGCTGTATAAAAACCATGCCAAGCTTTATTGGTGCATTCTGGCATTGAATAAGGAGCCTGTGTCTCAAGGGTGGAAGTGACTGGCTCACAAGATCAATTATTTTTTTCCAAAAATTCTTCAAGAATTTATGGATAAGAGATGGGGGAATACAATGTTTAAACAGATACCAGATGCCAACCCATATGCCAGATTCACTCCTTGAAAGATTCCAAAGCACTTCTCCACAAAATGAGTAAAGTAGAATTTCTCTAGAAGATGTAAAACTGATTTTCTTAAGGAAAAATAAATGAAAGGATGGTCTTAAGTGATGTTTCTAATTAACAGTGAGAAATAACAGCATCCATACAAAAATGATGTCTCATTCATGCCATTTCTTTTCCAAATGGGATCCTACTTAAGTGTGCTGTCTACAGAAACCATTTACTGATGACTTTCACTGCTCATTATGTCACCTTCCAATTTAAATACCATGCCTGTTTAGGAGACCATGAACCAGAAATCAGTCACAAAGTTCAGCATCACAACTGTATTAGGAAGCCTCAAGAACAAAGTACAATCCATCCAGAGGCTTGTTCTGTTCCCACTGACTGTGAAAGTTTGAATGGTAACAGAATCCATTCCTGATTTTTAGCATATCAGAATGTCTTAGGGCAAAATATGATATAGCAAGGTTGTTTTTACTTTCTAGCAGTAAATATTTGAACAATATCATGTTATTGACTTGTACATTTGTGACTGTATACTACACCAGCTGAATCCTTACTTAGACAGAAGTCACATTGACTTCAAATGTTTTGTTTGTGGCGATGAGCCACTGATGTCAGTGGGAGTTTTATCTGAAAAGGACTAAGGGATTAGTTCCTGTATTAATAGCATATAGAGAGAGGCTTGTATAAACATTTATAATGTGCCCAGGTATTCTGGTTGCAAACCAAATATTTTCATGCCAATTGGAGTATAGCACACTGAATGACATTTGGGGCATGCAAAATTCCACAGAATGTTTAGAGTGTTTTTTTTCAAAACTGCCTAAGTGACTTAGGAGCACAAATTTATAGAAAGTCAATGAGACGTGTGCTTCTATACAATTTAATAGCTTTTGAAAATTCCACCCTTAATGTTAACTCAGGGTATACTGTAAGATCTCATCTGCACTGTATACCAGCACCTTCAAGCCAAGGTTTCAAAAGTGACTAGTGATTTTAGATGCCTCCATTTTGGGTGCTCAACCTGAGACACTTTAAAGGGGCCTGATTTTCAGCACATGCTAAGACCCAAGCATCTGAAAATCAGGGCCCTTTAAGGTATGTCTTGTTGGACTACCAAAATCACTTTAAAAACATTTGATTCTTTTTTAGTTCTTTCACTAGCAATACAGACGATGCCTGTGCACTGCTCATGAGAGGTTAAGTTTAGTAACATTTTCTGAATATACAGAGATATTACTAAAGCTATTTGCTTTGCATTGGCAAGGGCAGAACTGATACTCCGAAATGCTACACTCCCCAATGTGTCCTCATTTACATGCCACCTACCGTGGCTTTGACTGCTGCTTTTCCTATCTGCTTTGACAACTCTTAACTTGCTTTACCTAGCACATTTATTTTTATTGCAAGTCTTCAAAAGGCTAGGAAGTACTGGGGGATAGTGTCTGTGAGCATAGGCAAAGAAGAATTTAACAGTGCAAAATTTTTGCCATTTTCACAATACTGGCTTTTTGGTGTTGTGCCTAATATAGTAATAGCTGATGAGGAAGACTGATTGTGATAAATGAAGTAGCTCTTTTTTATGGACATCCAGCCAGCCAGTACCTATAAAATCCCTCTTAGTAGCTGTTCTCAAATTGCTCTACCTGTAAAGGGTTAAAAAGTCTCACTGCTATGCATAGGTAAAAGGAAGTGAGTGGGCACCTGGCTAAAAGAGCCATTGGGAAGGCTAGAACTTTTTTTGAAATTGAGGCAAGACTCCTCTTTTGTCTGTCTGTGGTTGTTCTCCGGGGAGTGGCTGACAGAGCAGCTATACTGTAAGAAGCTTGGGCCAGGTCTGAAAACCCATCAGTATCATACCTAAAAACTACTCATTTGAAACCCCAGAAATGTAAGTAGATCAGGAAATGTCTAGAAAGATGCAATTAGGTTTATCTCTTTTTATTTCTTTATGGCTTGTGGACTCCTCTGTGGTAACCCCAGGTGCTTTTTGTTTTGCTTGTAACCTTTAAGCTGGACCTCAAGAAAGCTATTCTTGATGCTTAATCCTTGTAGTTGTTTTTTTTAATCTAGCCAATGCCTAATGTCCCAGATGTATTTTCTTCTTTTTTCATTAATAACATTTACCTTTTTTAAGAACAGGATTGGATTTTGTGTCCTAAGAGGTTTGTGCATATGTTGTTTAATTAGTTGGTGGCAACAGCTGATTTCTTTTTTTTCTTCTTCAGCTCTTCCCCGGGGGGGGGGGGGGCTGAAAGGGCTTGAGGGTTCTCCACAGGAAGGAATTATCAAGTGCGCCTTCCTGGGTTCTCAAAGGGGTTCTGCACTTGGGTGATGGCAGCATCTACCCATCCAAGGTCAGAGAGAAGCTGTAACCTTGAGAGTTTAATACCAGCCTGGAGTGGCCAGTATTAATTTTTAGAATCCTTGTGGGCCCCACCTTCTGCACTAGGAGTGCCAGAGTGGGGAATCAGCCTTGACACTGATATTAACAGAAACTATTTTAGATTAAAATTTCTGCATTCTTTGGATGGAGTATGTACTAAAGGTATGTTACTTCCTTTCTCTCCTATTTGGGCTTCTTCACATGCATGGAGACAGATTATGATCTCAGTTCTATTACTGTAGTTACTCCAAATTTACACTGATGGAAATGAAAACACAATTGAGCCCCTTACACAGTGCCTTCCATGCTTCACATGACTTTGAGGTACCTCTAGAATCAGATCTCTGGCACTGTTCCTTTCCTTAGGTATGTCTACACCTCACACTCCTTTTGGCAGCATGTAGAGTACATACACTGCAAGTCCCCCCAGTACAGGAGTAAATAGCAGTGTAAACAGTGAGGCACTGCTATGGCAAATAGAGCAAAGACACACCTGAACACTGGTGGTATGTACCCAGGTATATACCCTACATAGCTCTCTGTTTGCCCAAGCAGTGCCTCCCCATCTACATGGCTGTTTTTAGCAGTGTAGTGTCCCACTGCCTCTCACTGCCGGTGTTTTTCCACACTACATAGAAAGGCTCCAGCAGCTCCCTGCAGCAGGGAATCACTCCTGAAAGAAGTGCCAGAATCTTCCCCTGCTGCAGGGAAAGACTCCCGAAGGCTCCAGCAGGGGGCAAAGGCTCTGGCTGCTGAATCTTCCCCATCCTTCCTTCTGCCAGAGCTGTCTACTGACATGTGCAGCTAACCCATCACAGTATGGAAACAGCCTGCTTTGCCCTGTGGCTGGTAGCCACACATACCCTACGTACTGCTGCAAGTGGTGTGCAGTGCAGACATACCCATTGGTTCCCTTTGTCTGGCTATACCGAAAGAAGGACAGGAGACATTTGATATGAGTTTAATCAGGACTTTATTATTAGATGTCTGGGACTACCCAGCAGATAAGTGTACATGTAGGCAACCCCACGTTTATTCTATAATTACTCGGGGGACTTCCACCAGCTCCCCCTTTCTTTCCATCCAGGTCCATCAGCCAATCCATTGCTGGGACCTTACCATCCATCCCCACCTCCCTGTAGGAGAGTTAAGGTGGGCTATCAGAAAGGGGGCTTGGCTCCCTGCCGTACCAATGATAGGAGTCCTCAACCCTCCCCCTCCCACCCGTTCATTCCTTTAATGAATACTTCCTTTATAAGTCCTTTTCCAAGCCATTTACACAGTCACTGTATACCTTCCCAATAGAGTCCCTGCACTGGACATCTGCCCTACACTTACATAATGAGTTGTGACATATAGCCTACTGCCCTTCATGACATGAATGAACAAAGCCCTACCTGAACCTGTTGTGAGGAAGGTGAAAAAGCCCCAACTGCACCCAAGCCAATCTGCTGGCAAGGAAAATATTCCTTTCCATCCCCCCTAAAAAAGGGGCGGCCAGCGCAATGCCCACAGCACATCTTGACCAAACTTGGTATTTTACCACCTACAGGGGAGGGACGATGGGTGCTGCCTCAGCCTGCTCCGTGTAAAAGGGGGCTTCAGGCACAGGGCTGCCACTTTTAAGATCTTCATTCCCAAGGCCTGGGTCAGCAAGCACACTGACCCTTCCTTTCCTTTTGCAGCAGTTTTTCTCCTTTCCCTCCACCCAGCCATAAAGCACTGTTCCTTTCATTCAGACGGTCAGCCAAATTCACCCTGCTTAAAGGTGCGGTGTAGTCATTTTCAGAGTTTATGCTACACAAACATGTGGTGTAGAAACAATTTAGAGCTTAGTCGAAAACTCAGATATTCTGAGGGGTCTGGTTATTTGCTCCACTAAAATATCTTTGGAAATACACATGTGAATGAAAAAACTGAACTATACACAAATGTTCACTTTATAATCTACTTGAACATGTAAACACATTTTTGTCCAGTCTGAATTAGAGCAAAATTCACATTAATTTTCCTCCTGTTACTGTGAAGTTTTTATTGATTAAATGAAATATCAAAGTTTTCCACAAATAAAGTTCTGTTGCAAACATTTTCCCGAATGACAGCAGGTTTCTGCTCTGCCAAAATTGAAAATGCAGTATTCCCTAAGGCAAAAGACAGTTTTTTCCTGCACTCTGGTTTAGGCAGGTACATAGGTAACACTGTCACTATGCTGTTCTTCAAGATGAGTTCTTTTGATAGATGGTACCCCAATGAGACTGGACAGATTACACAGCAGCTGCACAGGCATGTCTAACTCAAGTTTGGTTGATGAACCAGAGGAATCTGCAGAGACTAAGAAGAAGAGGTGGATGAAGGATAATGGCTGTGGTCAACTTTATTTTGTGATTTACTATTTTGCATTATATTTCATATTTCTGAAAGACTAAACATATTGTAAACTTGCATTTTATGGCTTTGAGAACTGGCGATGAGATTTTGCTCGGCTTTAGAATTCATGCAAATAGTCACTCACGCAGACAAAAAAATGAAAGGGCACAGTAAAAAGGCAGGATTAGCTTAGTTTTAGAGACACGTATTGTAGCTTGTGATTTAGTAAAATATATGCAAAGCCAGAAGTATGTATTAGATCTAAATATATAACTTTTTGCGCTTGTGGTATTACACTGAAACGAAATCTGTGCCCAATAGTACTAGAGGGGGAAGAGCTATGTTGTTAATATAAATGCCCTTTTGAATTCTGGAAAGGGAAATATGAAATCCTAGCTTCATTGAAGACAGTAGCAAAGCTCCCATTGTCTTCAATGGAACCGGGATTTCACTGTGTGTGTATGTATGCACACATAGAAATTGCTATATTTCATCAGAGCAGTGGTCCTGCTTGTATGGTATCCTTCCCTCATTGTGCAAGAACCAAATGCTTCATAGTCAACCATTATGAAATAACCCCCCATAAGGGAAGTTTCTTTCTAGCACCTTTCAGTCAGGGCCCTGAAATTTGAGGGATTATAATCCCTCCCTTTAAAATGTATATCCTGTGTAATGTAGCGATGGATGGTGTCACTGTCCATGTCAGTATGTACTCCTTTTTCAATCTTACTCTCTGCCTCAGTGATGCTTTGGTTATGAATGCCACAAATTAATTATGTGTTGTACAAGAAAAGTTTCTTTGTGCCAGCTTTAAATGTGTTGACTTTTGATTTCATCGAATGTCCCTATATTATGAGCAGGAGTTAGTAGAAGCTCCTTTCCTATACTACTCATATTTTGTGTAACTAGATCAAGTCCCTTCTTATTTATTTTTCTAAACTAAAATGTCACAGCCTTTTCAGCTACTCTTCATATGGAAGACTTTCCACATCTTTAAGTCATTTTGTCACCTGTCTCCAACTGAATTGTGTGGGAGTCTCCCTTTCAGCTGTAGTGGAAGTGGACTGATGCAAAATGAGGACAGACACATGAATGGAATTAAGTGGCAGACCACAAGTTTTATTAACCTTTAATACAAAGGAGGGGCTCTACCTACCCATCACCCACACCCTCCTATATCAGGCATTTAATTGGTTCCAGTGTGGGGGTTACAGGGCTCCTTACCATATCACCTGTAACTAGTACCAGAGTTGCAGGACTCCTTACCATATAATCCATAACGTGCCTCAGCAGCTGCACAGGCATGTCTAACTCAAGTTTGGTTGATGAACCAGAGGAATCTGCAGAGACTAAGAAGCCTCTTCAGTGGGGAAGAGTCTCTTCAACCTACACCCCAGGACTCAGTTCTCTCCATGTCCAAGCACCCTCCCCCCAACAAAGGGAATGGGGGTGCAGGAGGGTGGGGACCTCAGCCCCCGAGAGCTGCAAGGTCTCTCCTATCTCTTGAACCCAAGGCCCATCACCTTAGTTTGGTACTAAGTGTGTTTGTACTCAACCCACTGTGGCTTGAAGGTGCTGTGAGGAAGGCAAAAAACTCCCTGGTCCTCTGCCAATTGTCCCATGGGAGAAAAGATTCCTTCCTGACCCCTTAAACAAGATCTGCAACATCTCTCTGTCCAGGTTCCTATTCCTTGGTCAGATGGGTTGGCTGGGGCTGCTGGAATAGACCAAAAGAGGGTCCACATGGCCTATTTGCTGGGCTAAATCCTGGGAGCTGGGGAATGCTGGCCAATCAGCACTCCTCTCCCCAAGATGGCCAATGGCTGCCAGAGGCCCCAAGGGGGAGGAGTGACCTGTTGTCCCTTGATGAGTGTCCCCCTCCTTTGCCACTGGCACTGTCCCCCTTTCACTGCCGACCACATCAATTGCCCCCACTGATTTATATGGATAGGTGGCATTCTGAGTGGGAGTTGGATCAGGTCCTGAATTTCTTCTTAACCATCCCAATTCTCAATTATTTTACCTGCTTCTTCCTATTGGCTTCACTGAGTTTGGATTTTTATTTTCTTAAGGTACCTTCAAATTAACTCTTGAACTTTGCTATTTATCATGCTTGGTGTTTCTTGATTTCCAGACTCACTTTATCTGTAGGGTTGTGTATGTTTTCAGTGACTGCATTATGGCAATTAGCTTCCATTTTTATTTCCTCATTTTTTTTTATTTTAGGATATTTTTGACCAGTTTCCTCAGGTTTTTTTTTAACTCTACACCTATCTAAAACCTTCATGCATTATTGTTGGCCAAAGTTCCCAAACAGCAAATGTATTTGTCTCCAAAATATGCATGCAATCTTTGTTTCCATTTTGGACTAAAGGATCAATACACCACAAACTGTAAATCACTCAGATACTACGGTAATGGGGGCCATATAATCTTAGGATATATCTACTTTTGAGCTGGGAAGTAGGATTCCCAGTTCTCATAGACATACCTGACCTTGATCTGCTTATGCTAGTGCCTAAAAATAGCAGTGTGTCCACCGCAGCATGGGTGGAGGGTCAGATTAGCCACTCAAGTCCATACCCAGCGCTTCTGGCAAGATTGTAGTTGGGTGGCTAGCCTGAGCGGCTGACCATGCTGACATGGACACACTGCTGTTTTTAGGTGCTAGCACAGCTACATGTATGTTGAGCTGGGAATCACACCTCCCAGTTCAATTGTAGATATACCCTTAGATCGATATCTGTCCTGAGTCCTGCCTACTATGCAATTATAGCAAGTATATTGAGTGTCATGGAAATGCCATTCAAGCCTTGAAACTTCTTCCTGGAGGCCCTTTTTCCCCAGCAGTTCCCACTGCCTCCCATCCAAAGGGGGCACTCTGGCAGCCTGTTGCAAGAAACTTCCTGCTTCTTGCAACTCCCTGGCTCAGACTCATCAGGTCTCATTCCTCTTTAGCCCAGGTGCTCTCTTTTAAACTTAATTGGAGTCAGCTGACCAGTCATAGGTGCATTGGGTCTGCTCCCCTTAAATGAGCCAATCACCTAGTGACGCATTTTTTTAAAGAAAAGATAGATAGATATAGTTAGATTAGATATACAAAATAAGAAGAGAGAAATTCTGCTTTTGGTTGGTTTGAAATACAGTTTGGCAGGCCCAAAATACCAATGTGATTATTTCCAAATGTTTAATTTTTGAAATATGTTAAAGCTGAAGGGAAAAAGCCACAGAGATTCCTGCAACAGCCATTCACTGTCAAAGGATTTATTCAGGTCACCTCTAACAAATAGAGGTATGCTGACATAAATGCAGATTTTTGGGAGACCGATCTAGAAATACCATTTTCCATATATTTACCCCTTGGCTATAGTGTGTTGTTAAGTAATTGTGATGGTTGGGGTAATCTATGTATAACTTCTGAATTATGATTCATTTTATTAATTCTGTGTATAACTCTAACCCTCAATGTGTATTGAATCAGCCATTTGTTGACAGGGACCACATCATGTATCACACATACTTTCTGGAAACAAGCTGCTGGACAAATGAAAAAGTCGTTAACATAGAATGACTCTGTTCTGGTAGAACAATTAATCTGCTAAAGAAATTGGCCAGACTAAAGGTGACTGGTTTCTCCACCAGGTTGTCTGCAGGGAGTGGGGTTGGAACAATGGAAATTCCCCAGCAGAAAAGGAGTAAAGAAAGAGGGATTCCAGGTGTTGTTAAAAAGACACATGCTTTCCAAGCTATCAGGAACCTGTTGGCTGCTGGACCTGAAAAACATAACAAGAGATTGTTCCAGAGAGAGAGAACCCAAAGGCTGAGCAGGATGAGAGAAGGGTCTTGAGCCCCAGAAACAACTTGCAAAATACCAAAGGGCTCTCAGAGTGGTGAAGACACAGGAAGGAGGGATTTTGTGGCAGGTTTTGTTGCTTTTGCTTGAATCTGTAAATTTCTAGGCTTCCTCTAGGGAGAAAGTATATGTGTGTGTTTAAGAAGTAACTTTGCAGAGCCCTGAGTACTTTGCTGTAACTGACATATGTCCCCCAGGAGCTAAACTGTTAACTAGAGTACTCATGAGGATGGAGCTCTGGGAAAGGGTGTGTGTAAGCTACTGTACCAGGAGACTTGAGGCCCAGGGCAGCTGGACTACAAAGTCACACTTCTGAGAAGGAGTCTGCACCCTAGAATGCCAGTGCTAGAGACAGCACCTGGACACTGCTCAAACTCAGTGTGCTTAGATGCATGAGGGATCCAGTGTTTGGATCCAAACGGAGGACCCTGATGAGTGACCAGTTCTGTGACCGTAATAATAGGTATCTTGATTCTAGTTTCAATTAGGAATATAAATAGAGCCTTTCTGAGAGGAAATAAAGTACTCTATTCTTATCATCAAAGGTTTGACCTGTTGCAGTCTCAAATTTAGGAAAAACCTAGTTAACTTGCTAAAAACTGCTTGATCTCTTGACCTTGGAGAAGGTTGGAGCCTTCTTTAGTTATTTAAATAAGTCAGAAAAATATTATGTTACTAATATTTAAATGTATTACAGGGCTCAACCAGAGAACATGCCTAAATGGGACAACTGAGACCCTTATTATTATTAATTTCCTATCTGGGTCCTAGAGCCATGATTAAAGACGCATTTTGGACTCCAAACTCAGACAGTGGGAGTTTTGCCTGAGAACACTGTGCAGAAAACAAGCGGGGCTGTTTATGATGCTGCATTCTTGGCCTGGCTGTGATAAATGTAACAGAAGCAATGACTTTTGGGATTGAAAGTTATGATTTTGTTATCTGCACTTTAAGCTAGCTGCCCTGGGAGTGATCTAGATAGATGGACTAGGAATGGGCTAGAGGAGTGAGCCTGTGCTTTTAAGAAGCAAATCTTTCTACCCAAAAGAAACGTAGTTGGGATTCATCCCTCCTCCGCCCATAGGAATTCCTGTGTGTGTCCATAGTGGTAACTTTTATGGTCTGTCTGGCACAGTGAGCGTGCGGGACTCAAAATAAAGAGTAACAGTGCTCAGTTGTCTATGTGAGAAGATCATTATATGGAAATGTAGAGCTGTTTTCCTTTACCCATCAGGCCAAACTTCCTCTGGAATAATTTGGCCTGCTGTGCAGTCAAAATACATGGCTTTGTGGAGCATGTACACCCCAGAAGGCCACTTGCCTTTTCTGCTAGAATTGGCTCTAAAGTGGAAATGAAGCAATTTTCCTTCAGCATGTATTTGTCATGGTAATAGAAAATGGACTGCACTAGGTTAGGGAAGATCTGACTATAGCTGGTATTTTTTAGAGAAACATAAAAACATGAAACATGATAGTCCCCTGATATCCAAAGTACCATAGATAGTTCATATGCTTAAAGGGCCACTGAGAGCAAGGCAGCCTTAGGTTTTCAGTGTATATCCCTCTCTAATGGTGAGCTGCCATTTCTTTTAATAATGCATGTTTTAGTCTAATTTCTACAAGACATATTCATGAGAAAAGAAACTGAATAGACCATTCTATGAAGAGATGGAACACATAGACCGAAAGCAAAAATGTTAAACCTAGATAAAAAAAGATGAAAAACTCCTATACCTATATTCTAAAAATCATTAGTATCATAAGGTTTTCTTCTTTTATTGCCATCAGATTAGAATATTTCTTAAGATCTCATTAATCAAAACACAGGGAGACTGTGGATGCCTTTAACCCTAATCCATCTTTCTGACAGCATTTAACACATCTGCCAATCAAATATATTCTCCAAAAGTCAGAACACAATATTGTAGAAGAAAAAAATATAACAGCATAGCAATTACCATGATACACGGGGCATTTGCCTCAGCTAACCAGTTTTCATTCATAGTGTATTTTTTACAATAAGGAATTTCTATTTTTTTTTAATCTTTGTGGCAATTCATTTCATACTTCTTTGAATCAGAAAATCCAGGAAAATTTTTGAAAACAGTCTTACCTATCTCTTTGCATGTTTTGCCTGAGCACCCATTATTATTCATAATCAACATGTATTATATCACTACAGTACAAAGTGGTATAGTACAAAGGATAAGGGTGTAAATGTTTATGGCTCTCTTAATTCAGATAGAAGTCCTAGCTAGCAAATGCCTAGAAAGTTATCAGATGCCTACAATTTATTTAACTAACAAATCTAAATCAGTATAATCTGACACAATGAAAGACACCTTATCTTCCATGCACACAAGAGAGGTGGAATTAATAGAGTCTTCTCATCAGCTCAAAGTCTGTACTGAGATCATCTGCATAGTATAAGAGTCAGGGGCTGATTATTGCTCATAGAATAAAGACATCTATAATCACAATCCTGGCAAAGGAAAGAGATATGCTGATTGCCTTTTTGATACAACCTTGGTATATTACTATAGACCTTGTATTGTGTACAGGTATTTGTAAAGTAAGACACTTTGTTGCACCTTGGGACAAAAATAAAAATTGGTATTTTAGTATTGTTTTGAGTGAACAGATGGGAAAGGATTATTGGTTCTCTAGTAGCATAGCATCTATTTGAGTCCTTAGATACTATTTATCTTCACTCTCTTTTGTTATGCTATCACCATATATGGAGTTAACATAAAATCCATAAGTGTTCCAAAATACATTCCATTTATTTGTTTTAATATAAATTTCAAACATCGTCACCATGAATTTTCTTGTGAAAGCTTTATCTTCAATACGCTGATGATGCCCACACCTATTATTTCTGTCTGATCTGATCTAAGTGATATAGCTGAAAATCTCACTCAGTGACTAGGTGAATTGGAAGCTTGGTTGAGGTTAGTCCTCTGAATCTTAATCTTGATCATTCAGAAATGATGCTGGTGGCTGGGAGAAGGCACTGGAAGATGTGTCCCTTTGATAGAAGGTATGTGCCTGACTCCTGTTGTTTCGGTTCACAGTCTGAGGGTCTATTAGACATTCAGTTAGCATCAATAGCCAGGATGACATTTTTTCCATATACAGCTGTCTCTAAGGTTGTGATGGTTTCTTCTCAGATGCACATCGTGCAACAGTCATCCATATGTTTTTAACATCCACATTAGACTTTACAACATGCTATATATGGGGCTACCCCACAGATCCACTGAGAATGAGGTTAGTGCAGAAGATGGTAGTCCTCTCATTTAAGCAGCATTTGCCACTATGAGCAGATTACACAGTGTGCTGGGTTCTGCATTTGTTGTTTGGTTTTCAAATGGGGAGTTCCTACATGTCATAGCACGTGACTATTTAAGAGACCGCTTTTGCTCCCCCTATGATATTGTTGCATGTGCAATTAATGGTGGCTTTCCAGCCGGAGGCCTTCAATTTAAAAACGAGGAGGTTGCCAGAAATGTGGTCTCCATGAAGGTTCCTTGACTTTGGAATTCACTCCCCCTCACCGTTTGGTCCAAACAGTTGACTTTCAGGGCATTGGGGAAAACCCATCTATTTTGCCACACCTTGGGAGGAGTTTGCTGAAGGATGGTACAATATTGCTGATAAGGGTGGCCCACTTTTATTCTTAAATGTTTGTTTCCTGATTGGAAATTACCAATTTGGGGGTCAAGGATGTGCAATTGGTTTTACTATTTTTATTATTGTGTTTCATCTATTTGTCTAAGGCAGGGGTTCTCAAAGTTCATTGTACCGCGACTCTCTTCTGACAACAAAAATTATTACATGACCCCAGGAGGGGGATCAAAGCCTGAGCCCACCTGAGTCCCGCAGCCCCAGGTGGGAGGGACAAAGCCAAATTCTGAGCCACTCAGCCCCAGGCAGGGGGACCAAAGCTGAAGCCCAAGGGCTTCAGCCCCAGGCAGGGGCCTGTAACCTGAGCCCCACCACCCAAGGCTGAAGCTCTGGGGTTTTGGCTTTGGCCCTGGGCGGTGGGGCTCAGGCTTCAGCCCTGGGCCCCAGCAAGTCTAATGCCAGCCCTGGCTACCCCATTAAAAAGGGCTTGCCACCCACTTTGGGGTCCCGACCCACAGTTTCAAAACCGCTGGATTCTAAGGTACCTAGAGATATTTTTAAATTGTGGTTAGGTGTTTACCTGAATGAAAAGAAGCATCTTAATTCCATTTATATTGTTTTGCCTTATTTGAGGGAAAAACCTTGTCAATGCAGAATGTAACGAGAGGAAGCCCACCACCACCACTTCCTCCTCCTTGCTTTCCCTTAAGAAAGGAATGACCTGGCTTAGGCCCCTAACTCCAGGAGAGAGTTCATAGCCGTGAATCCCCTTTTGAAGGGCAAGTCTTAGACCACACTCTTCTTAGCATTTCCTACTGGCCATCTTAGGTAGCTTAGTGTGCTGGCTTCTGTGAACATATTTTAAGGCACCTATCTCTCCCCCTGCATTCTGTAGGGAGCCTGGTTGCCTTATTCATGGTTCCACAAATTCCATTAGACAGCAGGACACCTAAAAGTTAGGCATTAGAATGCAGAGCCTAAGTCCCCCTTGTGAATCTAGTCCTTTCCGGTCTCATTTCTGACTGTGTGTGTGTGGCGGGAGGAGGATGTTTAGATTGGAGTTCTGGTGGGATATATACAAGAAAAAGGTGGTCTTGAATCTAACAGAATTATTTTTGCAATCAGACTTGAAATACATGCTGGTATTGTGACCATAATATGATTAAGATTCATTATAAAATTACCATGACAATTAAAGTCAGCAGTGAAACACCAGTTCAGGAGTACCTCTTCTCATTTCCAAATAATATCATTAGTACTTGTCATGCAGAGAAATGTAATTAATGTAAATTTCATTTGCATATTCTATGCTTCACTTCTTTTCCTTTCTTTAATTCTGTAATCACTACAAGTTATTTTTCCAAAAAAGGTGACCTTGTTAAGTGATTAACATTTTGTTAAACACAAGATAACAAGTGTCAGTTTATTTGTATTGTTCTCATTGTAAACAAACAAAGGTTGTGCACTAATAAAGATATTTTGGGAAGTAGAAAACCTGAAGATAATAGTAAAATGTGTATTCTACCCACTGGCAAATCAGCAGATAAACACCAAGACGTATAAATATATTCTATAAAATATTCATCTAACTAAAACCATCCACTTTAATGACATTAAATACTCATCGTTTGCCAATGCTTACCACTCCATGGTATCTGAGACACTACAGTTTCTCTATCCTTAGAACAGGGAATAACTAGTACTGAATGAATAATTTTTAACAAATAATTACATTGTTTATTTCATCTCCATTCTTCTTTGTCTGCAAACAGACTTTGATTTTCTCCTAATATATTCATTATTCCCACAATAATTTCTGTAAATAATTCTTGGTGTCACTTGTTTACAAGAGGTTCATTGTATCAAGTATTTGATATTCAACATTTAAATAATCTAAGTCTGTCATTATTTACATGGGTGCAGAGAAATCCCTTAGAAGTTAATGGAAGTTGTACCCATGTCAACCAGTGCAAAATTGGGCCAAAGCGTTTTTGATTAGACACACAGGAAACATAGTACGTTTCTGTTCCCTGACTGAATGAGCATAGAATCAGATTTATGGTGTGAATTTTTGAGTTTCTGAATTCAATATTCATTTTCTACTAATATTCTGATGGCCTCTTAGGCAAATATTCCAACCAATTTGGTCATTTGCTAGAATGGTCACCAAAAATGAACACAGAAGTGATGTGAATACAGGCTAAGATAATCCATTTAAAAGAGACAATTCATAGAAAATTGTTTGTCCAGCTCTAAAAGTAACAGTTGTAACTGTGCTGTGTCCAGAAGGAAACATTGCACATGGGAGATTTGACATGAGGCCTTCATATTCCTTCAGCTGTGCTCCATGTGATACACATTTTTGATTGCCAAGCTAAAAGGGAAATCCAGCACTTTATAGATTCAGTTCTGCTCTCAGATACACAATGGTGAAACTATAAATGAAGTAAAATATGAGAATAATTGAGCCCTTGTGAGTAAATTTTCAGTTTACACCTCCTTGGGTCATATGACATCCAGCCCCACTCCAGTCACCAACTCCTACTCTGTGTGATGTTCCAGCTGTATCCTATCACTGTGTTGAGTAATTGCTTGCTATTAGCAAGTTAGCTCAAACTTAATAATTGTTCATCACAATGATTCACAAGCCTGGTAGAGGCCTGGAGTTATATAGAAATCATCAATGTGTATCCCTAATTCACATGGATTATAAAGTACTCACCAAAGTTTTACAGATGTAGTGATGTTATGTCAAACTTCTTCCAGCTCAGTCAAATTGGATTAATTAAGAATGATCTCTCCTGCAACAATAATAGACTAGTTTTTAACATAATCAACTTATTCAAAGACAAGACAGACCCAATAGCAATAACTGCTCTACAGTCAAAATGCTTCTGAAATAAATGTAGTCTAACTTTACTAATTCTGGGTCACTGAGAACGAAAATGATGCTTAAAATTGTTGATTGGCTCTAGTTTTCAAGATATGCTATTGGGTCAGTATATACGACCCTTGACTTGGGAATAGTGGAGGATAAGTGAGTTATAAAGGGAAGGGATCTCAATTTAAACCAGAAATGACTAAAATACATCTTTGACTGGATCTATGAATAAATCTATGACTGGGTTTGGACAGTACTTGCTTTTTAGGCAAAACAATGAATGATGCAATCTGAAGCTGGTATTGCGTCATACATGATATGAATTGCATCATGTTATTCCTAGAAGTCATGAATGATGCAATCATAATGAAGCTTACATCACTCTGCTGAACAAATTGCCCTATATCAGCTCTAGAAATCATACAGTGTCGTGCCCTCTTATTTGTCAGTGTTTGATTTTGCAAAGGGACACATTTCTGTTTAGCCAAAGTGAGCAGAGATGCCTCGTACTTGTGTGAACAGTGCAGATAACTTCTGCTATGTTTGTGGTGAAGTGACTTTTGCATCACAAAAGTGCAGTATAACCACTATGGTTAAGAAAGCCTATCACCTTTATTTTGGCTGCAAAATTGGAGATCAGGACAAGAGGTGGGCCCCACACATATGCTGCAACACTTGTGCAACAAATCTTCGCCAGTGGTTGAACAGGAAAAGGAAATCTATGCCTTTTGCAGTGCCAATGATTTGGAGAGAGCCAACAGATCATCCCAGCAATTGTTACTTCTGCATAGTGCCTCCAGTTGGGAAAGGTGTGTCAAAGAAGAAAAAGTGGACTGTGCATTATCCAAACATTCCATCAGCTGTACGCCCAGTACCCCACGGAGAAGGACTGCCGGTTCCTGATGCACCAGAATCATTCTCACTTGAGTCAGACGAGGAAGAGGAAGAGGATGAAACTTCTGGTCCTGAACCATCAATGTCACAGGACCCACATTTTCTTTCATCCTCCTCCTCTGAACCACACCTCATAACACAAGGTGAACTGAATGACCTTGTCAGGGATTTGGAACTACCCAAGAGTAAAGCAGAGCTGTTGGGCTCCAGACTACAGCAGTAGAATCTCCTGGCAGGTGATGTTAGGTTTCCATGTTCCGTGACCGGCAAAAGGATCTTGTCCCATTCTTCTTCATGGAAGGTGATCTTGTAGCCTGCAACAACATCGATGGTGTGATGGCAGCCCTCAACATCGTTCACGATCCAGATGAGTGGAGACTGTTCATTGATTCATCGAAGACGAGTCTTAAAGCTGTTTTACTGCATAATGGCAATGTTTTGCCATCAACTCCGGTTGGTCATGCAGTCCATATGAAGGAAACCTATGACAACATGAAACAACTTTTGAGGTTCATAAACTATGACCAACATCAGTGGCAGCTTTGTGGCGATTTGAAGGTTGTTGCTCTCTTGCTTGGTCTGCAGACTGGATACACAAAGTTCTGCTGTTTTCTCTGCGAATGGGATAGTCGTGCAAGAGATTCCCACTACATCAAGAAAGATTGGCCACTCCGACAGTCATTGAAGCCTGGGAGGAAAAGTGGTCAGCATCCAGCACTTGTTGAATCAAGGAAGATTTTGTTACCACCCTTACACATCAAGCTGGGTCTGATGAAGAACTTTGTCAAGGCCATTGACAAAACACAAGCAGCTTTCAAGTACCTCCGTGGAAATTTTCCAAGGTTAAGTGAAGCTAAGATAAAGGAAGGTGTCTTTGTTGGTCCTCAGATTCGTGAACTTCTTCGAGATGATGCATTTGACCATGCACTGCGTGGCAAGGAAAAGACGACATGGAAAGCCTTCCAGTTAGTGGCAATACATTTTCTCGGAAACAACAAGGCAGACAACTACAGGTTGTTGGTGGAAAACCTCCTCAAGGCATCCAAAAGCCTTGGTTGCAACATGTCACTAAAGATAGATTTTTTGCACTCTCATCTAGATTTTTTTCCACCGAACTGCAGAGCAGTGAGCGACGAGCACGGCGAGCGATTTCACCAGGACATTGCAACAATGGAGAAACGCTATCAGGGCAAATGGAGCCCATCAATGCTTGCAGACTATTGCTGGACAGTGACAAGAGATGCTCCATTTAATGAATACAAGAGACAAGCCAAGAAGTGCCGAGTAGACACTGAATAGGACTAAACTATGTACATAATAGTTTTTTGCCTTTTGTTTCATAATAAATTTTATTTATATAACCCTTTTGCTGATTTTTAAAGTGTTACATAAACAGGACAGGTGAAATATTATCATATAAAGCAACCATAAACACATGAAAAGACCTAGGTTTACAATTTATGATTAAAACTCTACTATCTACACAATGTCTAGTATCAGAGGGGTAGCCGTGTTAGTCTGGTTGCCGTGTTAGTCTGCTTGCATCCGAAGAAGTGGGTATTCACCCACGAAAGCTCATGCTGCAAAACTTCTGTTAGTCTATAAGGTGCCACAGGATTCTTTGCTGTATCTACACAATATACATAGACATAAAATGTAAACACTTAAATATCTTAGAAACAGTAGCCAATCAGTTGTTTTAATTGTCATATTTGAATTCAGCACATCAAAATACATAATAAATAGCACATTTTATCTCTGAAGCAGACGACTTCTCAAAAATTGTAGACCAGTGTAATATATGTAAATGCATGGAAAGTCTTTGAGTGGATTAGTTGAAAATATTTTATGCTAGAAGCATGTGTAATTGCCTCTGCATCATGGAGAAGTTCAAATGTAAATATATTTGTAGCTCAAGCCAACAGATTTCAATAAGTTATATCAGTTCCAGTAATATAATGTATATTAGGAAGCAACTGAGTGCATGCTTTTAGCTTTCACACATGAAAACCTGATTTCATAATCATGTCATGTTATCTTATTATGGCACTGTCTCCAGGCCCACTTGAAACTGTGAAATAGCTTAGTAAAGCCAGTACAATCAGTGGACTTGTCTCAGGAGAAGACAAGTACTGGCATAATGAGACTGAGGTGCACAGTGGCCTTGTCCACGCTAATGGTGGCATGCGGGGTACGTGTAACTACACATCACAGTGAAAGGCAGCCACATACACACTTGTAACTGGAGTGTAGCTACAAAAAAAAGCAGTGAAAGGCTCTGGTGGTGGGGGATGTGTCAGGGAAAGGCTCTGGCAATGGGGAAGCGGTGTGGATGTGGGAGGCACTGCTTGGGTGTGCAGAGAGACATAAAGGGATATGTCTAGTGTTTAGGCAAGTAGGGCACTCCTCTCTATTCACCCAAGATGTGCCGTACCTTCAACAGTGCTATTTAGACCCCTCTGTACTCTGCACGCTGCTGTAAGTGTAGACGTACCTTGAGTTACAGTGGAAGTTTATATGATTGGTGACCCTATATGCCCATGCTGTCTAGTGTGTAATGTTATCAGTGTTTCACTTTCATTCATAGTAAATGTTACCAGATTAATCCTAAGACTAAAAAGGGGTAAAAGTTCAACTGCTGGTACCCAATGTGAAATGTGTGACTTCCCACTGGGACAAATTTAGCAGAGTCCTTAGGACTCCTGTCCTGCAGGCATCAGCATCTCCATCGCTTGAAGTCTTTAAATCAAAACTCAGTGTCTTTGTAAAAGATATGCTATTGCTCAAGTAGAAATTACATGCTTGACGTAAAAATTGTTGATCGAGGTTCTATGCCCTGCATTATGCACAAGGTTAATCACTGAATGATCATAATGGTCCTTTCTGTCCTTCAGATCTATTACTATGAACTTATTTTATGATGCTGAAATGTCCTGGGTTTCCAGTTAAGCAATTATTTTTTTTTGCAATTACAAAATATTTGTTCAAGATGCATTGCTATCCTAGTTTCTAGTGTTCTGTGCACTCCTATTCTACTCCCTACGTGTAGTGAACATGTTTTCTGTCAACCATTTTCTAAGGCCAAAGTTTGCCATAAATAGTCAGATGACAACATTTGTAATAGGAACTGATGCCAGAACGTAGTCAGTGCCCAACCCTGGTGTGGGGGATGGAAGAGGAAAAGGCTGGGTACCCAGTCATCCATCTTTCCTTGCTTCCCTGCTATCTCTGGTCATTCAAAACAATAGACTGGAGGGAAGTGAGGGTAAAAAGAGTGCAGGGGCAAGAGGCAGAACTCAGCCTTTCTTCGATCTGTGCTTTTGCTTCAAGAAGAGCTTTTCTAACCCAGATGCAAAAGATAAAAGAAAACTCTGGAAGCCATGAGCATTTCACAACCAGAAAAGACATTGCCAAAACAGTGTTTTTTATTTTTGCAGATATGGCTACCTTCATATAAGGAGCAAGCTCAGCCATCACATAGGGAGGGGACACAGCTAAATTGGATGTCAGTTCTGAATTATTAGAAATAAAATTTCTGGTAACAATATTGTCAGACAGTGTAGATCAGCAAAAGAGAGGTGAGTCATACTAACCAAAGTGAGTATTAGAGAGCTATTACATTAATGCAGGCACATTATTTAATACTTTGGGTGCAGCAATGCTAGTGTTGTTGAGTACTATGGAAATGAAAATTTCCCTTAAAATTGGAATAGCTACAACATGCTGTTCTCTCAAATGAATTAAGTGTAAGAAACTGACAGTGGTTTCTCATGGGGGGGGGAGGGCGAGAAAGCACACACAATTTCTAGCTAAGAATCCTGTGAAATCTGCAATTTCGTAGTGTGATGCCATGCTGCGGACTCAGGCTTTAAAGTTCTGCTGTCATATTATTCTCTTTTATTATTCCTCCCATGTTACATGATTTCACCGGCTAGCACATATCCTGAAGATAGAGCCAGTTAGAAATCATTCAGTCATAGCTTGGGAAGTAAGCAAGGTCAATACAAAACTGTTCCTAGCTTAGATAAATGATGACTACCACTTTACACACACTACTGTTGCCTTCTCTGAACTGCCGCATGAATATAAATGAACCTGTCAGTTTTTAGCCAACAGTAAAATCAGCCCCTTGGATTTTTTTTTTCTGTTACATGATAGTTGCAGTAAAATCATCTTGAACAATTAACTAACAATTATTAAATAACCTCACTACTTGGCTTTTGCCTTAAAAAAATAGTTGTCTTTTGAAGTCCATAATCCTGTCTACTGAAATATATAAAAAAGAAATACCTCTAATTAGACTAACAGGCAAAACTACTTTCTTTTTATCTATATTAGTATGTAACAGGTTAAAGGTTAACTCTTAATTACAATGTAAGCATTAAAACACGTATATTGTGACCATTTCAGACCGTGATTATTTACTTTTGTTTTTAATAACATTATGTTCCTAAAAGGTCATGTTTCAGCTGTCTACCAGCAAGAGTCAGGAAGGCATCCTTCCCCTCTCTCCCACCCTCCCACTCCCATTCCCCAGCATGTATTCTGTGATTGGTTTGCTTGTTCAGGGTTGAGTTTATGGTTTGTTTTTCTTCTTGTCTCCATCATCTGAAACATCATGGATGTCCATGGCAGGAGACTGGACATTGGGCAGGAAGCACCAGGGCTCTGTGGTGACACCAAGCATTTGTTATCTCAGGTGCTTGGCTGGCTGGCTCTTGCTTACATGCTCAGGGTCTAACTGATCACCATAGGCGAGGTCAGGAATTTTCCCCTAGGTCAGATTGGCAGAGACCTTAGGGTTTGGGGGGGCACGGGGTTGGCTTCTTCTGCAGCATGTGGGAGAGGGTCACTTGCCAGGATTATCTGGGTATTTTTAATCATTGCTGTGCCATTTTAGGGGCCTCGGGCAATGGTGTGCCTTGGCCCACTTATTCTCTGCCTAGAGCACACAATAGTCTAATCTTCTGTGGGTTGTAATACTTTGGTCTCATTTTGGTTGCTGGATTTAGTGTGTTGGTGCTGGATGGTAATGGTGGCCTATAATGTAGAGGAGGTCAGACTAGATGATCTGGTAGTGCCTTATGGCCTTAGACTCAATGTTCTTAATATTTTCCAATTACCTCTAGTACAGGCAAGTTTTTGTACATTTTGTATTATAATTAGTTTCATAGGGTCATAGTTCCTTAAATTAGTAGCGAGCACATATTATGTATTGATCCTGACATATCCTCACTGATGCACCAGTTATCTGACCACAATTTGGCATAATTCCCAGAAGTCCTGCTACTGAAAAACTGGAGGACTTGGTGGTGAGAGGGACAAGTGAGGATGTTAAATTATCAATGAATCACTGATTACATTCCTGTGCTTGCAGCACCGTTTTGATGTGCATATTCATTTATTTATTTTTTACTTAAAACACTCTAGGAGCCTGTAACACAGACACACATACACACTACCATAAAATCAGTGGCTCCCAACAAGCAATATCAAATCAAGCTGTAATCCAAATCTGAACACAAGCCCTTGAACCAGGGTTCTCAAGGTTTGGATAATTTTCTTTTTTCAATCTTATCTGTCACTGCACTTCTCAGTTCTGTCTGGCAGCAGAAGAAAAAGTGTCAAAATACAGTGACAAAGGAAGTTCCTATGATATTGATAGCTCAGTTTTGCAACTCCAAGAAGTCTGAATAGGTGTTTGAACTTTTAGATTCTCATCTGATCCTTTTGAGTCTCATCCATCACTAAAAGTGAGGGGAATAGCTGGTTACTCTCTTTGTCCCTTTCTTTTCCCTACAACAATATCTTTCTATTGTCATATTGCAGATGTGTGCATAAGTGTTTGCCTGCTGGATACTGCATATGCCGTAGTGTGTCACTTTTGTGCTGATCCATTGTCTGTGAGCAGGTTCGTGACTCTGTGTGGGAAGATTTTTCCAAGGGGCTCTGATACCATGCTGATCAACACCATATAAGAACCTAGATAAAATGATAAATCTACAAATTCCATATCAGGAAATCTTTTATCATCTTCCTGCTCTAATATGGTATCTTCTTCTTGCATATCTATGTTTCTCGGTAATCATGTTGCTGAATTCTAATGGCACAACAATATTTGTTTGCATTTCAGGCAGTTATTTTTAGGTGATTAATTTGGATGCCAAACACTCCACCTGCAGTTTTTCAGATAATGTGCGGATCAAGTTAACTGCATCATTATCCCCAGGTAGCGGGTATTTTGAATGCAGCCCATTGCTCAGTCTAGGTAATTAAGTTGTCATTCCTTTAAGCAATTTATTATACTATAATACACAATTTTTATCATACATGGATGCCTGTAATAGGCAAGTTCCCATCAGTAGCTTGCAACCTTATTACCTAAAAGACTGTCAGAAGGGTAGAATAAATACCTGTCGCTGGGGAAAACAAGAAAAAGAAAAAGTTTGAATACAGAAATGATTTGTAGCATTTCAAGCTCATTTCAGGGGTTTCTCAGAATTTCAGCATCTTCAGCCAATCTATCTTCCAGCATGCCCATGACTGTATAATTGTGGCTGATAATTAAACACTAAAAAATGAACTACAACCATCTGTGATGAGGCCATGAGACCTCCTGCCTTCCAGCTGCAGACTTATGAGAAGGGAAAGAACTGCTTCTACTACAGCCCTCACTGAAAGAAGACTCTAGATTTAAAGAATTAGCCTCAGCAGGCAATATCTCAAAGGCCTCAGATCAGCTCTGTCCCTGGGGAGGTGAGGACCTGAGATCAGGAGCAAAGTATCTCAGTTACTGCCAGAGGGTCCTGTAAATGTCCCACCCCTCCAGAGGTGACATTAAAAGGAAATGGATCTGAGTCTTATTGTGCTCAACTGCAACTGGTATTTTTAGAGCCTATGGGGAGATTTGTTTTATCCATCCCTGGGGGCAGGTTATCTCATAGCTGCCTACTTCAGGGTTTCCTCTTCAGAAGCAGCTGCTACTGGACACTATTGGGTCAGAAGACTGAATGAAATGACTGACTAGTCTGCAGGGCCGCCCAGAGGATTCCGGGGGCCCAGGGTCTTCGGCGGCGGGAGGGCCTTCCGTTCCGGGACCCGCCGCCGAAGTGCCCCGAAGACCCGCGGCGGAGACCCCCCGCCGCCGAATTACCGCCGAAGCGGGACCTGCCGTCGAAGTGTAGCCCGGTCTTCGGCGGAGGGGGGCCCCGCCGCGAGTCTTCGGGGCACTTCGGCGGCGGGTCCCGGAAGGGAAGAGCCCCCTGCCGCCGAATTACCGCTGAAGACCGAGCTGCACTCCGGCGGCGGGTCCCGCTCCGTCTTCGGCGGTAATTCGCCAGCGGGGGGGCCTTCTGCCCCGGAGCGGAAGAACCCCCCGCCGGCGAAGACCGGGAGTGAAGAAGCTCCTGCGCCCGGCCCCGCAAGAGTTTTCCAGCCCCCCCCCGGAGCAAGTGAGGGACCCCGCTCCAGGGGCCCCGAAAAACTCTCGAGGGGGCCCCTGTGGGGCTCGGGGCCTGGGGCAAATTGCCCCTCTTGCCCCCCCCTCTGGGCGGCCCTGCTAGTCTGCTCCAGTACAGCCAGTCCAGTGTTCTGAGTAGAGCTCTGACAATAAATGATTTTGTTGTTGTTTGGTTGGTTTACTGCCTGTTCTAAAAATTGTTTTTACTTTTGAATCAATCTGAAATTATTATTATTAATATTTTTTTTGAAATTTTTGACAAACCAAAAAGTTCCAAAATTACCCATTGTTTTGGGTTGGCAAAACATTTCTTTCAACAGAAAATGGAAATTTTCTCTGCATTTTCAACCTTCCTTCAACATTTTTTTTAATTTTTAAAAAAATAAAATTGAAATGAATTTTAAACCGAAAAGACCTTTAGACTTTAAATATGGTGGGAACTTAAGGGGATTATTCTCTCACTGAGTGTTATAGCAAAGTCATGGATCCATGACCTGTGTGACTCCTCTAATCTGTGCCACTTCACATGTTATAGTGATTCTTTCCTGGGATGTGATCAAATAACAAGGAACAAAGCAGTCAAGCTACAGAAATGACTTGCAAACCACTTCATCTGAAGCAGCAGAATATATACAATATAGCTAAGAATTAGAGCTATTTGGAAAACTGATTTTCCATCCCGCATGAAATTCTGAAATTTGATGTCATCCTAAAACAGCAAAAAAAGTCAAAATATCCTCCCTCCCCCCCCCCGCCAAAAGGTATGAAACAAAATTCTGAAATATTTTAATTTTGAAAGATCTAAACAAAAAATGTCAATTTCATTTTTAAATGCTGACATTTTTAAATGTCAGTTTGAAACATTTCCTTTCTAATTTCCCCATAAAATCATAAAAAATACCAAAATTCTAATTTTCATCACATTTTTTTTATAAAACCCCATATTTCACTGGGAATATATTCTGTTAAAATATTTCAATTAGCTCTGCTAAGCATGACCTGAGTCATTCAAAACAAAAAAATCTAAACAAAAAAATAAGTAAAAAAAATAAGTAAAGGATGAACTTCAGACAGGTGAATTTGGAAAATGTTGTTTGCAGCATTCTTGTAGCTGTGTTGGTGCCAGAATATTATAGAGACAAGGTGGGTGAGGTAATATCTTTTATTGGACCAATTTCTGTTGGTGAAAGAGACGAGATTTCAAGCTAGACAGAGCTCAGCAGACCTGAAGAAGAGCTCTGAGTAGCACAAAACATCTGCCATGATGTTGTCAACCTGAGAGTCTTTCAGCATGTACTGTATGGATCTTATTGTTCTCTTTGAGTACACCCAGAAGATTTGGGCATATTGGAAATTGTGATTTCTTCCTAGTCAGAGTCCCCCTGGTAATTAGTCATGGGGTGAATCTCATGAGCAGTCCCCAATTTTTATCCTTTATCAGGATTAAGCTGTAGTAAAGGCATTGGGGGAGGCTAAACTTTCAAGCTCCATGAGATTTCTGCAGCCAAAACAAAGGCAGTGAAAGAAAATCCCAAAAGGTAAATGTTTGAAGGCGTTATTACTCCTGTATTTTAATTTCAGAGATAATAGAATATTGCTGACCAGTTTACTCATATTTCCACAAAAAAAAAAGGAAGAGAAGGAACATTACTAAAATAAAAAGTCTTGAACCACCCGGAAGCATGAATACAATTTGCACACTCCTTAAAAGATTAAATTTAGGTTTTGTATAAACAAGTAATCAGTAAACATTCCAAGTCCCTTAGGATGAGTTTCACACTGTTTCTCATTGGTCTATAGTGTTGCTGGTATGTCAGTTTTTTATTTTCACAGAGCCTGTGTAAGAGACACCATAAGGAGAACAGGCTGGGATTAGACTATATTATATCTCGTTTTAATTCTTTTTTATTAGCCTATAATTTTATACTGTTCTTTGTACAGATAATCTCCTAATGAACAGACTATTTCAAAAATACTTAAAATTTTTCATGGCCAAGTACATCATGTTCATTAGACTTTCAGTAACACATCCATATTTGCAAGGATATTAACTATATTAAAACTCATTTACTTAAGAGAACCTGTAATAAGAATTATTACTGTTAATACTACTCTGAGTAGTATTTGTATAACTATTTTTGTATTTTGTATAACTCTTTCATTCATATATTATTTAATTAATAGATTTAAGAGTTTATTTTTATTAACAAAAGACATTCCTGCAAATTGAAAAAGCAGTTCATTAAAACAATCCTTTGCAGTTTCCTCCCCCACTGTCTTCTTTTCGGGAGGGTCAGTCGGTAACCATGTCTATCTATTATCCATATGCTCACTGGAGTAGATTGTGATCTCATTTATACTGAGCAAAGCCTCAGTCATTTACCTGAAATCAACAGAGTCAACTCCAGTTTTACACCACTGTAACTGAGATCAGAATCTGGCCACTTAACATGGTTTGCCATCAAAAGACTCAAATATCAAACTGTGTAATATAGCTTTCCAACAAGTGACATCTGGCCTCTTGGCAGGCTCCACAGGCAGCTGTGCTGGTGGCTCAGAAATTGCTGATGGGTCTACCATATGCAATGCCTGCAGTTTGGCGGCTTCAGGCTTGTTCAGATTCTTTGCCCTGCTGAATACAATTTGCTTTGAATTATCTTCTATCTGAAGGCACTGGCATATTATCATCTGTCCACATTTTTCATCAGTGTTCTGGTAAGAAAAAAAGGATGGTTCTAAGTTATACTACATTACTCCTGAGGGAATTCTGCACCCAAAAATTAAAAATTGTGCACCAACAAAATGAAAATTCTGTGCATAATATTTTAAAATTCTGCATATTTTATTTGTCAATACATAAATTTGGAGGCTCCAGCATGGCAGTAGGGAGTACAGGCCACAGGCTACATGTAGATGGGGGAATCACCCTGCAGTTCCGCCCTCCTCCCCGGGGTCACAGACTTGGTGTTAAGGCAGTACTGGACACTGACACAACACAAGGGTTGGCCCTGCCCCAGAAACACCCTGTGGTCCTGCCCCTCAGTGCCAGGTTCATCAAGATAGCAAGTGAGAGGTTCAATGTCTCGCATGTACACCCAGCCCTGGCTCTCGATCCAGGTGTAGGGCAGGCAGGCTCAGCCAGGCAGGATCCAAGTGTGTGGGGGGCTTAGTGTATGTGGGGATCCACATGTGGGGTGAGAGAGTTCTGTGTAGAGCAATCTGGGTGTGAATGTCTTGGTGAGGGGACTGGGTGTAAGGGGAAATGGATGCACAGAGGCTCATTGGAGAGTTTCAGTTACGGGGGGAATGGGACTATGCAGATGGTCAGGTGAAGGTGGTTGGGAAACAACAAGGAGGAGTGGGTGTGGGGGCTTGGTGGGGGGTCTGGGTGCAGGGGGCTCTGACAATGGTTCTGAAACTAGGGGCGCTAGTTCAAGACCCCTGGCTTAAAGTAGTAAAACAAACACCAAATACATGGTTTCCATGGTTTCCTGCATCCCCCATATAAAAATTGTTACAGCACCCCTGCTCAGCAGTGAGGTTCGGATGCTGGGGAAGTGTGGTTTGGTGAGGTGGCAGTCCAGGTGCAGCTGGTTGGGGCTCAGTGGGTTGGGGGTCCAAGTGTAGGGGGGCTCATCGGCTGGTCCAAGTATGGGGGGAAGGGCTTGTTGGGGGGGTTGAGTGCGATGGACTTAGAGGGGGGGTGGTCTGCATGCAGGGGCGAGGCTAGGTGGGGGTCCGGATGCAGGGGGTGAGGATTGGCAGAGTGGGGGTTCAGGTACAGGGGGTTTGGTGGGGAGGATCTCAGTGTGAGGGGGTGAGGTTTGACAGGGGGGTCTGGGTATGGGGTGTCCAGATACATGGGGATTATGCAGATAGGGGAACAGATCTCAGCAGAATGACCCCTCTCCCCGTGTGTGTGTGTGTGTGTGTGTGTGTGTGTATCTGTGTGCAGAGCTTCTTGTGACCAAGGAAGGTTTCTGAGGGTGGGTCTGACCCAGCCCTGGCTACTTCTTGCAGGGCAAAAGCAAGTCCTGTCCTCCCGCAGCCCAGCCCAGCCAAGCCAACCGTCACTAGCAGCGGAGCCCAGCCCAGGGTCAGAGCCACCAGCCAGGGCATCCCTGGCTCCACCCCAGCCCCACTCCTCGCCATCATTTACCTCTTTGCCAGCTACTCCAAGCGCCTGAAACAACGCACCCACACTGCTGGGGAGGGGTGTGTGACTAGTCTTGCAGCTTCCCGTTGCTTCCCCATCAGAAGTCATTTTTCTGTGGGGAAACAAATCTGGTGGGGACATTAGTTCTGAATGCACACAGTGGCATAGAATTCCCCCAAGAGTGCTACATATGCTAAGCTAAAAAAGACTGTTTTATAGTCCAAGACTGCTGAGTTGTTAAAAACTAGAACAGCCTTCTTGCTACATCAGCAGGTCTGTATAACTCGTAGCTCACCTGCCAGTTGTTGATGATCCATGGTAATTTTTTTCTGTGTGCTTGTGACAGAGGAGGGATTATACAGAATAGTTTTGTCATATGACAACATCCATCCTACATCTCATGTGCAGCAGCACAACATGATGGACTGATTTTATTTTCCTAAATCAGCTGTTCCATCATTTGTTGAAACCCTGAAAATGATGAAATTTTAATATTCCTGCAAGAATTTACAAGCATGTGTAACACTCATTGTAGCTCAGATCAATGCTCTAATGTACTGTTTTATGAATTAATCTTGCCTACAGAGAAATCTCCCACTGGTTGGTATGTTACTCAGATGAAAAATAGGACAAAAGTTTCAAAGACTTCTAGACACAAGTCCTCAGGCAGAAGCGTTTTGTGTTCTGTGTCAGGATAACATACCCAACCATATTTTCTTCTTTTTTCTAGACAATTAGAAACAAGAACATTATTTATTATTTAACATTAGTATTGTGATATTACCTTGAGGTCACAGTTAGTGATAAGGGACCCATTGTGCTGTACCTATCTAACTGAATTATACCAGCAAACCCAAAAATTTGACTGGTGTTGAGTTCTCTCTTTTCTCACTAAGGAAATTTTGTCCTATAACTAGATTGGCGCAACAAACTTGTAGAACTAGAAATTAATTTAAACCTGATTTTGAAATATTTTTGAATATTCCAACATATGCTTTGAAGAAAAGGTTTTGAAAGATATTTTTATTCACATATCATTGCTACAAAGTTCTTTACAAATATTTAATTGCCGTGGCATATCTGATACTAAATATTTTATACTGTGAGTGAGACTTTTAAAAATCTTTTAAAACCCATGTATGTAAGGATATACACTTTCTATAAATATTCCAACAAAAAATGGAGTAAGAGGTTGTTAATATGGAGCAGTTAAGCACATAGAAGTTAGGAAATAACAAAATTGAGATGGCATGTAAAACATTAGCTCTTTCTCCTTTGTGTATGGATTTACTGGGGTCCAATCAATTATTTAGGACCTAATAATTAAGCACCAAAATGCAACAAGTAAAATTACTGACAATTATATTGATTAATGATTCACAAAGGCTGACATCATGATGCTAAGCTTTGAGAAAAAGTTCCCTGAAAACCCATGTTTGAAAAAAACATGGGGTGCAGAAATGGCCATAACTTTTTTATTTATATAAAACATAAAGGTTATATTAAGAATCTGGGATATATTTACACATATACTAAAATATGGGGGAAATTGCTGAATGGTAGAAAATAAGAACTGTGTGTTAGTTTAATGTTGATGTTACGTTAATGATTTCTAAGAACTTAGAATGGAGAGTGAAAAATAAATTATGAAAGTTTGATACATGGATAATTGGGCTCATGTAATGTTAAATAACATTGATTGGAGGAAAATTAATCAATATTATTATCAATAATAATATTCAAAGGTATAAAATCTAGTGAATAAAGAGGCTCAAGTCAGAGAAATACCGGATAAGAAACTGAAGGTATGATACTGAAGGACCAGACCAGAGACCAAGATGACCATCATGAAGTGGAGAAAAACTTCCTAGTACCCTAGAATTCAGTAACTTGGGCCCTACCTGTTCCATCTTTTCTGTTTATTGTCTGACATACTTATATGTTCAGAAAAAATGTGACAGTTATTCTGTCTGAAAATGTATAAATAATGATGAAAATTGAATACACCTAAATTGATTGGGCTGCTGACTCTTTTTCATCTTACACTCCTGACAGATTGTACAGTCTATAATCACAAGATCACTTTCTATTTCTAAAATAATATAACTATTTATCTACATCCTTACACACATACAGCATCTTGTAATATTTTTCATTCTTGAATACTTACACTATTTTTGTTGTCATAATTATCCAGTATATTTGTCTTACTTGTCACATATTGTCTAAATTCCTCTAAGTTACATATTTTAGCATTTTTGTAAGCACCTATATATTATGCATTTTCTTTTCAACTGGTAATACAGTCTTCCTTAGGTACAGGAGATGAAGAGACTGACTACAAAGTGACCTGATGCGTGCAGTGCACATATTTGTGCAACATATCCTTTCTTAGATGCAACCTAGAAGATGAAGCAGTTACTTGCGAGGCTTTTTGCTCCGCACACACATCCAGTAGTGCAGTATTCCTTAGGTACACCATCACAGGATGAAGCAACTACAAATGTAACTTATCTGAAAAGTTATGTGATACATCAATTTTGTTCTATGTATGTATATTTAATACACAGCAATGTGTAACTATGGTTACTGCATACCTTTCATATAATAGATTTTCCTGTATTGTGTTTGGTATCATAGAGTAGTACATAATATTTGAAGATGCCACACATGTATCTAAGACTGTAGAAAGAAATGAATAATACTATAATGCATTATTTAGAAATAATATTGATAATGTAATTCAACACTATATCTTAATGCGTATACATATAAAGGTAGAATTTTATGTCTAACATATTTTTCTTTTGTGTTTAATTGACACCTTCCCTGATTTTTGTAGGTGTACTAGTGTCTGTATTTTGTGCCTGGTTCAAAATCAGCAATTATATGATATTAGAACTATTATATATACAGAGAAGATTCATATCTTTGATGCAAGTGATTGTCACTCTGTCTCTGATGTGATGTCAATTTAAAGGTGCAATTTATCCAGTTGTGAAAAATAATGTACCTTGTGTTTACAGAATTGCTCATTCTTAACAGGATAAATAATCTCCGGTTATGTGAGCAACATCTCAGCAACAAAAACGTTAGATGTTGGAAAGTCAAGTAGCACTCTGAACCTGGTGTCTCATTATTTTGAAACCATGCTAGCAGTATCATACAAAGAAGTTTTCATTAAAGCACAGGAATTAAAAACAAAATTTCAAGATGGAAAAACTTGTTCTTCTGAGGAAAAAATAAAAACATGAGAAGAATTAAAAATACACCGTGTTGCCCAATGGTTCAGCTAAATGTAATCTTCAAAGATTAGTGAATACCTTTGTCTGCTTAACTTAGTTTCATTGCATTTGTGACAGAATGGGCCAGATCCTTGGCTGGTATAAACTGAAAACCAATGAAGCTATGTTTATTTACAGGATCTGGCCCAACGTTTTTAAGTGCCAGATGCCTCTATGGCACATCTCTATTGGCTTTGCTCCCTCCACCTTCAGCACCCTACATCATTTGTTTAGCTTTTGATAACTGGTTGAAAAACATTCCAGCACTTCATAAAGCTCCTCACATGGGATGTCTGAAGTGGCGATGAAGTTAATCCTTTTCTCTTGTCCTGGTCTAAGCAGTCTGTGTTCACATACCTGCTATTCATCTGAATGGGGAGTTATTTATAGGTATACGTATGTGAGGTACCTGAATCCCATTGTAATCCTATGGGAGTTGGACATCTGAACCCCATAGTCTCCTTTGAATATCCAAGCTATATTGCTTGCCATTCCTGTCCATGCTCAGTACCTCCGCACTTAGTAGAATTTATTACCATTGCTTTTATATTTCCTTCCCAGACCTTAAATTATTCACTATTTTTCATTTTTTTCTTCTAAAGAGATAGATAGAGATAGATAGATAGATAACTTACAACTATTTCTCTACATATAATATCCTTAACTTGGCACTCATGAAAAGCATGGAGTTATCAAACCAAGTGATGCTTATCTAATGACAGCACTGGGCTAGGTCCTTACCTGGTGTGAATCTGCATAGTTGTATTAAACTCAATGGAGCCACACAACTGAGAGCCTGTCTCTTTGTTTTCTCAAAACATGCCACATAAAGCTTAACATAAATGTATGATTTACAATGTATTTAACCTGAAATGTAAAACTATCCCATCAGAAGTCACTGGATATGTTAATGTTTCAGACTATAACTTGTTTCTCCAATTGTGGAGGCAAAAGAAATTTTAAATGGAAAAGAGAGCATTTTCTATTATGTGTGTGGCTTAAAAAGATTGTATACATTGGGAAAATATTCAAAACATTTTCTAAAATTGTGTGTGGGGATTACTTAGTAAATGCTTCCTACTTTATTCTACTTTGAATTGCAGTAAAGCTAGAATGTAAATATTTTACATAGAAACATCGTAACGTAACTAACTTGATGTCTGTCTTTGAAGAAAGTTGTCATTTGTTGTAATTTTAAAAGAAAATTGAAGTGTAATGAGTTTTTTATACCTGACACCCAGTATTTGGGAACCCTTTCAACAACTAAATATATAGAAATCATCAAACTTTTTACAAAGCAGACAAGCAGACTGCATATTATATCCCATGACCTGCTCCTGCTGAAAATAAGAGTTCAGGGTCAATCATAGGTTTGAACAGACAGACTAGTATTTATTATTGTAACACATAGGAATAACAGCAAGGATCAGGGACTGTGCTAGATTCTGTAACAAGAAGAAGAAGAAAGTCCCTGCCCCAGAGAGTTTATAATTTATGTACAAGACAGGACACAATAGATGGATGGAAAATGTTGACACAACAGAAAAATAAGGGTGAAGCTGGGCTTATCAGAATGAGATCACAATAAAACTAATATGAAAGCAGAAGCCCTGGGTGTCTTTTACTGTTCCTTGAAGACACTTAAATGTAATTCTGGCACTCCCAACAATTTCAACAGGTTTAAGAAGTATGCCCTGTTCATAGAGAATATCTACTTGGGGTCCTTCAGAGTTCTGCTCCTAGAATGGATGGCAAGCTTGGAGAGCTGAGCCCCATGCCATTATGATATTATACTGCACATCATAACCAATGTGTTTTTATGTGCAAAGGTGATTGCAAGTAAACTATGCAGTATAGCACGGAGGTTTGAAAGGCCTGGAATGCTCTGGTTTAGTGCAAAAAAGACATTGCATGATACCACTGAAACCTGAGAATTTAGGTGCAGCAATGGATCCAGCATGACCCTGAGACTGTAAGCTGTGTAAAGTAGCTGAGAGAGTATAAATACATGTATCTTCAGTGAAAAGTACAATTATAGCCCAACCCATTCCCCTAGATATTTTCCCATGCTTATCAATATCACATCACTTATCCGAAGTAAGCGTAAGTCAGTTTGTGTCTGACTATCTAGACACCTATATGGCTCTTGTCAATGTCCTAGTGTCTGAGTGCCCTATCTCTGCCAGATTCTGGGAAAAGAATGAGATGCAATATCTAGATTTGGTAAAAAGGAGATGTGAATCTGTGTCCTCAGAAAACTGCTGACACGGCCGGTCAAAATACCTTGATATCTTTTACAGCCAATGTACATAAACATTGGTGGTGAAGGGATAAAGAGACTAATTTCTTCATATAACTGCAAAGAAGAGCAATTTACTAAAACCATTTACATTTCTTAAATACAGTTTGAACAAATTAACATAAAATAAGCATTCATACTGATTATACAAAGTAGGTGTTAGGCAAAGCAAAGATAGGACTTTTGCATGCCAGAGAAAGTGAAGGCTTTCAAAAATATTATGTGGTCCCTTTATTTAAAGAAATGAAATAAGAGTACTTCACGTAGGTGGAAAATTTTGCTCTTAAAAGAACATTTGTAATTAAAGTTGTAGGATGTTTTCTACTTCATTAGCTCTGAAGATAGTAAAACAGTGACAGATAATATTAAAAATTGTTTTGAAAAATTAATTATTGAGAGGAAGTAGGAATTTCTTAGGTTGTTTTTCATAACTCAATATTAACTCATTAATATTAGCTCAATTTGCACTCCCCCACAAATTTTCCAAAACGGCACCACTCCACCAAAACTTTCTCCTATAAGTTCCCTATACATGCAAGAATTTTGAGGGAAAATGTGTGGTTAATAAGAAAAGTTGGGGGTTTTTTACTACATAGCACAGGAGGTATTTTTCAAAACCAGTGTGATCTCACAAACTTCAAGCAAGAGCTAGAACACAGGGTTTTCTAACAAATAAATTTCAGCTGCTCAATCTGGGGTAATTTACTACAGGCATCTGAAATTCCAATGAGCAGCACAGGAGTAGGCACGAGTCTGCTTAAAAGGCAATTGAAGAAACTCTTGTATCAGCCAATCTTTTAAATGAAATACAATGAATGAAAAATAAAATGACTACAATCAATTATTACTATTTATTATTTAGATTGAAGTAATACCCAAAATATGCAAGGACTTTCCAAACACAATTATTAGATACAATATCTTTCGCTAGTGAGTGACCAGTAGAAGACACAAATGGGGTCTCTTTACAGGGCTATATAATGATTGACAATGGTATGTTAATATTTCAAAAGCCCTTTAAAATTCTGGGTTTATACTGGATCTCTTCTATATTATCTTAGTCTGTGAGTCCATGGATTTCTGGCAGGTGAAAGACAGGTACAGAATATGATTCCAGCTAATGAAAAAATATTTGGTTCATTTTAGTGATTTTTCTAAGGTTTTTAAAATTCAGTATAAGTGCTAAGGTGAGCAAATGACCTATCCAAAAATAAACTGGTGGAAGTGCATACAAACTGGATTTCAGATCCATAAATGTAGTACTTCACTGACAGACAGTAAGGGCACAGGTACTGTTTAGATAACTCAGCCAGTTAGACAAGAATATTATCCTCGTTGAACTTAACTAAGGCATAGCATGACTCATTCTGAGTTCGGTTCACACGACAGCAAGAAGTGTGTCTTCTGCGAAACCCCCCTGAGTGACTGGAATAGCTTTTCTGACCTCATCTGCATGTCTCATAAAAAACAATGTTGCATGTTAAACAAGACAAAATCTGTTAAGTATAAAAGATGCTAAAGAATCATACAGCTGAGATGAGATGGCAGAATGACCCACCACCAAATTTCAGACACAACATCAATAGCCTGAGGAAACAGTTAAATAATAGATACTGTTGCACAACACCTGCCTAGCTAGTTGCGTTCACTACTTGTGCTCTTCTTGGCATCTGTAAAGAAAGATTTATTTGATATATATGCTCAGACCTTTTTTAAAAAAAGAGCACAGACTGAAATGTTATAAATTTGTTACAGAAACTCTGGTTCCCTGACCATTTTGACAAGGATGTCAAGATCCTACTCTTGCCAAAAGTAAACAAGAAAGATTACCCACAGGCTTGGTTGACACTGAAAATGACCAAACAGAGTGACTAAGTGCTTGTCTACATAGTCAGTTAGTGTGCATCAAGCTGGAGTTAAAATTTACACACGAACTGGCCCTATGAACCCTGCTACTCTGCACCAACAGTTCCATAGTGTTCTTTAATCTACTCCACTTTGAAACCAGTCAGGCAGGTCTTGTGCTGTGAAACGGGAGTAGATCAAAGTGCACTATGCAGCTTTTAGTAGGATCCATATGGCCAGTTAGTGCACAGCAGGCTAGGGAGCTATAGATTTACACCCAGTTTACTGTGCACTAACTGACATGTAGACAAGCATTAAACTGGGGGAATATTCTCCAAAAGATCTGGAAGAAGCTACCCTATTTTAAAGCCACTAGATTTTTCCCAGGGCATTCCCATTCTGTTCTATTAGAATAGAATAGAATAGAATAGAATAGAATAGAATAGGAAGTGATATAACAATTGATGTGCATGATATAACAATTTGAATGCAATAGGATGCAATAAGAATTAGACTGTATATAAAAAGAGACATTATCAAAGCAATATATCTAAATAAAATATATTGTACCAAATCCTGAAGGCTTTACTCCAGCAAATTCCCACTGAAGAAAAGCTAAATCTCACTGAAGTCAATGAGAGTTTTGTCTGAGTAGGACTGAATAAGTATCTTAGGATTCAGCCCATTGAGACAAACTTTTTGAAATAGTAAATAGTATTAAAAACTTTTCATAATAGTTTTCTCTAAGGGATAGATCTGGTCTGTAAAAACTGAACCCCCTTTAAATTCAAGCTTTCTTTAGTAAGTAGTTCTTGGGGGTGGGAGAGGGAGATAGCTTTATAAGTCACAATCACATCAGTGCTTTCCTAGCATACTAATGGCTATGAGTTTATGAAGAATCATTCTGCTACTGTTACATTGTAAATACAGACTGTGTAGTTACATATTTTTGCACGAAGATCTTTGTCTTGTTATTTGACCCTGATATGTCACATTTTGTTGAAAATGTGAACCTTCTCTTGAAAAGAGTGAGTGGGATCTCGTAGCACGTCAGTCAGAGCTGTACAGTTATGATAGTTCAGCAAATGGCAAGGTTCTAATGAGATCTTTTAAAATCTGGGTCAAGTGAAATACAAGGTCTCTACTCTCATTTGAGTAAAACAAGCAAACCAAACAGCACAGATCTGCCATGTTAGCTAGCTTAGGGGAAAAAGCTTAAGGAAAATAAAATAAATTTGCTCATGTTGGAGACGGGGTAGGGGGCTAGGACATCTCAATGACAATTTGAGCACCTAAATGCAGGATTAAGGCTCCCCCCACCAATTTTAGGAACCCAGATCTGCGTATTAGTCCCACAGTGTGTTAATAGTTCTGCTGAAAGAATAACAAATTCTCTTTTGTGCTTATAGTACAGCAGACCCATTAAAACACTCTCTGGGATTACTGAGAGCAGAACTATACTTTATCATCATGTGGTTCTTAGACCAGTCACTAAGTCAGAAAAATGAATTTGCTTAAGGATTCAGTTTTGTGTATATTATCATAACAACAATACCTCTACTTCCAGGATATTGCCATTTTGGCTGGATCATTGAATGGCTCAACTGGTTCTGAATACTTAACTGAATGAATATTTTATACAAAGTTCCCTGTAATACAATCATTTTCCCTGATAGCTACCAAATCTCAAAAAGCAAATGTTCTTGATTTTCATAGACTTGTAGATCAGCCATGAAATGCCATTGACATGTTTTTTAAAGTATTTACCTAATGGACCTAATGGATTTTCTTAATTGTTTTTCATATAAAATGCTTTTAAATAATCTAGTTAGATTTTTATTTATTGGTGTGCTGAGTAATTTTCTATTAAAACACTTTTTTCCATGTAGGAACTTTGCTTTAGAATCATTAAAACTTGAAAAATATTGGAATAGTTTACAACGTCAATCCATTAAATTACTCATATTTATTATATTAATGGATTTTTTAATGAAAGTGTATATTAGAGCACAATTTGGCCCATATATAGGTTACATTGGTAAAGTGTGTTCAGATAAGCTTCACTTCTATCAAAAGTTGAAGAATGATGCATATTGTTTCACATAACTCAAACACTTTGTTGGACTGTCATTGTTTATAACCAGCAACTATTAAACATTGAGGGCATGTGTGCTCAGCATTCTTCCTTTATTCCACATTGTATTTCTAAATCTTATTTAATGTTGTCTGCACAACTTCCTTTCTGTCCATCTATCTGTATGCATGTGCATTTGTCTACCTCGCTGTGTGTGTTGTGAGTAGGGGATGGGGATGTATTGAAACCTACCAGTTTATAAAGACAAACTTTATAAGGTTAAAAAAAAAATCTCACCAATGTACCAAGCAGCACCATTTCAAACTGATCACTCTGTTAAATCATTCATCACAATTCAGATTTGTGATTTCAGTTACTTTGGCACCAGTAGGTGGTGCAATCATTACCATTCATGGCTATCACTGGTATGTTCACATTTACATTAACATGGAGCCAGAATGATTCAGATTCATTTTTGGCACACACACAGCTTTCAATGTTCAATGTATTAAAAAATGTTTTCAGTTGGCTATAATGTTTCCAAAAGCATAAAAGATGGGTTATGAAGCTATATCAGAGGGTATGTACAGTAATTAAGATACAATTTATGCACTGTTTTCATTCTTTCTTCTCAAAACAGTAATTGACAGGCGCTATGCAGAATTTGTATAGGAAAATTCTAGCTCTTGAGGCTGAAATAGAAATCAAATGCTTTGAACATGAAACACTCCTCTAGCATATATAGGGAAGCAAAAGAAAACAGTTGATTGATATAGGGAATTTGTTCTTGAAAGACAATGAGTAAGCAGCACTAGCACTTTCACTTCCTTTTCTCTTCTGTTTGAACCTGAGTAACAACTACATTTTTCATCAACATTTTCTTCATGTGGTCTTCTGTCCACCAGAAAAGAAATCATGTGTTTGGGATTTAAACAAATCTGTGCTCCAAAATTACAAAAGAGCCGCGCTAGCACAATTCCTCTTTCCATGTGTTTTGCATGTTGATGAACCCTTAACAACAAAATAAAGCAAACAGGTAAACACAGAGGTTAGCATTGGTGCTGTAGCTGTTTTTCCCCCCCACCCTATGTTGATAGAAAGCACGGGAGAGAGGGAGGAGCTAGGCGGAGTGTGTAGATGCAAATCGGAGAGGCAAGGAATATTCATATCAGTGTTTGAATTCATTTGAACTTAGCCTGAGTTCAAAGGACATTATCTGTTTGAGCACTTTCCTGCCATTTGAGTGTCCTTACATGCTTTTAGCACATTCTTCAAATGCATCTGAAGAAGTGAGTTTTTTTTACCCACAAAAGCTTATGCCCAAATACATCTGTTATTCTTTAAGGTGCCACCAGACTCCTTGTTGTTTTTTAAGGACATATGAGTCACCCAATTTGGAGAAATTAAAGTCATTGGAGGTCACCATTTCTATATATCAGATTTTAGCTTAAATTTGTTGTGTATTTGGTTGTCATGGTTTTTGCTGCTATTGCAACTGAAAAGAAAAAAAGCTGTTTGCACTGACTGTGAAAGTGAAACTAAAAATCATGGCTACTCTGACCAGGCCCCTGGAGCCTTTTGATGAGAATACAGAGCAGTGGCATGTGTATACTGAGCGTTTTGAGCTTTTTTTTATTGCAAATGACATTACAGAAGCGAAGAAGGTGCCAATATTCTTAAGTGTTGTAGGGGCTAAAACCTACTCCCTGCTACACAGCTTACTACACGCTGTTAAGCCAGCAACTAAATCTTACAGTGACATTGTGGAAATCCTGGGGTCCCATTTTTCCCCAAAACCAGGACACCAGGCATCAGAATGCTGGTGTAAGGACCTGGTGTGTCGACACTGTGGCAAAAAGGGACACATTGAGTGTGCCTGTAAACAAAAGAAAAAGAGGCCTGTGGTCTGGCCGACAAAAAGAGGAACCTTGCATACTCTAGAGCAGACCCAGGATGATCAAGGAGACACCTCATCACACTGCATGTTTTGTCTTTGGCAATGGGCTCACATGAATACTGGGTAACCCCCTTATTGGAGGGCAAACCTATACGCATGGAACTGGACACCGGTGCAGCTGTCTCGCTGGTCTCTGAGACTGTGTATAAAGAAAAGCTACAGCATCTTCCGCTTAAGGCAACAAAAACTGTTCTGAAGACATATACGGGAGAAGCTGTGCCCATGGTGGGCACTATTGATGTTAAGGTGGAGCTCAATGGACAGGCCGCTAGATTGCCACTGTTTGTGGTGAGAGGTAACTACCCAGCCTTAATGGGTAGGTCTTGGCTTGGGAAGATTCAACTGAACTGGGCAGAAGTGCACCGGATGACTAAAGAAGAAACCAGTCTAACCCCTATACTAAGGAAACATGCTGCTGTTTTTGGAGATGATTTGGGAAGTATGAAGGGAATCACTGTGACATTGAACATTAAACCTGGCAGTCCACCAAAATATCTGAAAGCCCGAACTGTGCCATATGCCATCAGGCCAAAGGTTGAAGCAGACCTGGAGCGCCTGGTCACCAATGGAGTCCTAATACCAGTTACCCATAGCTCATGGGCCACTCCTATCGTTCCAATAGTGAAGAAAGATGGCTCTCTCCGGATTTGCGGTGATTTTAAAGTCACTGTCAACCCAGTGTTGTGTGCAGAACAATACCCGCTTCCCCGCATCGATGACCTCTTCGCAGGCCTGGCTGGGGGACAAAAGTTCAGTAAGATTGATCTGAGTCAAGCATATTTACAGATGCACGTCGATGAAAAGTCCCAAGAGCTGTTGACTATTGTGACTCATAAGGGGCTTTATCGATACTGTCGCCTACCCTTCGGAATAACATCGGCTCCCGCCCTGTTCCAGAGAGCTATGGACCAGATCTTGTGTGGCTTGTCAGGAGTTCAGTGCTATCTGGATGACATCCTGGTCACTGGAAGAAATGAAGAGGATCACTTAAAGAATTTAGAGGCTACCCTACAAAGATTGGAAGAGTATGGCCTACGAGTTCGCAAAGACAAGTGTGAATTCTTCAAGCCCTCTGTTGAATATTTGGGACACATAATCGATTCTGCAGGTCTTCATAAGGCCCCTGCAAAAGTTAAAGCTATTGTGGAGGCTCCCCCACAACGAAATGTAAGCCAGCTGCGCTCGTTTCTAGGACTACTGAACTATTATGGAAAGTTCATCTCACAGTTAGCCACACTGCTAAAACCACTTCACGAGCTCCTTGGGCAGAACAAGGCCTGGAAGTGGACTGAAGCCTGTGATGTTGCATTTAACAAAGCTAAGGATGCATTGTTAAATTCTGAAGTTCTAACGCACTTTGATCCATCCTTACCCCTGCAATTGGCCTGCGATGCCTCCCCTTATGGAGTGGGAGCAGTCGTGTCATTATTCCACCACCGCTGAGATCACAGATGTTAGAACAGCTACATTCCGGTCACTGTGGAATAGTGCACATGAAGGAAATTGCACGAAGCTATTTTTGGTGGCCTGGATTGGACAGCGCTATTGAAGAGAAGGCAAAAGCTTGTATGTCATGTCAGGGTGTGAGGAATGCACCCCAATGGGCACCGCTACACCCATGGGACTGGCCTGAAAACCCGTGGCAACGTATTCACGTTGACTTTGCTGGCCCCCTTGAAGGAAGCATGTTCTTGGTGGCAATAGATGCCCATTCTAAATGGCCAGAAGTCTCTATAATGCAGTCCACTTCTGCAGAGAGTACTATCCAAAAACTACGAGGACTCTTTAGTCGTTTTGGTCTGCCAGAACAACTTGTGAGCGACAACGGACCGCAGTTCGTTTCTCAGGAGTTTCAAAATTTTATGAAGGCAAATGGGATACACCACATCACGTCAGCACCATATCATCCGTCCACCAACGGATTAGCTGAAAGATTTGTGCAGACAATGAAAAACGCTTTGAAATCAGCAAGGGGACAACACTCCATTCAAAAGCGTCTGGATATCTTCTTACTTTCCTACAGAAACACCCCTCATGCTACGACCCAGGCATCCCCAGCCTTTCTAATGTTGGGACGACAGCTGCGCACTTGCTTTGATCTGCTGAAACCTTCTGAACCCCGACAAATTGTGCAACATCAGCAGCAATATCAAGTCATCAGACGGGCACCCAGAGCAAAAGACCGAACCTTTAGCCCGGGACAGCCAGTTTTGGCTCGGAATTATACTTCCAGAGCTAAATGGGTCCCAGCCACAGTCATCACTCAAACAGGACCTGTTTCCTACACAGTCCGGACTGCAGAGAATGTTACCTGGCGGCGACATGTAGATCAGCTGTTGCCAGGTCATGCCAGTCCTCAGGACCCATCTGCAGTTGAGGGGTCTGACTTCACCTCTTCTGGTGAGGCACCGAATCACGAGTCACCTGTTCCTGACTGTTCTCCTCCATTACTGCCGGCGGCTGAGATACCCCTTTGCCCAGCACGAGCTGATACCACCTCCTCACCCGTTCGTGCTGCGGACCCTGAGCCCCTAGTGCTTTCGGGTGCAATAACACCAGAAGTTCGCCGTAATCCACCTAGAGACAGAAGGCCTCCTCATCGGCTGGATCTCTAGCTAGGGCGAACCCACGGTTATGGGGCAAAATAATCCCCAGGGTTTAGCCGGGAATGGAGGCAGTCTACCCTCCTTCTCTAGTCTAGTGTGTGTTTTTTTTATTTAGGGGATGTTCTTATTAGGGGGGGAGGAATATGTTGTGTATTTGGTTGTCATGGTTTTTGCTGCTATGGCAACTGAGTTAGAATATTATGGTCTGTAAATAAAATGGAGGTTTTGGTTAGCTGTCTGCTCTCTGGCCTCAAGTGATTGCTTCCTACTCCGGCTGCCCCAAGGATATAACAAAATTGTTGAAGGAAAGTGAGTAGGCTGCAGTGGCTAACGTTAAAAGCAGTATCTGTTCAAAGGATGGACTGCTCTCAGTTAGTGTCTGCCTGTGAAATTGCTTGGTAAGAAACAGAACATAAGTGAAGTACAAGCAGATGAACTTAGGGGAAGAACTTGTTCCACTCAAGATGATCAATGGAGCAAGAGCAGGAATGGAGATAGGTAAATCAAGGGGCACAAAGCTCTATACAGAAAGAAGAAGCAGCTTATTATGAATAGCAGCACATCAGTAGCTGATGTGTAATTAGAAGTTCCCCAGAGTACCAGCTTTCTACCACTGTAAAGTCAGCATTTTGCATATTGCTCAATTATTATATCTTTCCTGAAACAGGGTGACTTGCTCCATGGGCTGGGGCTAAGCCAATCCTGAGTACAGAATGAACCTTACCTGAGAGGTATCAGGCTATTCCAGTATAAAAGGAGCAGAAAATTTCTCTTGCAGTGAAAGGGGGGAAGTTCAGGAAATTGTTGTTATTGTCGTAGGCGCTGCAGGGATTGGACTCAATAAACTGATCTCCAGGAGGAAATAGTTTGAACTACCTTTGAACTTTAAGGGCCCTGAAGATGGGGAAACAGAGGCAAACTGCCTATAGTGTGACCCTAAACCAGGCAGGAGTGCATGGGAGGTGGCTGATCCTGTTACAATTCCATGTTTATGTTTTCAGTCTTGTCATATTTTACATCCATGGCTGGTGATGTAGAAAGCACAGTGAGATAGACATATTCGAAATACCAAATGAGTGGATAAATGATGAGTTGAGACTGCCCATGCTGTCATCACCATAAGGGATTGGTGAGAAACAGATAGGATTGAACTTGGAATCTGCTTCTTCTTTAATTAGCCAATTCCCTCACTAGTCCATATATTGGAACATTCCACCCCTACAAAAGATGTAGTAGAATCCAGGTCAAATTCCAGTGGGAGTAGGCTTCCACCCTTCCTGACTTCATATGTTCTCAGGACATTATCAGCCCATGACTCTTGGTGTATCAAATTTTGATTCTATACAATCTATAGTCACAAAAACACATGGTGAATCAAAATTCATCAGCCTTCCACTAACCACTACATACGATGTTCTACATTGATTTAATTAAAAAACAACCTACTTCTAGGCAATTTACAAATGCAGAAATCCTTATTCAGGCCCCCTGGAGGTACACTGTATAAAGAATCCATCTGAAAGGTTTCTCCTCTATGGAGATGATCCAGCCCTTGCACGACGGTACAAGGGAAGAAATGAGCCTTGTTCCTTCAATGTTGTATTCATTTTGATGGACTCTATGGGCCCAAAGAGTCAAGGGTGTTAACATGACCTGTCACTGTCAAACATTAAATGGTGTTAAACAAGGTTCAGGGTTTGGTATACCGAGACCTCTGCCTGCTTAGTATCATGGCAAACACACCATTAATAAAAAATGAGAAAATGCAGCTTATCTCTCTGGTGCTGACTTTCACTTGTAACTTCAATGCTGGAAAAACACAGGCATGGCACAAGATGTTATTAGCTGCTATAAGACTTGGAAAGTTTGTACCAGCACTGGACTGTTTAGGGATTTGCTTTTAACTGCCACTTTGATATCAGACTTATAGAAGTGTTGCAAAATATGCAGTCTTGGTCATCCCAGCCAGACTCTTATCAGACGGAAGGCAAAAGGAGTAGAATAGAAAAGAGGAGAAATAAGGTGAGGAAGGAAAAGGACACATGGTGGGAGGTGACAAAATCTCATCCCAGATGGGGTTTGAGATGTAGCTGAAGATGGTGGAGGTGGCACTGTAATCTGTGTCCCTCCCTCTGGCCCAGTCTGCTCAGGACATCTTTCACAATCAGAATGATGATGGTTTAACAGTGTTACAGTAGAGCTTGGATGTTAAGGAGACAGTGGCGGTGGCAACCATGATAGTGAAGCTTGCAGCAGGCAAACAACTTCTAATTTCCCCCTAAAGGTATTTTGTGTTTAAGAACCTCCTGTAACAGGGTTCAAAAAAGAACTAGATAATTTAATGGAGGATAGGTCCATCAATGGCTATTAGCCAGGATGGACAGGGATGGTGTCCCTAGCCTGTTTGCCAGAAGCGACAGGGGATGGATCACTTGATGATTACCTGTTCTGTTCATTCCCTCTGGGGCACCTGGCACTAGCCACTATCGGAAGACAGGATACTGGGCTTGATGGGCCTTCGGTCTGACCCACTATGGCTGTTTTTATGTTCAAAGGGAGCAATGGCCAGAATAGCCCATATCCTTGTTATTTTGTCTACCAATTAGGTCTAATTTCCTGCCCCCAGCTTTTCTTGGTAACCTGGCATGATCTTAGTACAGTCCTTGAGTTATATCAGTAGGTCTTTTAGTTGTGCACTAATTGAGTCTTTCTGTCTGCCTTTTGCACATTTTCCCTTCAACATGTATTGTTATGAGTTATGATGACATTTTATGAACTTTCACCGCTTTCCTACAGCTGATATTACAATTAGAATAAGTGTGTAGGCCCAGTTATTACAACAGCACAGAAGCCAGCAATCTCAGTATGTACACTCACCTCCGTGTAGGGACTGTGCAGAGCTAGCACCCTATTGGGGCACTAGCCATTCCAAAGGGACTTGTGGTGACACCATATAGCATTGTGGTAAAAGCACAGTAGAGCCCTCTGTACAAAGCTTCTAGTACAGAAATGTGTTATACTCACAAATCTAAATCTTTCTATGTGTTCTCAAAAACTGACCCTAATACATGATCACTTCTCAGGATTTGCCAATGTTTTAATGCAATGTATTTTTATAGCCTTATGGCATAAGCTGGGAACAGAGAAGAGTTTCTCTAATAGAGATTTATCTGGTTTCTCTAATACCTTAATCTTTGCTTCCATGATTTCCCCTCTATCTCATCCTCTTGTTACACACCTGCCAACCTATTTCATTCATTTTATACTCACATTCCCTATCATTTGCTATGATCTTATGTAGCTTTAATAAACTGGATGTATGGGAGTCAGATCCCTCTTTAAGTGGGATGGAAGAGAGCTTTCATCATGCAGATTATTTCTGTCTGTCCTTTTTTCTGTATACACTGGTTACAAATTTATCTCCACCATTTTCTGCTAATATGTCCAAGTAATGTATCTGCTTTCAACTAAATGATGCAGTAAATTTGATCAATCTGTGTACATGTTTCAAATATTCTAGGAAACTTTCCAATTCCACCTGATTCCCTTTCCATCATAAATATTGATGTATCATATTCAAGGTCTTGTGAGCCACAGACTTATAGTGAGCCAAAAAAATCTCAGGCTATATTACAACCTATTCTGTCCCCTCTATGTGATGATCTCTATAATAAAATGTATAATTACTTTTGTTCAGTACTGGTTCTGCCCATCGTGGAATACAGTGGTGTGTGTGTGAAAATCTGTCTTATTCAGAATTATTTGAGAAGTGTCTGCTTGCTCACAGACCTATATGTGCATATGTCAGTTAATGCTGGAGAGAATGAGTGGGTGTGAGGAGTTGGCATTTTGAATGCTGAATTTACACCAGCCAAACTGATCATTTGGTGCTGGACACCTTGGGCTCATTCAGAGTATCATTAATCTGATTGAGCAAAAATTGTACCCATCTTTACTGAAAAACAGTGTCGAGTATAGGGGCAAATGTGATCAGAGCAATGTGGAAACCTAGGGAGGTTCACTGGGAAATATCAGCTTTGGAAAAGGAATGATGGGGTTAACTCTTCGGGGCAATGACCATTTGTTTATGTGTTTATACAGTGCCTAACGCCATGGGGCCCTGATCCAGGAATAGGACTTTACGTGCTACTCCAATACTAATACTAATAATTACTACTGTTGTTGCTAGGAGAAAGACATTTGATTCCTCTCACTTCAGCTGCACCATCAGCAAGGCAAGCCAAAGAAATATAATGTAAAGCTACCCAAGACTGCTCTCAAGTAATCTTTCAACTGTGTACTCAAACATTTGCAGGCTCCGAAGATAAAGCCACAACGACACTGAGCTAAAGTTAGTACAAATGAATAGTAATGAAAATAGCTGCTATTTAGCAATACCTGTGACCTTCAAAGAAGAACTAGTATGCTGTGGTCACGTCATACAATGACACTTTAACGTAATTACCAGAGGTACCACTTAAGCATTTCCATAATGCATTTTCCCAATGACTTAATTTTTGCTACCAATGAATGCCACCTATAGTTGGTCCAAGAATGGCCGATGTGGCACATTTGACCCCTGTAGTGCATAGAGGGTGGACACAGAGGTGACCTGGCTGCCTTCACCCTTACATTGTAAGGATCATTCTTCCCCGAATGCATATTCTTGGTTTGGGTGCCTCGATTCTCACACTCCTCCCCTGATGGAGAATCTCTCCATTAACACACTTTTACATGACATCTGCGATTTCTTGCCTTTCAGTGCTCCTACTTTTTCCTTAATTGAAATCCCAAATCCCCAAATTTTATGGATGTCAGATATGAATTTTCCAACTGTCAACCTCAAAGCTGTAGAGGAAAAGATGGATCTCAAAAAACTCAATCTTTTATTTCTCCCTTGCAATGCTGTCCTCCCTTGTACACTGTTTGGGTACACAGTGCACTTTTTGACCATGGCACTCTGTGACTGTAAATAATATTGCTGGTATTTTCGCAAAGGTAGTAATATAGCTTCAGGATTCTTAAATATAAATCTCCATTGCAAGCTGAGATAACTATACCTGATAAGCTCTTGTTTTTTTATAAGCTCTCGATTACCTAAGAATAAAAATGCTAGTGCCAGCTATCACACAAGATAATAAATTACAACTCTTCTGTGCATCCCTTGTTCCAAAATAATGACTCTGCTTTTACTATGTCTTTCAGTTGTTCAAATAGTTTCTATCTTTCCTTCTTGTCAGATCTATCCGTTGTTGTTTTCATGATAAATATGTGACTCTGCAATAGCTATCTCCCTTGTTGCATGCACATTCAACCAACCCCTCAAAACAACAGAAATAGTTTCTTGGCTATTTTTTTTCTCATTCTAATATTCAAATACAGTGGAATCACATTAATCTATGAATTGTCTTCCCTCATTTCAGTATTTTTCAGCTATAATTCCTCTTCAGCTAAACCCTTTTCTATGCATTAAGTACATACACATCTCTAATTTTTAACAAAGGAACTCAATAAAGACCTGGATTTCAATAAAATAAATAAATTAATGATAAGGTGGATACTTGCTAACTCAGCAGAGCAAAATTCAATCATAGATAAGACGCCACTCTTTATCCTAACGGTAGCAGTGGCATGCTACATAACTGTTTGTTATAAGGATTATTTATTTATTTAACAAATAGGTAAAGAAATAGGCTTGCTGAACTCCAAAAACGTGTTGCTGAAGTTATTACAAGGTAATATATGCCACAGGAAGATAGTGCCATTATCTCACTGTCTTCTGAACTCCAGCTTTTTTTAGTAAATCCAGTATTGTAAATACAGACTTTACTTCAAACCAGCAACTCATAGCTTATGTATGGCAATGCAAACCACTAACGTTGAAAATAAGCTGATGAAAACAATATATTTAATAAATTTACCCTGAACATTGTAAGTGTGTTGTTAGAATAGTACTGGAGTTTAAATCCAGCTGTCTGTCATGAGCAAAACCTAGCACATTAAAGGAGTCTCTTTTTTATTTTTGTTGCATATTTACAGACATTGTTCTAAACTGCAGAGCATTCAAGTCACTGCTTTAGTTGTACCTATTGTCTTACAAGTTTCATAGTAGATTAGTTAGAAACAACACTTCCTACTACAAGAATAGTAGCACTGGTGTGAATACTTGCTTTCTCCAATCCGTTTTAAATAGCTGCAATCCAGGAGAATCTGAAACATCAAATTCTTTTACCGATACTTCCTTTTCAGTTTGAATACTTTTCTATCCACAATTTTTCTAAAATCCACAAGATGAAATTCAGTAAAGACAAGTACAAAGTAGTGCACTTAGAAAGGAAAAATCAAATGCACAAATACAAAATGAGGAATAACTAGCTAGGCAGCAGTACTGCTGAAAAGGATCAGAGGATTATAGTGGTTCATAAACTGAATATTGAGTAAACAATGTGATGCAGTTGTGAAAAAGGTAAATATCATTCTGGGGTATATTAACAGGAGTGTTGTATGTAAGACATGGTAGGAAATTGTTCCACTCTACTCAGCACTGGTGAGACCTCAGCTGCATTATTGTATCAGAAGAGCATAAGAACGACCATACTGGGTCAGACCAATGGTCCACCTAGCCTAGTATCCTGTCATCTAACAATAGCTAATGCCAGGTGCCCCAGAGGGAATGAACAGAACAGATAATCATCAAGTGATCCAACCCCTGTTACCCAGTCCCAGCTTCTAGCAAACAGAACTTGTATCCAATTTAGGCGCCATGCTTTAAGAAGTATGTGAACAAATTAGAGAGAATCCAGAGGAGAGAAACAAAAATGATAAAAGGTTTAGAAAACCTGACCTATGAGGACAGATTAAAAAAACTGGGCATGTTTAGTGATGAGAAAAGAAGACTACCTGATAACAGTTTTCAAATATTTTAAAGGCTATAGAGGATGGTGATTAACTGTTCTCTCTGTCCACTGAAGGTAAGACCAGAAGTAGTCCGTTACTTAGGATAGTTAGGTACTGGAATAGATTATCAAGGGAGTTTGGATTCTCTTTCATTAGATATTTTAAAGAACATGTTAGACAAACATCTGTCAGGGATATTCTAAGTATATTTTGTCCCTTCCAGCCCTACATGTTTATGGTCCTATGATTAACATTATCACAAAATAATTCAAGATAGACCCTGAAGTTGAGAGCTTTGGGTCAGATTATGCTGGTAGCATCTTATACTTCTGAATTTGTGGAGAAAGGGTTTATTCAACATGAGTAACTGGGCCTTAATTAGTTAGGCCCTGATTGGGCCACCCGTGCTCCCAGAGTAAACTGCTACACAGCATGAGTGAATGTGGCAGAATCAGGCCCGTAAGCCTTGTAAAGCTCTTTGAAGATAAACAACTAAAGCTTTTTCCTTTTGTCAGACCTGTCTAATCCCACTGATGACAATAGGAATGCTAAAATGCAGCCAAAACCAATATTTCTGTGATATTTATTAATTTGTCACTCTGTAGAGTTGTGTTTTCTAAACAAATACTATAGATTATATTTTCATGTCACATTTTAAAAGAGCTTTCTCTGGTCCACCCTTTCTTTGCATTAAAGGATCTTTTAAGTTTGAACTTCTCTCTGTTGATCTGTGACCTTCTCCCTATCACCCTTCCCAAAGTCTCAGATACTTTAATGTACTTTAATTTGGCTATTCGTTGCCTGCCCTGTTTGACTCATCTCTTTAAGTAGAGGCACATCTGTGACTTCTTTGACTGATTGCTAGGTCAATGATAGCCACACCCTTTCTTTCTTTATGAAGATGTTTATAAACAGTTTTACAGGCATGCAACATATGCACTGAGTGCCTGCCCATACACTGAACTACACAATACAAAATACAGCCTAAAACATGACTATCCCAACTTGCCAAATAAATAAATAAATCTCCCTTTGTAGGCATAAACAGACATGCTATACTGAGGTATTTATTAAAGAGAGCCCTCTTTCACTAAGAGTACGTCTACACCGCAGCTGGTAGCATGCTTCCCTAGCTCAGATAGATAAACACCACGCAAGCTACCATACTAAAAATAGCAGCATAGCCAGAGGGAAGCTTGGACTCAGCCCCCGGGGTGTATCCTGTGGCAGCTACCCTGAGCCACTGGTTATGCTATCCCTGGCTAAGCTGCTATTTTTAACCCGCTGACTCAAGCAGAGTTAGCACATTTCTGTTTACCCAAGCGGGGAAGTATTCTCCCCACTGCAGTGTAGACATACCCTTATATAAACACTTCTGCCTTTCACCCTTACCACAGGCCTATCTCAGTGGCTAGAACAAAGATTTAGATTTCTCTTTTAATCTATATGGTGTTTATAATTTTTGTCATTTAAGGCCTGACTCCAAACCTATTAAAGTGAGTGGAAAGGCTCCCATTGACTTCAATGGGCTTTGGCTCAGGCACATAATAAATAACACAAGATTGAAGAAAAATTGGACGTCCATATAACGAGGAGCCATGAAACCTTTTAACTATACAAGACCTATGTTTAAGGCACATCTTTTAATCCATAAATCCAATCTTAAGTGGAAATTAACCTTATTTTCCTTTGCTCGCTTTTAGTTGGTTTTGGAGACTGTAAAAGAGTAATGTCCTTAGACCCCAAATACCTTAATCTGCATGTCCGTTCCACTGTTTCTTATTTATTAACCATATGGCAGATATGACTAAAGTAACTGCTCCATTCTTGTTCTATTGCATTAAGAGTAGACATATCTCACTACAGTATATCACTTAACATTAAACCAAAGCCCTCAAACAATGTGTAACCACAAATCTCATCCAGAGACGATTGTGGGTGTTGTTAACTGAGCCCTGAGCTTGGGGATGTATTTAAGGAATAAAAATCATGACAGAAGCAAATGCCTAGCATTTGTGGGTGATTAAAAGTTGAAATAAAGCTGAAACATTTGATAAGTGCAAAAGCTATTTATATATTTTAGCCCTATAAACATCAGTCCTTTTTATTATACAACAATATAAAAAATAAAAGCATAACATAAAATGCAAAAATAATGCTTTTTATGGCCTCATAAGTGTTTAAAAGTTCTGTGTGTGCTTTCTTGGGCTTCTATTTCTATCACTTTGAGGTGAGGGACCATAAGATAATTATTCTAGAGAAGGAGAATAATTGTTTCAGGGCAGTGATAAAAGGTGACTAATTAGCTATTATTATTTAGTGGTTAGTGAGGCGGGACTAAAAGTCTGGCTTCCTGACTTCTGTTCCTGGCCCTGTCACTGACTTTCTATGAGATCTTGTTCTCTTTGCCTCAGCTTATCTAACTGTAAAGCTATATAATAATACTTTGCCAGAGCATAGGACCTTGAAGAAGTGTTGTGAGGATTAATGAATTAACATGTGTATAATAGTTCACAATCTTTGAATGAAGGCAGGACTACTGCAATATTCTCAATCTAGGACTGTCCATGAAAGACATTCAGAAACTACAATATGATCCAACAGACCAGTAAGAATGTATCACTGCACAGTGGTTTCTGCACACTTAAATGGCTCCCCATTCAGCACTAGATCCAAGTCCAGGGCCTAGTCCCTACTTCAAAGCTCTCAATGGAAAAGAAACCAATTACCTGAAGGACCATTTCTCTGTTGGGATCATTGGACTTGTAAATGCACACTAATTGTGAGCTCAACTGTACAATATGATTGAAAGTGTATAAAAGGTCACAATAACCTATTATAACAAATGTTGCTAGGAAAATGTGTGAGAGGACAACAGAGACTGAATTAATGCAAACAAAGAGGCCTACTGATATATTTTAACCTCATGCCTGGTAAACAAGAACAGCTTGAGACCAAAAATAAGTGAACCAAAATTGTGATGTTGGAAATTAGGCCTAACTGGCAGGCAAAATAATGAGAGGATGGGCTATTCCACCCATCACTCCCTTTTGTAGTCCTTAAAGAATGAGACTTTGGGGAAAAATTGCTACTGGAGTGAGCTTCATCCTCATAGCTGCTACCCCCACCATCTCCTGGTGTTTAGAAAACACAACTCTGGGCCTTTGTCACTCTTCTCCTGAGAGATCGCCTGACCTGACCAGATCAGACCAGAGAAAGAGACCTGGATGACATGAGCACCTCCATCAGCTCTGGTTGAATCACATACACCACCTGGAATGTGAGACATTATCTTTTTCCTCTCTCTCGTGTGTTCTTTTCCTTCCTCATCTTATTTCTTCGCGTTCCTATTTCTCTCCTCTTTTCCTTCTGTCTAATAAGAATCCGGCTTAGCCAACCAAGCCTATATAATATGCAACACGTCTGTAAGCCTGTGACCCTGAAGAGGCAACTAATAGCAATGCCCTAAGCAGCCCAAGGCTGGTACAAGTCTGTCAGGTCTCTGAGTGACTGATAAGACTGTACGCCATGCCTGTATTTCTCCAGCAATGAGGTTGCAAGTGAAAGTCAGCACTAGAGACAGAAGCTGCATTTTCTACCTTTGCTGTTCTTTTCTCTCCCCTTGTGTGTGTGTTTGTTTTAGAAACAGGATTGGACTTTAAAAACAACAGCAATACCAACTCCAGCCCACATCTACCAACTTCTTCCCCAACAGGACAGTTATTAACATTTTAAATATCATCTGAGAGACTGTGAAACAAGGTTTTTTTTTTCCCTTCTAAAAACGCTCTCCAGCTAAAGGGAAAGGGAACAGGAAAAAGGATGCTGTTAAAATAAAAGCCTTATTTAATACTTTACATTCCAAATGCGTTAACTGGTTTTCTTTTCTTTCTGAATTTTTAATAAAAGGTTTAAAGTGTTAATAGCGTGTTTACCATCATACTAAGCAGGCTGATATCTCCATGTACCAAACTTTGAATCTTGTTTAACATTGTTTAATGCTGGACAATGATTGTGTTATGTTAACACCTTTGGGCCATATATTCCACCTAAATTAATACAACACTCCCTCAGAACGACTTCAAAAATATTACAATAATCATGGATAAGACTAAGATTTTGTCATGGTTATTTTTAGTAAAAGTCATGGACAGGTCATGGGCAATAAACAAAAATTCACAGACGCTGTGACCTGTCTGCATGGGGGGGGGGCCCTCCGTACATGGCGGCTGGAAGCTGCAGGGTGACCATATTTCCCAAAGAGAAAATGGGACACCCCCAGCCGCTTGCCCAAGGCATCCCCCTACCCCACTCACAAGGCTGTCGCCCATTGCTGGGACCCTTAGAAGGACCCCCTCAGGAGTCTGTCACCTGTGGCTTGAACCTTGCAGAGGGCCCCCCTTGTCGCCTGTCGCTGCTGTCACTTGTTGCTGGACCCTGCCAGGGCCCTGCTTGCTGCCAGCTCCAGAGTCCCGCAGCCCCTGGGCTAAAGCAGAGAATATCACTGAAGTCTTTGGAAGTCACATAATCCATGACTTCCATGACCTCTGTGACATAAATGTAGCCTTAATCATGGATGATGCAGTGAGTAGAACAACAGTCAAAGCCCATGGGAGCTGCAGACAAATTGTTCTTGGAGACAGTGCTCAGCTATGGAACTCCCTTGTCCAGAAGATTAAAATAGAACCATATTTTGCACCCTTTTCAAGATACATTTGTGAGCGGAGACTTTTAACCTATGAATACTCCTTTCAAGAACTAAAAAAGAAATACAACACACTTGAGGCAAAGCAGAGAATATTGTCCTTCCAAGATAAAGTTGATATTTCAATTCTTGCATTTCTGTCTAGTTATCATGGTGCTTTGCACACTAGGAATATGTAGTGACATTACATACATTATTATTCACACTCACACTTACTGCAATTTTGTGCACATACCTATGCCCACTACCTTTTGAAAATGTAGCCAATACTATGATATAATGTCTATGAGTAACATACTACATAACACTACTCAGCATGCACACACCTTTGAGGGCTAATTTTGCATTGTTATGCTAATAGTTGACCTTTATTCATATATCTAGCCAATTCAGTTTTCTATACTGGTGTTTTTTATTCATTAATCTCTTGTTTTACTTAATCAAAAGGAATCCTAAACTCCATTATTCATTTTTCTATATAATTAGAACTTTCCAAATGCTAGTCAGGATTAGTATGTCCTGGGATTCTTGTCTTGGATTAACGGAATCCAATCACTTTCTTTTTCGAAAGTCTTGGTCTGTGGCCAAGGCAGTTGTAGCATTTTTCAGAGGACCACAAAATTGCTGTTCAATGTTTTGCCTTCTCTTGTCCATGACAATCACACCAATAGGCACCAGGCTAGCCTAAGGATTTGGGGGAGGATTAGAGAGATGATTCTTTAGTAATAATAATAAAATAATATATGGTGATATACCTATCTCATAGAACTGGAAGGGACCCTGAAGGGTCATTGAGTCCAGCCCCCTGCCTTCACTAGCAGGACCAAGTACTGATTTTGCCCCAGATTCCTAATCCCTCAAGGATTGAGTTTACAACCCTGGGTTTAGTAGGCCAATGCTCAAATCACGGAGCTCTCCCTCCCCCCAGTTATGAGCCTGATACATAACTGACTAATTTTAGGGCTTGTCTACACTTGCCACACAGCAGCAGTGAAGATGCATAGATGCAGCTGTGCTACTGTACTGCTTAGTGCAGATTCTACCTATGCGGATGGGAAAGCTTCTCCCGCTGGTGTAGTTAATCTACCTCCCCAAGAGGCGGTAGCTATGCTTACAGGAGAAGCCCTCCCATTGACATAGTGCTGTCTACACCAACGGTTAGGTCAGTATAACTTCAGCACTCGGGGTATGGATTTTCCACATCCCTGAGCAACATAGTTATACTGACAAAAGTTTGTAGTGTAGACCAAGCCTTATATTAAAGTAAGGGCACAGAAGTGGATTATATTTTCTAGGTTAGTGTATTTTCGGAGGAAATGGCTAGAAACTCTCTTTTCTTTTAAAAGAAAACTTAAGTTTCCCCTTTATATTTCTAGTTTCTCCAGATCAGTGGGGCAAGCCTGTGAGAAGTGGAGTTACATACAGGCTGCAGTTCTTTTACTTTCAGAATTCCTAATAACTGTAAGGCGGTTTAGTATGCAGGGAACATCTGTAGGAGCAGAGCCTGGCAGCTTTCCACTGGTAAATGCACAAACTATCATCAGGATTTGTTCTGAAAGAAATCATTTGTCCATGTTCTCTGACATAACAATGACAGCCAAATGCTTCGGGAAGGAGGATTTTAAAAGTTAAAGTAAAGAAAGAAAAGTGTAGAAAAGAAAAAGATCTGGCTTCAGGGCCTGATTGAATGTCTATAAGAATCAATAGAAAGCTTCCCATTGACTTCACTGAGTTTTGGATCAGGCCCCATAAAAGAATAAAGGAAGATTAAAGAGAAACAGGTCTCAATAACAATGTACAAGTTAGTAAACTAAAAATCCTGTGCTTTTCTCTATAACAAGACTACTGCCTCTTATATTCAGATGTTTATCAATAAAATTGGTATGAAACATAATTAAAACAGGGCTTTGATATGTAAAGGAAAACATAAAAATTAGCTTACCACTTATTTAACTGCTTACTAAAAATATCAGAGAGAAGGGTTTTAGACAATTCATCATTAGAAAATTGGCTGTCAGTGAATACAATAATCTCTTGTAGCAGAACAATGTACTTATTAAAGAGTATAAATTGCTGCTACATCACACAATTTTATCCATGTTGATTTGGAAATGCTAATCTTTCATGGGTGCTTTTCTAACAATTACAAAATTAACTGTACATTATATACTCGGGACTGTAAACACCTTTTCTATTAAAGGTAACACGATGCAATTGTTTTTAGTTGAAAAACAAAGACTTTACTTTTAGAGAACAGTATTTCAGGAAAGCAGCAACACTTCACAAAGTCTGGTAAGGTTTCCTTTTTTTTAATGATATCTAGCTTCTAAACTCCAAGAAATATATAACCTTATTAAACCATTATTCTTTTATGATCTTAACTTCTAGATTAAAATACAAAACTTTATCCTTCATAGTGTAGAAATCCCTTCTACAGTAAAATGACTCTGAATAGAAAAACAAGGTTTA